>NW_028277744.1:943469-1257958 GCF_059751315.1 Micrasema longulum
CAACTTATATAATATAATCTTAACACCATTACCCTTAGGTTGATAATAAATCCAACTCTTTATAAAAGGTTTAACCTTTATATGGTAGACAAAACATTAAATTAAACCATGCAAAAAATATTTTAAAACGTTTTTATGTGATGAATTTTATGTTTATAAATTTTGTACAATTTTTAGTCCGACTATGATTAATCCGACTATGGGATTACGCTCCCGAAAATATAGTCGTGTTATTATTGTAATGGAGAAAAATTATGTTATTCTGATAATATTAAGTATTAAATTGTGAATGGCAATTTAATCAATACAGTAGTAAATTTATCGTGTTTTTTTTATTTTTATTATTTGTATTCCTTAATTGTGTTGCCTTATCCCCTGTACCTTAGTAAACCCTTTATTATTTAATTTAGTTTAATTACAATTTTAATGTACTATTATTTTGTAAGTAAATTTACTCTAATGAAAACTGCTAGTCGAAGTTATACGGCCATAAAAATATTCTCAAAAATATATCGGGTTTTCGAAATTTGTAATTAAAAATTATCGATCGCGAGCGTTTTGGCGGTAAAAATACGTTCGACAGCAAATTCGTACCTTGAATGCCATTGTGTCTGGTGGATGTGGATGAACTTGTGTGTTGAACAGATCTGGAGGCTGCTTTTATAGGACTCCGCTGGGCGGGGGGCCTTTCACTCTCAGCGGAAGGGCGGCCGAGGAGGAGGATTGTTTGGCGCGAACGAGGAGTTTTTATTCAAAATTTGGAATTCTTGAATTTTTTTTGTTTTTTGCATTTTTATGTCCACCGATTACAATACAAAAAACTTTTGAAATGAATGTTTTGTTACTTTAAAATAAATACAAATATTAAGTAAAATTTTGTCAAATGTTTGACAAAAAAGTTAATGCTTTGAATAATAATATTAAAAATAATGTTAACTTTTTTCACATCAAGGGCAGAGTGGGGCAAATTTCACATTAAAATTAAAAAGTACTTAAATAAGCCAAAAAATCGGTGGTAAAGGTATAATTTTTTTCGTGTGACGTCGGATAAACTTTCTACAATAGTTTGAAATTCACATCTCCCAGTTTCTTCGCATTTTCTTTGTTATAATTATTTATCACTTTTTAAATATTTATATATTTTTATTTTTTTTAACCTTCGCTTTATTTTATTAAAGTTATGTGAATCCATATAATTAGATGGCAGGCCCTACTATGGATGATCATTTTCTTTATTAGTCTCTTAATATAAGCATTATAACCTGCGCATCCGTTTGTATTCAAAATAAATAAAATATTGTGATTTACTTAAAGACGAGACCTTTCGCGCCCTATGCCTATGGAACGAACGGTACGTATTACGTTACCAGTGAAAGTACTGTCTCACATACCCGAAAACCGTTTTAAAGACCGTGGGTCTTCCTATCGGTTTCACTCATACAAAAAACAATGTTTTTTTGTCAATAAACGAGTAACTCTTTTAAAATTATTAAATTTAGGGATAGCGATTTTAATTTAATTTTACTCTACTACTTTCACTGCCCCTTTTACAGTGTGTTTGGCAAATTCTATGGAGAGCCTTTGTCGGATATTGTCATTCATCCTCATGACCATATTGCAAACACGAATGGGAACAAAAACTGTGTCTACTTGTATCACAATAGTCTATGTTCATTGTAGTAATTTTATAAATTCAATAACATCAGGGATACCATTATGAATTTATGACGTTATCGCGCCATATGTACGCAAAACATTGGATGAATTGTATGCAGAACATGTTAGAAGTGCTCTCGGCGGGCATGACGTGTGACGTCAAAGTGACATGGTGCCATATTTGAGCCATTTTGTGTATACTCATTTTTAAACCCAAATTTTTTGAATTAATTTGGATTATTTTTACATCGATATTTATGTCATTAGAATCGTAAAAGTCCGCTCTAAATTACAAAAAAAAATATAACGTTATTCCGTATTTGTGAAATTAGGTACACTGTTATAGCAAAAAACATCCAGGCTGGATTAAAATCACACTTGGATAGAAACGATTTTTTTCCATAAAATCTAAAAAGGGTAGAAAAGACAGTTGGTACCTGCGTAAACAAAGACTTAGACATACCTCACCGACTCAAGATTATTGTTTAAAATTACATTAAATTATCATGATTGCACTAGGAATTTTTTAAAAAATTACCAATTTTTTTAATGAAAATGATTTTTATCAAAATATGGCAAGAGCAACGAAGACCCTTGCCATTTTTTAAACACGCGCATCAAGGTAATTTGGAAGACGTACTTATACTTTATTGATACAATGTTTTTTGGGGCTAAAATAAGCCAAGAAGTTGAATACAACGGCGAACTACTGAAAATAACACATGGGGTGCCATTCTGAATCTTCTGAGGGAGTAGAGAGGATTTCTATTCCATAAAATAAGGTGGGGATATTTTATTTTTATCAACCTGTCATTGATTGGTTTGAGTGGCCACTTTACACACTATGTAAACAAAGGCAGAATGGTAAATGTTACACAATGTGTAAATGAGCCACTTAAACTATCCAATGACAGGTCATTAACGCTGTTAATGCTTGGACTTCCATAATACTTGTCTCAAAAATGTTTTTCCTCTCAGATATTTTAAAAAGTCATCCGTTTACTTGTATATTGCATATTGTTAATACCGTATCGATATAAATAATCTCAATTGCATTATACGATGCTTTATCTGACAAAAAAAAATGTGCCAGTTTAATTAACTCTTAAAAGACTATGGAAAATAATTCCTTTGCGCATGGTGATGTAACATTCGTGTTACCACAAGCAAAAGACAATATTCTAAAGCTCAGACATTTGATTAAAAAAACATGGAGACATACTGTTTAATAATTATTTTGTCATAATTTATAAAAATAAACATATGATTCAGTTCTCTAATAGCAAAATAAATTTAAAATCATAAATATGAGTTCAATTTTCGTGCTCTCTCTTATACAGATGTATTATTGTATTCGAGTCACGCGTCACATTCACTCTTCGCGTAGCAAGGATAAATATTTTTGGTATTAAAATCAAGCTTAGTTATATAAATTTTATTTTTCAAATCCAAAGTGAAAGTGTCGAATTGAAGATTACAAAAAAAAACTTTTCATTTAAATAAATAAGAGAGATATATCAAGTCTCGTATCGTATGTAGACTAGTGTGACATCACAGCCACACAAGAGTTAAATAACATTTTCGGAAAAATCATAGTTCTCTATTCTGCCGAAAAATCATAGTTCCATAATCTAATGACCTAGTATCGAATTGGTCCAAGGGATCCCAGTTCGATTCCTGGTGGAATTAGAACTTTACTTGTTAATGTTGATCGTGTAGACACCTTGTTTTGCCCAACTGGTCTGACCTTTCTTTATAAAAACGTAATATATCGTAAAATCTGGCTGGTGGTTAAAGAATTAGCGTTGAGCATGAGTTGAGTGTCATAATTTTAGGGGCTCAGATATATCGTGGTCAGACTGTTTTTAATTAGCACGTATTCCGTATTTTCTCCCTCAATTATGGCAATATAGCAGTGATTTTTGCAAAATTTTGATTTATGCTCAACGAGGCCTATTAGCCAATCACATGAGGAGATAGAACGAAAAACTTACCCATATTACGAATTTATAAATAGCTCAAAAAAAATCAAATAAACATCGCCTTATTTACGAAATAAAGTTTGCTGAACCAGCTTATAGCAGGCAAGCCAACGTTAGGGAGTAAAAACAATTTTTAGTTTTGGAATTCGACCATAAACAAGTACCTAAGTGCCTACTTAAATTCAATATTTGAATATCAATAGCCTTTAGTTTTGGAATTCAATCATAAACAAGTACCTAAGTACCTTATTTTCAATGAAAAGTCTTTTTCCTTTGGTTCGAATAGTTTTTGCACGCTTTCACGACACAATCAAGCATTTTTCTTTTCATTTTATAACAAATATTAAATAAAATTTTAACTACTGGACTAGAACTAGAATTTATTGAATAAACATGTTAAAAGCCATTAGGAACATATTATTAAACATTATAATTAAATTTCTTTATTTTGAAAAGCCGTGCCGTGCTGGTATTTCTGTTTGCGAAGAGGTTTTTTTTAAACTGACAAAATTATTTAAAGATAGAGTTAAAAGTATGTAGACAGTATCTACATACTTTTATTTACAGTATCTATGTTTTGTTCTATGTGGTATAGATGGTGATATTGATTGTTTATTTTTTATACATTTATTCGTCCCAACTCAACACGGGACTTTGGTTCTATAGAGTTGGGACTTGTGTTTTAATAAATCATAAATAAATATTTTTTGAGAATAAATAAAATAAAATAAATAAAAAAGCTGATTATTTGTTCACATTTTTTCAGAACAAATACATAGTTTAAAAAAAAAAACAAGGAATTTGTGTACATATTTTTTTATTCCTCAATATAATTATGATCTCCCTCAAAGTAATCACCGTCGGATATAATAAATTAACGCCAACGTTTTTTTCTATCCTTAAAACATTTCTGGAACACGTTTTTTGGTATGGCCTTCAGTTCCTTTTGCGATTCGATCTTTATCTCACACATGGTCGTGAAACGTCTGTATGGGAAAATAAAATGTCGCAAGGGGCCAAGACTGGTAAATACGGTGGCTGGGAACATCAATGCAGTCTGGGGTTTTTTTGTCAAAATTTCTCAAACAAGCCGAGAGGCGTAAGTATTTTCGCTCTGGAATAATCTTGATAGTTCGCCGATCACATCAAAACACGTCTTACTAGTTTGTCTGTCAAAACCAACTACGCCTTCAAAGTAGACGAAAACTGACACACCAATAAAATCATAAACATGTGTACCAATCTAGGAAAAAAAGAGGCTCTTGCATTTTAAAATTCTAAATTCATATATATTGCGTATTTAAAAAAAAAACCTTCTTTGTGTATTCAGAAACTCCGTTTATCCGAACTTGTCATTTGGATTGCCAAATATCCAGATCGTTGTAAGGAAATAATAAATAAAGGAGATGTTATAAAAACCATTAAAAAATTTATTCCTCAAAACAATTAACTTTGCTGGACATGTTCAAATAGTTTTTAATGTGATTCTGATTCACTGAATTGTTTCAAAAGCTATAAAAAATAAATCTTTGAGAAAATTTTGCGTTTTCTTTCAAAAAATTGCCTCCATTTAATGGTAAATACAATTAACCGGATTTCTGCATTTCCGGATAACGTCTGGATAATGAATTCGGATAATTGAAATTTTACTGTACCTGATCTTGATGCGTATATTTCGTCTTTATGTCTATAACGAAATAAAATAACATGCGATTACAAATTTATTTAAAAGTATTATCGTTCTCCACATTGATTATTGCTCCAGTATTTTATATTTAAGTAATGAAGGAGATCTAAAGAGACTCCAAATAATACAAAACAAAGCGATGAGGATAATATGAAGATGTGGGAGACAAACAAAAGTTAAGACAATGATTCAACTTCTAGATATCATGACAATTGATCAAAGAATCAAATTCAATGTTGCTAATGAAATAAACAAAATTATTAAAGGAATAGTTCCGAGATATTTTCAAAATAAACTAAAAAATAATGAGTTCTTTCATAACTATGCAACAAGAGGATCTAAAAATATAAGACTGGAAAAGAAATCAAAAGCAATGTCCCAGAACTGCCTTATGTACAAGGGAATATAACTATTTGAGGAAATGCCAGAAAGCATAAAAAATGAAATAAATTTAAATATATTTTGAATTAAATGTAAAAAGTAAATGTGTGAAAAATATTAGGTTGTATATAGTGTAAATGGTGAATATAATTAATAAAAATGTACATATGAAACAGTTAATATTATAAATTAGGATATTAAGTGTATAATAGTGATAAATAATGTTAGAATAAGTATAGATGTAAATATTGAGTTGTAAATATGTATTAGACTATGTTAATCATAGAACTAAATAAAATAAAATAAAAAAATATTTGAATAACATTTTTCATTGTAGCTTAGTAGATTACTATAAAAGTATTATCATCGAGTACATTAATTTAATAAAAGATGTATTAATTATAATCCGTATTAAAATTTATTACATTCATATATATCAGAATTTTAGTTAAATGAACCATGGATCAGGGTTAAAACGGTAATTATTTATGATAAAATATTGCGGATTTCGCTACCATTAACCTTTTCTAAGCAAAAGAACATTCCAAATAGCAACGAATCAGCAATAACTCATTCATGTGATGATCCCTGATTAGTCATGACTTAAACAAAAAAAAATAGAATCTAAGAAAGGCAAATATATACTAACATCATCATCATCACATTCATCTACCGATGGAGCATAAGGCATTTCATAATGAACAAAAAGCAGTATTTCATAAAAATATTTTATATGAAGGTAGGATGATCATTTTTTTATTTATAAGTCCTTACGGGTGCGTAAGTATAAAAAATTAATTATTTAAAACTTGTAATTATATTGAAAAGGGTTCAGGAAAGAGCTTGGTAAGAAGTTTTAGGCGGCATTTGGTTTTCACTGAGTAAATATCCGATCTCAAGACAGTCTTCATACTGTTGAACGTGGCGCCTGCTATTCCTAGCTGAACTCCCAGTTCTTTATGAAACCTGCCATATTTCGTAACATAAACTCTCGACCCTTTCAATGACTTGGTTTGACAGAGTCAGGGGATTTTGAGCATCAAGGCATGAAGTGTTACACAGTGAATGGGTTTTTGCAATTTCCTCTTGATACTATTTTAAAATTTCAATTTCGTTAACTGGGATTTTCATCATCATCATCATCATTCCCTTTCCGCACCTAATGCTGCATAGGACACTGCATTTGTACTACAATCACAGCGTATCTTGATCATTTTTGTTACATGAAGGTAGGATTATCAGTCTTAAGCTTCAGGTACCAGGTCAGGGACTAGTGTGAAATTGACTATTCTAGTGTGAAAACACCGCTTTAAATATTTCAAATCAACCATGCCGGGAATCGAACCTGAGACCTCTTGCATGATACGCAAACGCGCTGACCATTAAACCACGAGACTGACATGTAATTGGATTTTAATTGAATTTAATTCTACTACTTCCACTGCCCCTATCACTGTGAATTTTGCAAATTACATGGAAGGCTTATGTCGGATATTGTCATTCTTTCTCACATTCGTGTTTACTTATATTAAATTCAGTTTAAAAAATCTGTTGCCACTATGGTATTTTTATTCGTTTATTTATTTGACAACTATAGTCCGCTTTACTTTACGGTTTGTTATATATATCACGTGATTCAGACGGTAAATATAAGGTAGAAGTTTATGAATAGAAAACAGCCGCTAAACTGCCGATATGTAAAGAAAAATAGCAAGCGAATTGCCATATTAATGGTTGAATTCTAACATGCATTCGTTCGGCTTCTGGGTGCGTAAAACAGCGCATGAGATCTCGCTTTGGTATAATTATTGGGAACGTACAATCTGATATATTTCAGTTTATTATAGAAATAAAAGACGAGTGATACTTTAATCCACAAATTTGCAAAAAAAACAGTGACCGGTTTTATCGCTTTCGGGGAATCTATAAGATGTCGCGAAAGCGATGAAACCGGTCACTGGTTTTTCCAAATTTTAAATGCCACAGCTTTTATGTCAACTTTGCCAGGTATATTTTCCGAGACCTTAATCGTGGTAGACGCACGCGCCACCGCCTGCACACACTTTTCTCTACTTTATTGACTTTTTCAGGATTTTTAACCGAAAACACTCGTCCAGGAATTTCAGGATTCTTGTACTGTGTCAAACTATGTCAGGTTGTAAACATCCACCCCTGAACGCAAACCTCCTTTATTTTTTTTCACCCCAAAGGATTTTGGGTTGTAGAACCGGTGGCAATTTTTTATAGATAAATTAAATCAGCTATTTCGCGACGTTTTTGGAGAGGTAATGTTTTTTACATACTCTCGTTTTTTACTCAATTTTCAACCGGAAACACATGTATTTGACGAATTTATTTTGTATATCTTCAATGTGTGATATCTCCACATTGTATATAGGATTCACATTTACTTTGTATTTTACTGGGATTTTAAATACGTTTTTATTCTATATTTTTTACTACATTTTGCTAAGTCTCTTACTACATTTTTTACTATGTGTTTTTCTATGTTTTTCAATATATTTTTACTATTTCTACGGCCTTTATTTATTTTTCTATGTATTGATTGCTGTTTTTATGGGGTAAATAACCCTAGTTAAATAGTCAAAGCAACTTTGTATAAATGTACAATTTTATGTATATAATATGATAATAAATAAATAAATATAAAACTCAACAATATGAATATGTTCAAAACAGACTGGATCACTCCTTGGGAAGTTTTTGTGATCTAAATTTATTGCAACACAGAAGAAAAACTTTTTTGAGAAAGGAATACGAAAGTTTACGCATTTACGGGGCTAATGAAATGTCATTGGCTGGTTTAAGTGGCCATTTTGCACACCATGTAACCATTCTGCCTATGTTTAAATTTTAAGCGTCTGTTGACTTTTGTGAAGTAAAGAAGAGTTGCCGGAATGTTGATGTTTAAACATAGGCAGAATGGTGAATGTTTCACACTGAGTAAAGCGGCCACTTAAACCACCCAATGTCAGGTCATTTGCCCTGTAGATGCCCAGACTTCTGATTCATCATTGGCGTAAAATTAAAAACTTTTTTCTTTTCGGAAAAAAAACTTATCTCAATGATAGGAATCGAGCTTTTGACAAAAAGGCACCCAATTGCTAATACTACTAATCCTCCTAAAGTAATACATTAATTACGAAATAAATAGTGAAATTATTGATTTATCAGTGCCGTTAAGTTCCCAAATGTTTTCAATTATTCAAACAACAAAATGCAATAAAAAGATCACGACTCCGAATTAAATTAAAAGGCATATATCAATGGATCAATAACAATTGAATATTATTTTGAGTTTCACAATAGCTCAGATTTTATATTAAGATGTGAGCTGATGTGCTTTTTAATATTTCCAAGTGCAACCAGAATTAGTTAGATACTTGTATTATCTTGACCAAACTGTCCGTATAGAAACGCATTGGCGTACAATTATTTAAATAAGACCAAAATACGCATTTAAATTATATTTTATTTACTATCCATCAACATTATCATCAGTGGATGCATTATTAACATAGTGATGCTACAATCATTATACGTAAAGGGTCTTGGCCTTTTTCATGAATATTTTCTACAGCTTTCATTAACCTAGCGGAATAAATATGTCGGTGCTACGGAGGAAAGCTGTAATGTTTGTAAACTTGTAAACTTGTCAACTTTAGTTTTTAAAAAAGGGGGTGGATTTATTTTTTTACTTCCAAGATGACAATTTTAACTAAAAAATAATCGGTAGTAAACATAACAAAACATCTGTGGGAACAAACGAGAATATTGCTTTGTTAAAAATCAAAAATGTTTTTTGAATGTTAAGCATTGACACATTGAAAGTTATCAATATTTGATAAACTTAATTTTAATTATAGCTACCGTAATGTTTGGATTTCGGCTTTGTACTATCATAGGATCAAAATATATGTATAGTTCCCCATAGACGTGCTGTAGAGATAATATAATAAACAATATCAAGAACTGGCCATTGTTGTAACTTACACACCTTTTTTTTTTAAAAACATTTTTTATAATTTTTAAAAACCCGTTAAGGTTATATAAAAATGTAAGGTCTAGTCATGTTATAATATTTTTTGCCTGGTTAGTGTAGTCATCAAGTGTTTTTTCAGGTTGATTTTAAATTTATCTCCAATGTAATTTTTTAAATAGTAAGATGTCGTTGTTGTTTTTAAGTACATTGCATATTATTTTTGACTGCCCTGCATTTGTCTTTGCTTTTTTAGGGCGGTTGTGTTGTCGCTGTCTTGTATTATTTTTTTGTAAGTCAACATTTTTTATTAATGTTGTGGCAACACTATAGACGTCACACGCGACGTCGCGCGCCAGGTCCGAGCGACGGACAGAAGAGAAGCGTTTTAGCTGTTTTCGGTGACACACGTTTTTTAGACAAAAACTTGATTCAATTTTAATTGTTACGATTTCATACTTTTTCTTAACTACTTTAGTTTACGTTTTACAGTTCAGATTCCTTTTGTTATTTTAAAGTATTTACATTCTCTATAATATTTAGTTTAGTTAAGTTTTTATATTGTATCTTTTGTATTAATGAAAGATAATAAAACTGTAAGTACAATTATTTACTCTATCTGTGCATTACACATACCATGTTAGTCTGAAAATTTATCCAAAACGAGCGTGAAGTAAAAAACGTTCTCAAGAGACGGACACTTGATATCGTTTTACGGAACGATATCAACGCGGATAAATATTTAGCAATTTATGTTGAACCTACTAGGCAGTCGACTTAACCCGACGTTTAACTATAATGACCCGACGTTCACCACCATAATGTTATGTCATCGTCTTGTATGTTTCTAAATGCAAATTTGTGTACAATTTTACAGATATTATACGAGTATTTTATAAGAGGTCAACATAAAATTTGAAAATCACTAATCGGTTCAAAAAGAATGATAGTTAGGTATGTAACAAATTATATATTTAAAATACTAAATACATTGAAATATAATTATGCCATATCTACTTTTATTTTTATACTTATTAATTATTTCTCATTCCACTGATACACAATCAAAATAAATTTCTTGATATGTTTTATTTATAAAATTGGCTTACTAATAAAACTTTCATAGCTGGCCGAGTGATTTTTAAATAATATTCACTTAATTTTTGATAGATAAGCGTACGCCTTTGTTTCAAGATTGGTACTTTACCTTGACCCGCTTCTGTATGGTCCATACTATCATTACAGCATCTAATGAAAGTAATCAATCATAAAGTTAACTAATACAGAGGTGTAGCTAGCTCTATGGTATCAGGAAACAACAACATTTTTTACAATATTCAAACGAATATTTTAAATTAAGTTAGTTTATTGATAAATTTGCGTAAGTGAAATACAAAAATACATATACTATTAAACAAAAATACAAAATTTTACCACTTAAGAACTCAATTTTGTGCGTTAGCTTTCTTTTTTTTAGTTAAATATGTGATTTTATCGTGATGAAAATTTAAAGAAATAAGCCATACGCAACTTGAAAAAAGTTTTGAAAATACATATCCTCGTTCTGCAATTATGAGCAAAAGATAAATACAAAATTATAGGTAAACATAGTATGGATAATAATTTAAATACAAAATAAAATAAAAATTACGTAAATTTATTTCAACAGAGAGAGAAAACATTTTTGAGAAGGTAATATAGAAGTCTAGGCATTTACAGGGCTTATGATCTGTCATTGGCTGGTTTAAGTGGCCACTTTACACACTGTGTAACATTTACCATTCTGCCAATGTTGGAACATCCAAATTTCCTCAACTCTTCCATCTGTTGACTTTTGTGAAGTAAAAGAGATGAAACACTTATTGTTGTGAAGAGATTCATCAGACTAAATTATTTCACATACTAGGCAACGCCCGAAAACAATTTTTTTTTTTTTAACTTCTTCTCGAACCAGTTGGTTTCATTACAATATTTGAGTTTGTACAAATGTTCGTAGACAAAATACTGGATTTCACCCCCTCGGGAGTCATTAAGATTACATTCCTGTTGTAATTTGTTAATAAAGCCTTTATAAAATCTTTGAAAGATCAAATATGAAAGTAAGTCGATGTGGCATTTTTCCCAGATCCGTTGTTTTTCTACTATCACGGCGGTATGTGTATGTATTTTATTATGTTATATTTGACTTTAAAATTGCTCATGCCTTTCTAAATAAAATAACATAAAATGAAAATTAATTTTATTGATAATAAAAGTTTGGCCATCTCTGTCATCGGTTCGTTGTTGGATTGATAACGATCTGATTTTTTATTATTGGTTCTCAGGCGCCTTGCGCAAAACTGTGTTCCAACCATAAAGATGGCGACCCCGCCCAACGAGATTTATTTTATTGTTTTTATTTCCATCCTCTTCTATAAACACAACGTTCAAAATATCACTTTATGACATCTTGACCTCTGAGTCGAAAACATTTATCTGCGTAGTTAGGTAGGTAAGGTGCAGATGTAACCAAAATACATAAAAAATAAGTAGGTCCCTTTACATTTTATTTAAACAAAACTCCTAATAAATGAACAAATTACAAACGAGATGTAGAATAAAGAAAGAAATATGGAAGCCTAGTTATTTAAAAGGCTTATGACCTCTCATTAAGGGGTTTAAATTGCCACTTTACTCACACACCTGTTGTACTTTGTTGATCTTAATTGTGTTATAAGTATATGATATGTGCGCAGAGACATCTCTTCTTTATCGCACCGAGAGTGTTTTATATTTTGGAAGAGCGTATTAAGCTCTCAAGGACAAAAAATGTTTTCAAGAGAGGAGTTAAGGACTGGATTTTTCTTAGTGGGAAAGATTTGAGTGGGAAACTCCTTGATGATTTTCCGAATGTTTGAGTTTGCTGTTTACTATATTAATGTGCCATATATAATTTTTTAAATATTATTATTATGTTTTTGATCCAATATGATATTTGTGGTGATATACTCGTATGTTTGCGTTAACTAATTACTCATCCTAACCCAACACAGGACTTTTAGTCCCATGGAGTTGGGACTTATGCCTCGAAAACTGTGTAATAAACTACTTGTAAGTAAATAAATAAAATTAAATAAAATAAGGCGGCACTATCCAGATTATTTTAATGCTCTGGGAAGTAAAGAACAAAAACTTTAAGGTTCTATGCACGCAGGCATAGAATTAAGAATAGTCCATAAATTGCATACGCACATCAAACAGAAGGCGACTAAACTACTCATAAATGAGTAGGTTTACGTTTTGACCCATTAGTTTCTTCGTAGACGTCGCTCAGTACGCAACTCCTGATTTCAATTCAACTATGCCGTGTTGTGTCCTTTTAAAGTGTAGAAATACTGCTAGGATCTTAAAGAAACAGGATGCAATCACATTTCATGTGTAATTAGCAAATGAATGTGTATGTAACAAATGCATTACTTAAAAATTGAATTATTTTTCCATCTGTCAGATTGTCGAAGAAAACAAAATGACCATTTCGTTAGTGTTGCCAGGGTAGCAAATTGTTTTACCCTACTTTGCTCATCTAATGAGAGAACTAATGAAAATTGGACCTCGGATTGAACAACTATATCGTGGACATTTGACCGACATTATCTTTAAAACATCAAATAAATAATAATTTAAGTTAAAATAATAATTTTAACATGATATAAATATATCAGTTTTATGTAAAATAAAATTTGTTTTATATTTTAAGTTTAAAGTTCATTAATTAAATTACTCTTATTAAATGACCCTATACTTATCTATTCTGTTGTGTCAATCAATATTTCCGCGTGCACAATAAAATTTTAGAGAAATTAACAGATTACTTTTTTTTAACCTTACATTTGTGTTATAATTATATTTTTTCCCATCGTGCAACATTACGCGGCGGCATCGCGAATGCGCTCGGCGAAAGTGAGGCATAGTGGGGGAATTATTGGACACAGTTCGATGTATTCAAATATGATTCTACGCTCCTTCTGGACGCACACAGGTTTACACGTTTCAATTCATCAATTTAATAATTTTAAATTCTCGAAATAAAAAAGCCGTCAAACAATTTATAAATATTATAAATAATCAATTAAAGTTAAGTTAAAGCTCTATTTTTTATTTTCCATGTAAAGTCTAACCCTACCTTAAACACAATTACCCCATCTTTTATCCTTATCGACACCCACTGTTCACTGTTTCTTTTACGTATGTATAACTAGTTATTATAATGTAACCCTGAAGAAACTAGTCGGTTGTGATAATAAAAAAAGCAGTTCATAAAACAAAGCTTTTTTATTTATACCTTTAAAATATAACAATGCATTACAAAGTTAGTGCTACAAACATCAACATAAAAAAAAGGCTTTTAGATTTAAAACTTTGAATACAAAAGTTTGACCATTCTGTCAATTGTCAATTTATTTCAATTATAATTATTTTATTTATTCTGTCAATTGTCAAGTATTTCATTAATGAGAAATCACCATCCAATCGGCAATAATTATTGTTGATCAACGAATTTTTTCTCTGAGCTAAAGGGAAATCGTTTCTAACCGAGAAAAACAAAAAATACCAGCAAATATTAAAGTAAAAAAGTCAATTCTTCTTCTTCTTTTCCACATCCACTCCTAAGTGGAGCGGGTGGACATCACCAGTTGCCTCCAGGAGACCCTATCGCCAGCCAACATTTTCGCTTCTTCCCATGTCAATCCAGCGCCCCTTAATTCCGCCGAATAAAGTCTAAAGATCGTCATTGACGGCCTTCCAGAACGGCGTGATCCCGCGGGTTTAAAGAAGAGGCAACTTGGGTTTAGGTTCTCCTGAGGCATGCGCAGTACGTGTCCAAGCCAGGTCCACCACCGCATCCTCAAGACGCTCGTTATAGGAGGCTGCTGCGTCCGTTCTTGGAGTTCAATGTTAGTTATAAAATCGAACCACCTTATACCTAATATGCTTCTCAAGCACTTACTCTCAAAACTTAGAAGTTTGGTGTTTTGAGCTTTGGTAAATCTATTAGATAGATCATTTGACTGGCAAGGCAGTAGCGAAAAAGCATTTGGGTTCAAATCATAATTAAACTCATTTATGTCCCCGAAAAGGTTTATCACTTTTAAATTGGGTATCATGAAAATACTCTCATATTCAAAAATAATCTTCCAATTCTTTACATTGAAATCTAAACAGGTGTATAATACAGGCAAAATAACACTACCTGACCTTTAAATATTTTTACCATGAATATTGTATATGTGCTTTTATTTGATATTTGAAAACACTAATGGAAGAAGTCCGAGATTTATTCAGCTAACGAGTCTTTAAAATGTTAGCACCGTATCAGTTTTAGGGATAAAAAATGAGATTTACTTCTTCGGTAAGTCGTGACCGTATTAATTAACTTAATGATTTAATATTTTACACTAATTGATTTATTGTTGAGTATTTCGGAATAAACATTAGTGCATTTGTATTTTGTTAAGAATGTTGTTGTAACAGTCATTAAGTTGTATAATGTTTAGTAAATGCAGCGTATCTTGATCGTCCGTTAAGGCGGTCAATGTTATGCTTCAGGTACCAGTCCAGGAACAATGAAACATTGCAGAATAAAACCACCTAATAAATAAGTATTTCATGTGGACCCTCCCAGGAATTGAACCCAGGATATCAAACATGGTAGGCAAATGCACTTACCACAACACTACAAGGTGGACTTTTTTTCAATCGATTTCCTTCGTCAGATTTTTTTTCTGAGTATCTATCGATTCAAATATATCTGTCCAGGATTCTGGTTTTATTTTACACAGGGTTACGTGTTTATTTTTTTTACATTCCGTTTTGTAAACAAAAAACACATTTTGTTTTTTTTTCTGTTAAAAAAACGTGTTTTTAGTGTTGCTTAAGGTTTAAAGAGAAAAAGTAAATATTTTATTTTATTTATTTTGATTTATATGTAGTTATAAATGGTATTAAGGTGTAAATAAGTTAAATATTATGTCAAGTGTATGTAATATTAAATACGTAGGATTTTGGTAGTTGAGGGTTGGAGCTCCTATCCCCGTTGGAGATTGACAGAAAACGCTAGGTAGCGTTTAATGATTATTTATTACATGTCGAATAAATAATGAATAATGTCGGACGAGTGTTACGGCGATTAGGAGTTGAAGTAAATGCACTTGAACTACATTCTGGAACTGAGTGACTAAACTGAACTTGTTGGGCTGACTGACCGGCGTTGCCAAGCCCGGTAGTCTCTTTATAGGCGACGTTCCTTTGTAGTTCATTTCTTCATGGTAAAGACGATGTAAATGAACTGCAGAACGATGCCCCCGATTTCATGTGCAATACTGTTATAGTTGCATTATAATGTTGTATTGAATTCGATAGAAAATGATGACTTTGCTTTCTTCGGTCATCACAATATTTCAGGTGAAACGTTTTAGCACGCGTGTGTCATCAATTATGGACTATGAACCCTACAATTACGAACACACTTACTCATATATTTATTTATTAATATTTTCACATTGTTTGTGTCCTTTTTTTATACAGAATAATGTTCCCTCACTAGGGTGAAACATTTTACGAAATGTGAAACATGCCTTAAATTAGCCATTTGACAAAGTTAACATAATAATAACAAAAAAATGTAATTAATCCAATTAACCTAATTATCATAACATAATAAACAATATAAACTAAAAAATCATAAAAATCATAACCAATTTATATAGACCAATAGAACAAATTTCATAAAAAGTAAACACATTTCACCTATTTGGCTTGATCCACTCATCGATCCGTGTGCAACCCACCTCCACTATCCATTTCTTAATAGCAATTTTATATTGTGAGAACTTACTTATTGTCCTTATGGATAATGGAAGTAGATTGTACACTTTAACCGAGTAGAAGGCCAATCATCTTTGACCGAAGGTTGTATTTATTTTTTTGTAGCATCAGGGTGGAGTATCTAGTAACTCTTGTATTCGTAACGGAAGGTAGAGAATAATGTTTTCGTGCGTATAGTAACAGAGCTGTTACATAAAGTTGTTTTATAGATTTTACAATAAGATTTTCAAATATACCGAGGGAGCTTGTTCTGATTGGGACTCTTAAGATAATTTTTATTAAAGCTTTTTGTGCAATTATTATTTGCTTGATCAGTGTGTCATTTGCATATCCCCATACAATTATTCCATATTCCAAAACTGATTGAGTTATTGCGTAATATATTTTTACAAGTTAGTACTAACACATGTATAAATATTTAAATAAGTAAATTTTTTAACTTGAAAAAGCCAAAAAAAACTAAGAAGAAGAAAGAGAAAAAGCCGTGCAAAAAAAATTCGTTTGCAATTTGGCGGGAATTTAAGAGGACATGCGGTGTCAGATAAATTTCATGAATAAATACATTTTCGAATAAAGTTTTTCTATCACTTTTTCACAGATGCTTCTCCGATTTTGTGCGCAAAAGACAACTGCACGTTTTTTGGGAAAGAGTATAAGAAAGAAATGTTCTGTGTTGATTTCTTTTCCGTTTTCCAAAAGTATCAATTATCAAGTTCAAAAACCGGGGAATAAAACTGGGTGCTTTTTTTAGTTTTAAGATGGCCCTAGCTCCATATAAAAAGAAACAAACGATACGTAAATATCTATTTTGTTTAAAAATATCACTGATCTAGTCCCATAATCTAGTTTGTATGAAAGCAAGTCAGACCGCGTTTCCTTTTAAGTAGTGCATAAAATCGTTTTAAAATAGTTTTCATCATTGAATAACTTTTTCAAATGTCTATTTTATGATGTTGCGAATATAAAAAAAGAAGGTTCAGTACCGGACAGATTCATTGAAATAAGATAAAATTTTACGAAAATGTTTTATTTATCTTTTTTAAAAATTTTATTTGTTCTTTTTTATTCCAAAAATTAATGCTTCTTCTCAGTCACTAATCTGAGTATTTTTGGCATAGATTTGATGAGGTTTTGGCATGTAGACATTACTTTCTCATCCCATACCTGAGAATTATCGATAAAATAAGCATTTTCATCACTGTGCAATAGATTTTGGAGAGACTATTCTTTCAGATTGACCATAGACATTCAATTGGGTTTTTGTATGAAAAATTTCCAAGTCAACCCAGCATGGTTATAGTATGGTTGTCTGCCTAATCATAGATGTATCCATCTTTAAAGGCACCGTTGAAACGAACAACTTCAATTAAAACAATGGAAAAAAACCAACTACATCATCAAAAAGAAGCAGAAAACTTATTTTGAGAGTGATCGAAGGTGTTATTCTTCTTCTTCTCCTTGTGGCCCATCAGGTGTCTCCGACGTTGGCAATCACTTCTCAAAATGGCGTTCTATCTTGCGCAGTCCGGAACAACTCTTCCATACATCTCATTCCAGTCGTCTCTTATGTTGCGCAGCCAAGATGTTTGCCTTCTGAAAGGTCCACGTTGTTCCTCAATCTTGCCCATTAGTGTAAGTTGGGGGATTTTGTGCTTGTCTCTACGCAAGACGTGACCCAGTTAGGAGATCTTACGGACCTTTTTACATTTTTAAAATTGTCTGTTTTAATTGGCTCTCCTTAGAACCTTTACATTTCTGAGCAAATCTGTCCACGGTATATGAAGCATTCTTCTGTGAAGCCACATCTCGAATGCCTCTAACATGTTCATAGTGTGTGCTTTCAAAGTCCAGGTTGTGCCATACAAGAGAACAGACCAAACATGACACTTTACCATTCTCTGCCCAAGTAAAAAATTCAATTCAAGGTGTTATATTATCAATAATTGTATCGGTCTTCAAAATTTAATTTTTGTCAAATAATACCGTTATTCACTCATGTCTTCAATTGATCTATTTGGTACTGTAGGTAAACAAAAAATATTGATATAAGGTTTGAACCTGTCAGTAACGGTAGTGATTTGTTTTAATCAAAATAATTCATCATTGAATAATAATTGCATTTCGTTAAACTAAAAACACCTCATTACTATTTTGAGATCATGTATAACTACTTAGTCTAATGGACGGAGAGATTATAATTATTTCTTGAAAAAATACAGTGGAATGAATTCACAATTTGTCTTCCATTGTGTTTAGTTCCGAATTTATCATTGAAAAGTTCGCAAATGTTGCAGCCATGATTTTTAACTACGTATGATTAATGGATTTGTAATATTTTATAAGCTTCAGCGTCTGTTTGCTGGATCAGGACAGAACTAGGGTATAATATGTTTTTTCGATATTCAACAACATCCACCCTGATGTTAGTCGCTGTAATGCGATCCGAAATATCGGAAAAGAGTGCGAACGACACACGGCATAGTAACAAAAAAAAACGCATTGTGAATCAGAACGATCGGGAAAATCCAAGAAATTCAAAAATTTTAAACTGTTTGTTTCCAAGCTATTTATTTTTTTGAAAGTTTTTATAATTAGGCTTGTATTTCTATCTTATTAATTTATTTATTAATTTATTACATAAGTACATACTCGTATATTACATAAAATAGTAACGTATCTTCAAACTCCATGAGACCAAATGTGTTGATTTGCAAAATGGAATGTAGAAGCATAAATATTTTTTTAAAATACAATTATAAAAATTATCACATAAATATCAATTTCATATCACCATCTGAACAACACGCTGCACTATGTGTGCATCATGCGCGGTCCGTTCATAGAACGCATGGAACCAAACATTAAGATTACTATAAACAAATTATGTTATAATAATTTAATTAATAATCGCGATAAATTGTGAAGGAATTTTACTATCGCCTTAAAAAAATATGTTAAAAAGCAACATAGCCTCCGGCACACCCATGTACTTGCTACCGGCTGGCTGGGTATCGATTTAAAGAACGATCGCGATGGAAGCAAATTCGAAATTCCGTTCCAGCGCCGTACTGAACGCGCAGTCCAGGCGCAGGCGCAGACTTAAATCCTCACTAGGCAATGGAAGCAATCGAAGCATAAAAATACATTATTTTCCATATGATCCGAACGCAATACCGCGCCGCGCCGCACAGCACAGAGATGCGATTTTAGTATTTTGGCGCTGGACATGATAGTTTTATAATTATTTTGTGGTAGAGTAGGAATACAAAATTAAATCTAGAATTTAATTCAAACATTACATCAATATAATGTTGATTAGTTATAAGAAAAAAGTTTTTAATCTACTACATATATTGATTTTTTGGGTTCAAATAATGACCAATTAATTTTAGTTTAAAAGCCATGTTTTTTAACAAGATAATATTTATTTTGGTTTCACTGCAGTTTAGTCAAATAAAATAAAATTCCACAAAATACTTCGCAGTTTTTTACTATAGTATTATAGTGAAGTTAATTATTTTGTTATTACAATTTATTACTAGATATGTAAAATTATTGTTTTTATTTCTAATCATATGTATAAAGTATTTAGTTTGTCTTTAATTTTTTAAAAGCAGTGTATATTATTATATACCAATTACTTATATAATTATTGCTTCCCTGATCAAAAAACCCCACCGCACGCTCCTGGTGTGCATCATTATGATTAATAGTTTTAAAAAATATATGAATATGTATAATATATATATATATAAATATATATACATATATTATAACACATAGTACTGTAAAAATACCGTCTTTATACCTTTCCTATGTATGTAGATTCTAAACATTCTTCTGCACAACCAAAGTTATGCTTCAATTTTTTCAACATCATAATACAGTAAATTATTAAAAAAGACCCCTTTTTTAAAAAAAAAAAAAACAAATATCCGAATAGGGTTCAGTTCCAATTAATTCTGATAATTAGACTTCTACTGTAAAATGTAAAAAAAAATAATATATAAACGGCAAAGAAAAGTACTTGCTGTGTATTTTTTTGCGGTTGTGATTTTATAAAAACTTAAATGAATTTGGAAAGCCTAATTCGATCCTGTTTATTAATTGTTCTAGAAGGAGAGTGAAAGGACAGAAGCAAAAGTGTATTAAACAATGCTATCGTTATAGTGTACCTATTATATGTATAACTTTGTATACAATTTAAGAGTTTTTATTCACCACTAGCATCTATGTCAAAGAATTGGCTAACAATAAACTCATTTTTAACACTGGTAGCTAATGGCACGAGATTGATCATTTTGGAATTGATGAATTGACGTGATTATACTAATTTAATTATACTTTCAATAAGGTTTAATGAAATTAAACAGCTATCATATATCTAAACAAAACTAAACATACGGCTTTTCTTATATTTAAACATTTTACAGTGAATCAGATATAACTCATGTCTGGGAACTTGTCCTGACTCGCTAAAAAATCTGCATTGAGTGGGGGCACTTCTAAGTAAGTTTTAAGTCACTTAAGTCTTCTTTTTATATATTCTCACATGTAAAATTCTCACATTGCAGACCTGAAAACACCAGCGAAGCAATATAATCGATATCTAATACACTAAATTGCGTGTCAACATGGACAAAAGAGTATGGTTTACTAATAAACCCATCTCAAACACAAATTATGTTTGCGGGTAGTCAAAGATTGCTTAGTAAGCTAGACGTATCTACACTTAATCCTCTTAATGTCAATGGTACCAATATTCAATACAGGAAATCCGTAAAAAATCTAGGAGTACAAATGGATGAACATCTCTGCCGGCGAGCTCATACTAATGAATTAAGCCGCAAAATATTTTTCAGTCTATACTCACTTAGAAGGTTAAAAAATTCGTACCCATTAATACTAAATGCACCCTTGTACAAGCATTACTACTACCTATTGTATATTATGCTGATGTTTCCATGACTGATTTAAGCTGTGAGCAACTCGATAAACTTGAACGACTTCAGAATACATGTATAAGGTACATTTTCCGTCTTCGGAAATATGACCACATTTCTGATTATCGTAGGCAACTGAAATGGCTCAAAATTAGACAGCGGAGAGACTATCACTCCCTTTCACTTCTGTTCAATGTACTTCATTGTCCTAACGCTCCTATATACCTGCGTGAAAAATTTCAACGCTTATCAGTTCATGGTTTACCTCTTCGTTCAAATTCTCAAGGCACTCTTTTAATACCCATCCACAATTCCTCTTTCTTCTCTAACTCATATAGTGTCCATGCGGCTCGACTGTGGAATCATCTCTCATCCACCATCAAAGATGTTACTAAATTATCTCTGTTTAAATCACGTCTGAAGAAACATCTCCTTTCTCTTCCTTAATCTCTCCTTCTTTCCTTTTTCCTCTTTCCTCTTTTTTCTTTTTTCCCATTGAGTAATAGTTTTGATTTAAGGTAATTTATAAACAGATACGTTTATTTATATTTTTATATATCTTTAGCTTTTTAATCTTTTTTTTCTATTTAATATGTTCTGTAACTTGAATAATAAAAATTAAACTTTTATTTTATTGGTTGGTTGGAAGAAATTGCCATTTGGCAATAAGCCCGCCAATGTACAAATAACATTATGTACAAAAAATAAATAAATAAAATAAATAAATAAAAAAGTACATCGTTTAGTGTCCTCGGCACGGGACCCCAGTGAGGACACATTACTTATTTCTTATTTATTATTGTTTATACTCCTTACGTGTTGGTCCAAGATCCTTCAATCTCTTAATTAAGGAACAACAAAACATTAAATCACTGGTACAGTTTAAAGTAGGTTTGAGGTCTTGGATTAGCATGGAAGGAACAGACACATTCTTTTTAAAAAAAGAATTAAAATCAAAAATAAATGCATACTGCAAATAAATCATGTTTTGTTAATATCAGCATATGTTAATTTGGTTTTTCTTTTATTTTTCTTTTCTTTTCATGGTCATTTCATACCATATTTATATGAAATAAACTTTTTAACAATTAAAAAAGAAATGGCCCACGCTCAGACACTGAAGTCTTTGTGGGCATTTTTTCCAATTTATGTTATAGCTTAATTTTAAGATGTATTTTTCTAAAGTGTATTTTTGTAATTATATTTCTATGTAAATAATATATGTATGGAAAAATAAACAAATTTAAAAAAAGTATATATATTTGTAAAAAAAAAAATGTAAATAAATAAATAATGCATTTATAAACATGCTCATGCATATACGTGTTTATTCACACACACATGTTTACTTGTAGAGTTTAGACATAGTACCGTCATAGAACTCTTGTATACGCCGTGAAAGTATGTTTACAAACAGATTTTTTATTATTTTTAAATCGGGTTGTGGTCCAGCAAATAGTGACGGGTAGTGACCCCGCTCTACCCCAACTTGATTCCTTTTTTATAATAGTATGATATTTAATAGACTGAGTTTTTCTACTGTCATTTTTTGGTGGAACTGCATTTTGATTATAAAAATACGCATAAAGTTTTATTCCACTTTGATTGATGATTTTTATCAGTGACCGGGTTTCGTCGTAACCAAAATCGACAGACTGGTGTTAATGACTAAATAAAGGAATGGTTTTGATGGATTGATTATTAAATAATTTCAAAGTAAAGAGTCCTTAAAATGAATTAATGAAACTGCTATTTTTAGCATCAAAGGTCCAGTCTGACGATTTCGGTCACGACAAAACCAGGTCACTGGTGAAAATTATAAATAAAATTGAATTAAAACTGTATGGTGTTTTTTATTATTATAATAATAAGTGAGTTATTTTACAACTCGTTGAAAATGGTCCTCAAAATTTAAATGATTGGGTAAATCATAAGAAGGCAAATGTTTTTTTTTTCAATCAATGGTTATTATTTATATTGAATTAATTATTATACGGTAATGAAAAATATATGATAAAAAATATTTTAAAAACCTGTCGACAAATTGTAGGCTTGCAACAGGAAAATATCACACGCAACGAATACCGATAATAATATGGGAGACGGAGTTAGAGAAAAATAATAGTATTTTCAAAATCAATATGGATATTGTGAAGAAATGTTTTTATGCATAATTTTTAAAATAAAATTGTTGAAAAATATGTCTCTACAAAAACACGACATGTTTGGCCTTGACAAATAGATGCGGCCAATGCAATGAACGAATGAACCATCTTTGCGGAAATTAAAAATTATAAATTTAAACATAAATTTTAATGCTACCAATAAGTACAAACAGTATTTCATAGACCCTTATTAACCTAAAATTTTTAAAATGTATATATTCCTATTCAGCAAGACAGAATAATTTAATAAAATTACCGTAAATATTTTTGAAAATGTATAAATAAAATGAAATAACTTGAAGCCTTAACAAAAAAATAAATCTACTTCCTAGTCAAACCTTTTAATGTATGTGAATTATTAAATAATATTCCGAACAAAAAATCTAGTAATAATCGTCTTAATTGTAGATATTAATTCAAGTAATAATGCATTTATTTTATCATAGTTTTTTAAACTAATCTACGAATAAATAACATTTGATTTGATGACGAAAATCAGTTATTACAAAGCATTGAAAAAAAATATTTGCACGAGGAAGTCAATAAGATTCTTTAATGTATGTTTTTTCCGTTAATTACATTTTAATATAATTTTAATTGCATTTAACTACTTAATTTCTCGGTAAAAATAATTCACAGAGCACAAATGTTTTATCACAATAATCTGATAAGACAAAGGTTTTTAACCTGTAATTTAACTTATGAATATTGTTAAATATAATTCCAGGTAAAAATCCAGAAAAGGCCAATTGAGTAGAAATAAGCCCTTCTCGCGGTGTATGGTCGACTCGTTTGCCTACCATGCTTGAAGTCCCGGGTTTGATTCCTGGTAGGGTTGAAGTTAAATGTGTTATTACCCTGCAATACTTTACTATCCTTGCACTGACGATCACAATAGGGTATTTTCATAAACTGGGGATATGATTTTAAATGAATTCAGTATTTAGAGAATATTTTTACGATAGCATTTTCCTATAAAAATCTGAAACGAATGTTTTCATTTATAATTTCCTATTTAAAGTTTGATAAAAATAAAACGGCCCGTAACTGGCCAAAAGGGTTGATGACGTCACGCGTGACTTATGTATCCTACGTTCACTCAAATCCTATACTGAGATATTCCGACGCTCTTTCCGAGTCTTTTCCTTTGCTTTTTTTGTTTTCATTTATAAACATCCGTTGCATTATGAGTGACATTGGTTTTTTACAAGGAAAATCCGATAACTTGCCCAAAATAGATATAATCATGATGGGTATTTTTTTCTCATCCACTACGAACTTTTTGAGTTCCGAGTATAGAAATGTAAAGGTCGCAAGGTAAGGAAATATATAATCTTTGCTTCCAGAATGTATTCATGTAAATGGTTGTATTATTTGCATGTACTATAAATACATTGTTTCGCGTACATTTAATGCAAAAGGGAAGTAACGTGACTTTGACACAGCATAATCCATAAAATACCATTGCTTGTAAACATCTCTGTTGCTCGAGTTCGTGTTAATGCCTTTTTTTTATTAAATGTGATTTACTTGCCTATTAATATATCAAGCTAGGGAAAACTACGGAGACAATACCATAGGTTACATTCAAGTAAAACGGACGGGTGATATTTAAACAATAACGTTCAAAGAATAAACTATTTTAGTATTGTAGTACCTGTCAAGCTTTATAAATGCTAATTTCAGTGCCTACTGTTAGTCCATTTTTATAGTCTACATCATTAAAATGAGTATTTTGTACTAAACAAGACCTACGGAAAAAAGTATAGTGGTTAGTTTTTTTTTAACATCTCGTTTCATAACGTTCCAATGCGTTCAACCATTTTCCCGCATTTTTTCATTAGGTACTAGAAATGGCCAAAAAATATTTATTTGGCGTCTTCACCGTAGTTTTTGTGCACATCGGAACTAAACAGTACTTGCATCTTATAACTAAAGACATTTTATGCGCGTTATTTAGTTAAAACAGTGTAAAACAACCGATTATAACAAAAACAACACGTAGGCTATACAAATTCGTATGAATTTGTTTGAACGGTCTTCCAGATTCGTAACGCGTGACGTCACAAGCCCCTTCGGCATCCGAATGGTCGTTTTGGCACCAATTTTCGAATTATATATCCATATCCTTCGGAATACGTTTTTAAACCGCTCTGAAAAATTAACGCGTGGACATAAAAAAATAAAAAATATACAGTTACCATTGTAAATTTTTTCTCTATTTTTTCGCAAAATAAAAAAAAGTTATAATACCCTAATACTGAATTTGGTGTTTCAATACAGTGTCATATTCACCATCGGGTGAGAATAGGGATATGATGAAAACGATGACTGTTGAATTATAATTGATTTATTTGCATATATTTTATTATACCTACACAAAAAAATAGTACATTATTATGAAAATAAAACTTTGTTATTAGTGTTGCACAATTTTTACTATTTTACAAGAACACAAGTACAGTTTCAGGGGAGCACTCTTCCCATCAACAGGTGATAAATAAAGCTTTATATCACCCGTCGATGGGAGGAGTGCTCTCCCGAAACTGTAGTAATGTTCCTGTAAAATAATAAAAATTATGTAACACTGATAACAATGTTTTATTTTCATAATAATTTATAATTAAGAGTCACGAAGTGAATTCCGATTCAATTAATAAATAATACATTAATCAGAAATATTGATACAAGTTAATTAAACAGAAAAAAAATATTTCAAAAAAGAAATCAAAATCTGGCTAAAGCAAATTGGCATGGAATAATTAAAAAATATATTTGAATGACTTGTTAACAATTGAAAATTAAATTTTGTACCTGCACAGTCCTCCTTAGAAAAGATTTCTCCTTTAATTCATTTTGGTAAATATATATATTATACAGGATGTTCATTAAACCCTGTCACATCCAAAACCACGATGATCAGTATGAACAAGAAGACATACTGGCACATTAAAATAATTTTTTGGAACGAATAAAATTTAAAAAAATAAAAGATAAAAAAAAGCAAATGGTTGCTTATTTCTGCAGGGGAGAAACGAGGGGGGAAGGGGGAGTCTGATACGCCGACTCTGTACGCCCGCGCTCCCCTCACTTCTCCGTTGGAGAAGTAAGCAACCATTTGTTTTTTTTATATTTGTTTTTTTTTAATTTCTATGTTCTAAATATTTTTTAAATATGCCAATATGTCTTCTTGTCCATACTGATCATCGTGGTTTCGGATGTGACAGGGTTAAAAGAACTGCCTGTATAGTACGATAATTTTTAAAAATGTCACACCGAATTGTTACACCGATTGATACGTGTTTCAAACATTTGTTAAACCAAAGTAAGACGATTAGTTTAACGATTTAGAGACAGTAAAATACTGCGATAAAAAAGTATTTTAATTCAGTATTTAATGTCAAGGGTCAGCTCCGAAACTTCATCTGGTAAACGCGCTTGTCCACCACAAATCGAGGGGACTAACCAATACACTCTTAACTTTATCTGAGATTATTATCAGAGTAGGACTATTTTGGAGAAATTAAAAATAAATAAATGTAGTAATCGCACAATCCATACCATGGAAATCATGATAAACTTCATTAATTACACTTATCAAGATAAAGTCGGGACAAGATCAATTTTCTTTCGTGAGCATAACTGGTTTGTGAATTGGCCCAGATTCGATTATCTTGTAACATATTCACATACACACACAAACACACCTTTAAACTTTATATGGGTAGTCGCAGACAGAACACATATTTGAGCCGAATTAAAATACTTAAAAATTTGATTTCATTACTACCATTTTTTTTTTTTATTTATTATACAGGCTGTTCTTTAAACCCTGTCACATCCGAAACGGGCAAAAAGACATTTAAGCATATTAAAAAAAATATTTTCAAAAATAAAATATTTACAAAAACAAATGGTTGCTTACTTCTGCATGGGAGAAGTGAGGGGAGCGCGGCGCAGTATCACACTCCTCCTCCCCCTTCTTGTTTCTTTGAAATATTTATTTGAAAGGGTGTTTTGACACCAGAATATTTCATAGTCCTTGGACTGGTACCTGAAGCGTAAGACTGATCGTCTTACCTTCATGTAACAAAAAATGATCAAGATACGCTGCGATTGGTGACCATGGTGTTGGCTGACCAATGCAGTGCCCTATGCTCCATTAGGTGTGGAAAGGGAATGATGGTAATGTATTTATTTTACTGAAACATACAGTCTACAATTATTAATCTAATAATAAAGATAAGATTGAAAAACAGACCAGCGAAGTTTCCAAATAATCATCATCATATATGATATTAAATTATGGTAAATTTTTAAATGTGTACGTGAGTATATATTTATGCAAAAGGGTGTGTTTGTGTGTAATTGTGTAAGAGTAAGCGATCAGGTGTGTGTAAACGAGATCATCATTAAAAAGTAAGTGGGAGTGTATCGCAGCCAGATATAATGAGTCTTAATTTATTTATTTTTTAAATAATGGGCATGTTAAATATATCAGTAATTGAAAAAAATATATAATTTGAACAAGAACGGTTAAGGAAAGAGTGTTGTGCATAGTTAGTGCTACAGACTGGCAGACGGAATAAATATTCCATTCTTGTCACACGAAAGGGGACATTATTAATTTTGGAGATTAGGTTTAAAGAGGCTACTTTATTTATTAATAATTTTAATAAATAGCATTATTCAGATATAGCGCGTCTATTTTCAAGGGTAAAAAATCCATTTTATTCAAAAGATTGGCTGTAGGTGCAAAGCGTTTAATTTTTAAAATATATTTTTAGTTAGGTACCGTAAAACGGGGTTAAATTGCACCATCAAGGGTAACATTGCATCAAAAAAAAAAGTTTTTAGAGACACCTGTTGTCATTGCTACTAACAATAACTCATTGTTTCTCCAAATATTCAATGGATGTCACTTTTCACTCTTACCTAAGGTTATTTTCCATTTAATATGGTACTTTAGTACTGAGCGATTAGCGGTTTGGGTTGGTTGTGCAGTTTTTATGAATAATTTCTATAGTTAATTCTTATCACATCTTCAACAGTGTGTATCATTCTAAGGTGAGTAAAGTGGTTTCGTATGTTGAATTTTGTCATGTATTTGATAATACCAGTATTTCTTACTAAATTTACCAAAAAATATTAATATTAATATTTCCATGTCCATGTGGAATCTATTAAGATACTGAAGGAAAAAAAAAGTGATGCAATGTCACCCCGCCCTAGGGCTTACTTTGCATCATTTTTCAAAAAATTATAGCTTGTATATGAAACTACAAAATATACTTATAACCACAAAAAAGTAAAGGAAATATATTATATAACCATGACATTTATTATCAAAAACACTACTCATCTCCTCGATGAAAAAAATCATTATGGCTGAAAAGTTATTAAAAAGTGATGCAATTTAACCCCGTTTTACGGTACTACATAAAATACTTTTAGTTGAGTTTGATGTTAATCAGTCATATGAGATGGATTCGATATTAATTCATTAATGTTTTTTTTTAAATTGTCATAAACCCCCTAAAATCGGTGAACAGGGCGGTATTTTGATATTATTTATTTCTTTGTGAAACTACTATTTTTTACTGAATTTATGGCATAAAATCGCTGAATTTCAAGGTACTAAATTGCAAATAATTGTGTTGGTAGTAGGTATTTATTTTACCTATGCATGTACCTAGTACCTCCTCGTACTGACTGCTTCCCTAATCGAAAACCTTAAAAAATTGATAAAAATCACTAATCATTACAACTAATAAGAAAAACAATTGTAATCCAGAACCTACCTAGTTTATACGAGTATCGGTTATTGAGTCATATTAGTTAATTGAAAGAAAGATTATTTTTTAAATAATTTAAATGAAAATCTTTAAACTATGTATGTTATGATTGAATATTTATTTCATGATTTCATAAATTATGAGTAATCCATAATTGTATGTATTTTTTTCTAAATTACGGGGTATAAAAGCTACAGAAATGTTACAGTACGTCGATCACGACGTACTGTAACATTTCTGTAGCTTGAATCATGAAGTATCAAAAATATATCAAATAATTTTGTCTAGTACATAATTGAAGAGATAACTTGTTTCCCTTTTTAACACGATTGTTTACGACTGTCGGAAGAAGGCCATGAAAACTGTAAGAACTTTAAAATTATTCTGCTGACAAATTTAGATATGGGCATCGTTATTATCTTGCTTATTATGAAAAAGGAAGAAAAATTCATAAAAAATGGAACATAACGTTACTCCGTAATATATGTGTTAATTCTTGTGTGGCTGTGATGTCACACTAGTCTACACGCGATACAAGATTTTATATATTTATCTTATTTTTTAAATGATGAAGTTTTCACACCGAATTTGAAAAGTAAAATTTGTCAATTTTGCTGGATTTAGATTTAAAAAATATTCATCCTTGTTACGCATAGAATGAATGTGACGCGTGACTCTAATACAATAATACATCTGTATAAGAGAGAGCACGAAGATAGAACTCATATTGATGATTTTTAATTTATTTCGCTATAACATGACTAAATTAAATGTTTGTTTATATAAATTATGGAAAAATAATTATTAAACTATATGTCTCCGTGTTCTTCTTTTAATATCTGAACTTTAGAATATTCCGTCTTTTGCTTGTAATAACACGATATTACATCACCGCGCGCAAAGAAATTATTTACTACAGTATTTTAAGAGTTAAACAACAATTTTAACTGATACGCATGTAACAATTTAATATCAAAGAACACATAAGATTTTTCTACGCTTGTACAACCTATTGCAATTTAAAAAAAATATATAGTAAGGACAAGGAAAAAAGTATATTCTTCCCTTTGATATAATTGCAAATAATAATTTTCTGCGACGTTGTTTGAATATACTTCCCAAATAAATTGAGTTGATTGATAATTAAGAAGTTTTTCATAAAGAAAACAACATTTAGCTAAAGGATATTAACAAATAAGAAATTTAAAATATATTTGACTAACAGGAGAAAATCTTTACAATTCTTCTCAGACCGGGTTATATCGCGAATTAATTAAGTTAATAAAACTCCCTAGCGTAATTATATAAAAAATAATCATGAAACAATTGTAAATACGTGCATTTAAACCAATGTAAATAAAAAAATAAATGTTAATGGATATACCCACATACAAGTATTTACATGCCATTTTTTAAATTAAAATAGTTCGGAATTTGAGGATTAGTTTAAATTATTTGTATTTTAGTTGATGAAAATAGTTCACTTTTACACGATTTTACCGCATTTTTAACATCATCCTGGAATTTGTATGTTAGGTTTTTAGTGAGGATTTTAAAAATGTCACCTTTTTTTTACTTTCTAAATATAATCATTTTTATTTAAGATAACAACCGAAGTGCCTTTATCAGCCTGGTTAAAAAAGTTATTTTTCGTTGAATTGTTTTACAGATATTTTTTACACAATTTTCTTCAACTGAAATAATTCGGTTTGATAAAAATATTAATTCCTATTTGGATTCTGTTTACGTTTTTTCAAGTTCAAAATTTAATTTAACAAAAGAAAATATGTTGAAAATTTCTATGACCTTACAATATCACGTGGCCGTACAATTTCTATGCTTGGCTGTGTAGGTGAAGTTTGTTTGTGGGAGTGCATTGTTTTTTATGACTACAGAACAACTGAGAGTTGGTTAATGCCCTCTGGTAATATTTTTGCTTGTGGATGTAATCATCTCGATTTCGGTTGGCAATGTAGTTGAAGATCGCCGTGGGTATAAATACTATCCGCTCGGTGGCAGAACCAAGATATATCCAAGAGTGTTCTTTACGGTTCGATCCCAAAATGGTCTTCAAGGTACAAACTTTATATTTTTTTAAGTGGACAATTTGTTAGTGCTTGTTGGTTTTGTAGTGTTTTTTTATTAAATCTAAACATAACACGCTATATCGAATGTGACTATAAAGACAGTGATGGTTTTTCGCACTATTTAAAAAAAATACCGTGTACTGATTTTTTTACTATTCGTTTATAAAATATAACTATGCATATTTTTTTTATACATATTTCATATAGTAACAGAAAATGCATTTATTTTACTCGTTTTTAAAATGGACAGTTTTTATCAATGATTGATTTTATGTATTTAAGATTAACTTCAGAGTACTCATTTGATGTACAAAATTATATTTTAAGCCAAAGTAATTTTTAATAGAACTCGCACAGTGGAAAAGCATTTAACTAAGGTTCATCCGCTATTAAATTTAAAGAAAAAAAACATTGATTTAATTATAATCATCATAATTCCCTCTCCGCACATAAAGGTGCATAGGGCAATGCATTGGTACACAAATCGTAGCGTATCTTGATCATTTTTGTTACATGAAGGTAAGATGATCAGTCTTACGCTTCAGGTACCAGTCCAGGGACTATGAAATATTCTAGTGTAAAAACACCCTTTTTAATATATATTTCATATCAACCATGTCGGGAATCAAACCCGAGACCTCTTGCGTGGTAGGCAAACGCGCTCACCATTAACACTGCGCGGTCGACATGAATGTCAATTTGATTTTAACTGAGTTATAAAACTGCAAAAATATACATATTTATTAATTAAAATTTTACTATTTTTTTTTAGTTCTTAGTCTTCGCCGCCGCGGTTGCCGTCGCTCATGCCGGAGTGATCGCCCAACCTGGTCTGGCCTACTCTGCCCCAATCGGCTATGCCGCCCCCGCCATTGCTAAAGTGGCCGCTCCCATCGCCTATGCTGCCCCCGTCGCCAAAATCGCCGCCCCCGTGGCTTACGCCGCCCCAGTCGCCAAGTACGCCGCCGCAGACGACTACGACCCGCACCCCCAGTACAACTTCGCCTACGACATCCAGGACGGTCTGACCGGCGACTCCAAGAGCCAGCACGAGTCTAGGGACGGAGATGTCGTCCACGGATCTTATTCCCTGATCGACGCTGACGGTTACAAGAGGACCGTCGAGTACACCGCTGATCCCCACAACGGATTCAACGCCGTTGTCAACCGCGAACCTCTAGGACACGCCGTGAAGGTTGCCGCCCCTGTTGCCTACGCCGCCCCCGTCGCCAAGATCGCCGCTCCCGTCGCTTACGCCGCCCCCGTCGCCAAGTTCGCCGCCCCGGTAGCTTACTCTTCTCCTCTGGCTTACTCCGCCCCGGTCGCCAAGTACGCCGCCCCCGTGGCTTATGCCGCTCCCGTAGCTAAGATCGCCGCCCCCTACTACCATTAAATTAAGGAACGAACTGTTAAATTAGATGAAGAATGTATTTATTGACCTAGATATTTAAATATAAGTTACAAAGCAATATCTGTTTGACTTATAATTTATTTTCCTTTTGATAATAAGTGCATTACACTTTATGGCATACATAAAAAAATCTGAAAATATTAATTACCCTTACAGTCTGCTGACACATGAAATATGTTTACTAATATACAAACCATAGAATTAAGAATAGTCCAGAAGGAGCGTAGAATCATATTTGAATACATCGAACTGTGTCCAATAATCCCACCACCATGCCCTATTTTCGCCACGCGCATTCGTGATGTCACCACGTAATGTTGCTTGATGGGAAATAAAATAATCATAATCAAATGTAAGGTAAAAAAATTCAATCTGTTAATTTCTCTAAAATTTTATTGTGCACGCGGAAACATTGATTGATACACCAGAGTAGATACGTAAAGGGTCATTTAATAAGAGTAATTGAATTAATGAACTTTAAACTTAAAATATAAAATAAATTTGATTTTACAGAAAACGGATATTTTTAAATCATGTTAAATAATATTGTATGTTTTAAAGATAATGGCCATTCAAATGTCCTCCACGGCGTTGTTTAATCCGAGGTCTAATTTTCATTAGTTCTTTCATTAGATGAGCAATGTAGGGTAAAAAAAAATTCTACCATGGCAACACTAACGAAGTTTCCATTTTGTTTCTTCGACAATCTAACAGATGGAAAAATAATCCAATTTTTAAGTAATGCATTTGCTATTAAAACATTCATTTGCTTATTACACATAAAATGTGATACCATCCTATTTCTTTAATATCCTAGAAGTATTTTTACACTTTAAAAGGACACAACACGGCATAGTTGAATTCAAATCAGGAGTTGCGTACTGAGCGACGTCTACAAAGAAACTAATGTGTCAAAACGTAAACCGACTCATTTATGAGTATTTTGTCGCCTTCTGTTTGATGTGCGTATGCGGTTTCTGGACTATTCTGAATTTTAGGATACAAACATATGAACCGGGTAGTGGTCCCGTGGCCAAAGTTAGAACCCCGGGACATTATGCTGGACTCATTTGTCTTTAGAATCGTATGCGACTTTCGTAATTCGACAAGTTACAGCATTCTTGAACCACCCATACGAATGCAGTCGATTGAAAACCAATCGACTTTATCTCGAGTGCCCCAAAGCACTCGACATTGACAATCGAATGCGACATCTTAACTTCAGCTGTCAAACTTTCTTCTTGTAAAACGATCGGCATTTATGTTTTAATGACGAGTATGTATTTTTATTGTATTTAACTTAAAATTTACAACACTAATCAATATTATAATGATGACGTTTTAACAAATGTGCAACAAATACAATTGTACTTATTTTTTATCCATTATCAAAAGAAGTTTCACCAGAAACATGATTTTAAAATTATTTTATCGCTCGTCGTATTTGATATATACTCGTAAATTATACAATATGTTTTTAAAATCCATGAAATGCATATAAAATATTTTTAATAACATGTAGATGTGTGTTATGTCAAAGGAAAATAATAATTATAAATGTTGCAGTGGCTCAGTAAAACATTTTCTCATATTTTTTCATAATATTCCATACACAAAATATTCGACGGAAGAAGTCTGACAAGAAACAATAAAAGTTTACGTGTGGCCGGAGAGCCATAGATACATACGGATTTGTTAATGTTGCCACTTTCTCATTCGTCTTCGTAATTAAATTGTCGGAGGGTTTTTAAAAATAGCATTATGACAAAGCAACCGAGATGCCTAATCGACTATTGTCGAGTGGGTGACAAAATGTCACATCTTTCCAGCATAAGGCTCCCGGTCTACCACAACTTAAGTTATTTGCAACTCGTTGAAAATAGGCCCTAAAATAAAAATATTCAAATAATCATATAAACGGAATATGTTGAAATCTTTTTTAATTTTATAACACAAAAAAACATAATTATGAGTAGTTACATTTTTCTATTCCGTTATCATGAAGATCATCATGTTGGGTAAAAGTTATCGATAAAACATTTACCGGGCTTTTTTTTACATTTATCTTTATTACTTTTTTTTTATTAAGCCTGTTAGAATAAAAAAATTACAAGGTCAAGTTATCTTATGTCAGGAGTGTAGTCATCATGCGCTTTTTAAGGATGATTTTAAATTTGTCTTTAATGTAATTTTATAAAAGATTAAGTTACCTTTATATTAAATAATGAATAGTAAGTTGTGTTTGCGTTAATATTTAGATATGGAAATTGGTTTTCTCCGATACATCAACGTATAATAATTTATCTAGTGAATGATTAAAAAAACATCTGATTTTGATAATTCATTGTGCTTATAATCCAGATCACTCTTAATTCAGTAAATTATTTAAAAAATAGGAAGTTCAGAAAACAAATTTAGACAACAAGCTTTAATAAACAGAAGTAAAATGAGCTAACCATAAGTGTTTTTACATAACTCCGTTTTAACGATCTTCAAAAGGTAATTAAATTGGTCGATCAGACAAACTTAATCGTTTTTGATAACAAGATATTGAAATATCAATAACCTAAATAAAACACATCTGAATTTAGAAACTACTAAGTATACATTTAGAAAATATATTGTGTTGTAATCAGCATCAAACTGTATGACACCTACATTATACTAGGTAAACATATTTATTTATTTAAACTCTTTATATACAGTTTACATTCATATGCATAAGGGCGTGCATATTGCCTTAAGGCAATTTCTTCCTATTTACCCAAACCGTTCATTTTGAGAAAATCAGTGGTATATTTTATTTATTTATTTAATTTTACAATACGCCCAAGGGGCATTTACAAAAAATATACAGTTAAGTACAAACATAGTGCGTAAAAATTTAAAAGATAAACAATACATTTAGAAACAATAAGAAGCATACTGCCATGCAAAATAAAAAGTGAAACTTTACATAGTAAAAAGAAAAAAATAATTTTTATGGATATAATTAAAGTAATTGAATTAAAAAGCAAATTGTAAGTAACTTGTAAAGAATTCAAACAAAAAAAATAAATACATTTTCATATACTTATAAGTATAAAAATAAATATACAGGTAACTACAAACAAAGAAAGTAATAATTTTATAAATACACAACACATTAAAAGAAATAAAAAAAGATTTTATATACATGTAGAAACAATAAAAAGCAAACTGCAATGCAAAATAAAAAGCAAAACTTTGAACATATTGTTGGTATATTATAATATTTTCACTATAAAACAAAATATTGATCAACGTGTATATTTTTTAAGAGAGAAAAATTGACTAAATATCTACACTTTACGATAAAGAGTGGATGGGGCAAAGGGGTAGGAAATAAGGAGGAGAAGAGAAAAACTCAAATATTCAGGAAGTGACATTTCATACGGGATTTGAATGTTAATAAAGAAGAGGGAGTCTCTGACATTAGTGGGTAGATTATTCCATAATCGAGCAGCTACTACTGTGAAAAAGGGGGCAAAAAAGTTAGAGCAGTGAATGGGTGTATTGAAAGGGTTCTCTCGTTACTAGAACGAAGAGTTAGCCCATGCTGTGATATAGGTTAAAAGAGCTCTCCCAGATAAACAGGCAAAGTAGGATTATTTAAAATATTGTGAAAAGGTGGAAAAATGTGAATTTTTTTTCTATCCCTGATGCTGAGCCAGTGTACTTGCGTGCGATATTCAGTTGTGTGGTCAAATTGGCGAAAATTAAAAATAAAACCTATTCGAACATTCTGTAATCGTTACACGTATCAAGAAATTCAGAATTAGCATCTCAGTAACATTTATCTGCACAATCAAGGATTGGAAGAAGTAAGCTCTGGACTAATGTTTGCTTAACATTAATTGGCAAGAAATTCTGCAATATTTGAAGTGAGTGCAAGCTGCTATAAAATTTACTACTAACTTAGTTAACCTGAACGTGCTACCCTAAATGCTTATGTATGATAATACCTACTTTCGACTGAAGTCATGAATGGAATTTCTGTGCCATCTATTTTGAGAAGAGGAAGTGTGGGAAAAAAACCTTTTGAATACATTATTTTACTACCAACAAATAGAATTTGGGTATTTCTTAGATTTGTAAAAAGTCCTTTTTTCTTGAAGAGATATGCTCGAGTGCAAGTGAAATTGCTTAATGTGCTTAAACAATGTCATCGGGTTCGAAATGAATATACAATTGCAAGTCTTATGCCGAGTCTTATACCGACAGGGTCTTGAACCTACAAGCACATATTGTAAAAATAAAGATTGAGTATAAAGTCAATGAAATAGGATTATTCGACTATGTTAACGTTTTGCCTATTAACAAACAGAGTCAGTATAAGATAGTGACAGATCATTTCCTCGACTGCAGTTTTGAATTCAAAGTAATCCATCAGATCATGACCCGACAAGTATTGGCACAGCAGCTGACGGTGCCTCGACAGAAAGGAAGGAAGAAGAAGAGATCTACGAAATGCAGGAAGATCTAACCCAAAGAACTCCAAGTTGTGTAATTGATTATTGATTATTAAGTGTGTTAAAATATAAAAGACATAATACAATAACTCTTCGTGGGGGATCATGCTTTATCGAGAGACGCTATACATAAATACTCGTAGAATCAACGCATTGACTGAAATTACTTTAAAAATATGCTGAAAAAAAACCTGAATGCGTAAAACGATTATTTAATAGGGAAATATCACATACTATGAATATTAATTAAAATATATGAAATGGATTTAGAATAATTAATCGTATTTTTAAAATCAATATGGATATTGTGGAGAAATGTTTTTGTAAATAACGTTCAAAAAGAAACTATAAGGAAAGATGTCACTAAAACAACGCGACATGTTTGGCATCGACAGTTGTGACGTCAAGATTCATGACGATGTCCCATAAAAATTTGAGCGGCCGGGAACAAAGTTTAAAATTAACATGAATCGTGACGTATTAGAAGCGTGGCCAATGCAATGACCGTTTTTGCGGAAATTAAAAATTCTAAAATCTTATTTTTATAAGTAGTAAAAAATCTATTTTTAACGAGACAGTATTTCATAGACCCTTTATATATTTTTTTTATACTCTAAAAATGTTTAAAAACGTGATATTTCTCTATTAAATCTAAACAAAAAAAAGAAATATTTTTTAATTTAAATCTGAAGTATTTAACAAACACAACACCAGCACGGCAGGTTCGCTGCAATTTTTAGAGAATAAATTTGTTAAATCTACCGGCGCCAGGTTATAGATAGGTACGTTATTCTGCACATGATTATATCATGTTCTATTAGCAGTTATCAGTAGCGACTTGTTGCGATTGAGAAAAATTATCATTTTCATCCCTAAATATACAGAAGGCTTTTTTTTAATACGTCAACATTTCCACGTTAGAAAATCCTTTGTTTATTTATATTTTTTTCCTTTTGATTTTACTCTTTATAATATGATCATTCAATTTGTAGTATCATATACAAAAACCTAAAAATGTAGTTAATAATCTTGAAATAATCAAAAGTTGACTGGTCTACGGCGAATTGAAATCTATATTATTTCATTAATTTAGAACAAAAATGCAATTTGCATTCAAATCATTTTATGCAGAGTGCAGGTAGGTATCTATTAAAATAGGATATTAACTGTTTCTACGATTAAATTAACATTTTGAGGGTAATGATCACATGGACAATGTTATTGTGAGATTTCAAGTTCATTAAAAACCAAATGGGTTTGCGGTTTAATATAATTTATTAATAAATAGTCTTAAGCTAGGGTCGTTCATGATTTAATGGTAATAAGATGGGGCGCCGTAGGAGAGGGGAGCGGCATATTTGGCAATTGGGGCAGCGTAGGCCAGGGGGGCAGCATACTTGGCGACGGGGGCGGCATAAGCCAGAGGAGCGGCGTATTTGGCAACGGGAGCAGCATACGCCAGAGGAGCGGCGTATTTAGCGACAGGGGCGGCGTAAGCCAAGGGAGCGGCAACCTTCACGGCGTGTCCCAAAGGTTCGCGACGGACAACGGCGTTGAATCCATTGTGGTCATCGGCGGTGTAGTCAACGGTCCTCTTGTAACCGTCGGAATCAACCAGGGAGTAAGATCCATGGACGACATCTCCATCCCTAGACTCGTGTTGGCTCTTGGAGTCACCGGTCAGACCGTCCTGGATATCGTAGGCGAAGTTGTACTGGGGATGAGAGTCGTACTCCTCTACTGCGGCGTACTTGGCGACGGGGGCGGCGTAAGCCAGGGGGGCGGCGATCTTAGCAACGGGGGCGGCGTAAGCTAACGGGGCAGAGTATCCATAGCTAGGCTGGGCGATGATCCCGGCGTTGGCTGCAGCCACCAAAGCGGCGAAGAATAAAACCTTAAAATAAAAACAGATTATTGTAACAATGTTATTTTTGACTATAGACATTTCTTGATAAAACTCCATAGTCAATGATTTTAATGAAAATATCCATAAAAAAAAAAATAACACCACCTAAATAGGTATCTTTAGTCCTGAAGATGCCTACATAGGCTCTAGTTGATAAAACTAAACAAAGTCGAACTTTACAAAGAAATTTTACAGACATTGTCATAAAAATCATTCGATTATTGGAAATTTCCATAGCAATTTAATTGCACTGATTTTATGGCAAAATATTTACTTTAAAAAAACAAATATTTCACTACCAGATCCGATAAAATATTTACAACAAAAAAACAATAATTTCACTTCTAGTAAAAGTACCTTGAATGCCATTGTAGTTGACTTGTTGACTGTACGCGACTGAATGTGCTTTATAGTCTCTAATCGATCGTATTTATACAAAACCTCAGCCAATGCATTATTGTCTGAGGTTACAATTTGGTCCACACGTAAACCTGAATTAGTTCGATCATTTCATTAACAGCCAAATTATTGCGTAAGGTCAACATTAACACTTTATAGAAATATTATTGTCATTTCTTAATTCATGTTTATTATCCCGTTTAACATTTTATCATTCTAGATCAAAGAATTAAACGCGTTTAAACGTTAAGTAACACAAAACCTTCGGTATTTGGAATAAATCCTGTACGGATTATTTTTTACAAATTAGTATATTTAAAATAAAAAATAAGGATTTTGATGAATAATTAATGATGAACACCGGTGTACTTATCGGCTAGAAACAATTATAAAAATGATATACATGCACCCGAATCTGTTTTAAAGGTCTCGTGGCCTCTTTTTAGATCCGCAAATTGCAAGAAATTTTTTTTTTTAGCTGTAACGGTAAATTTGTTTATTTTTTCTAAAAAACCTTTGTTTTCAAAAGGTTCGCGTATTTTTATTTTTTGAATTTATATTTACTGCTTTCAATACCCCGACCGCCGTCAGAGACACCAGTCAAGTATATACAGTCAATTTGTCTGTCACCCTCAATCAAATTTTCTCAATTCTGACGGCTGATAATAATAATAATTATCAACAATGAAGAAGTTTAGTGCTACGGTTTTTTATTTTTGTTTTGCACCACAACAAGCCAGTTACAGCGGTGATTTACATCCTAGAACACCAGGGCTTGAGAAAAATCACATTTATTTTTTTGTGATCTGACCGGGAATCGAACCCGGAACCTTCCGTGTGTGAGTCAAGCGTCTTGACTACTGCACCTTGGAGGTCGCAAATTAAATACAAAAAATGTTTTCTCACACCCAGTAAAAATAAGAGCATTTAATTGTAGCGCGAAGTATCTCGAAAATGTTTGACAAAAAATTAAAAAATTAACTACTTTGAACTACGTCACGAGTTCTTCCGAATCAACCAATGATCGGGTGTTGTGATTGAATTCCTGTTTCCGGGAAGCAAAACTCACCGACTAAAACTTGTGACGTCACTGGTAGAGTAATTAGAAATTTACAAAACTTTAAAAAATCATAGTGTTTATAATAATAATATAACAGTGTAAGTCACTCTCCAAGCTCAAGAGCTAGTCTCTTTTTTGGAAAAATAGTTATAACATGAAAAAATATGAGTGGATTTTTATAGAAAAAAAACATTTATCATTTATTGAAATAATTATTTTTTTAAATACAAAAAATATAAAAAAATAAAATACAACACATTATTTTATTCGTTTTTAAATTTTTATTTATTTTGATAGTCTATAACATTTTTTTTCCTCAATGTAAAATTACATCGCCGTCGGTGGTGTTTACTTTATAGGGCAAAAAAATATAAAAAGACAGGCGCCGTGGAGCAGTTGGTTAGACAGCTAACTGTGAAACTGTAAAACTGGCGTGGTGGGTTCGATTCCAGCCAGTTGCAAGAAATAAATCCATGAATGATTTTTTTCTCAATAAGCCTGGGTGTTGTGGTGTACTTTGCATAACTTCCTTTCATATACTCTCCTTATCGCCTGCTAACGCACCTCTAAAATAGAGTCTTAGCGGGTTATTCATTTTTAAAAATAAAATGTTAACAAATAAACAATACAAATTATGAGATTTTAATCCAAAATAAAAGTTAAGGTTTTTTAAAAAAAAAAAACAATTTAACTTACAACTGCCACAAGAAGTAAACATTATATTTATGACATAAACATATTCATGTGTGTATATGTATGTATGTATGTGTATATATGTATGTGTATGTATGTATGTATGTATGTATATATACATATATATATATGTATATATATATGTATATATGGATGTGTGTGTGTGTATATGTATGTATATTGTGATTTGGGGGCCACATGAACTGAAATACTCTCTTATGATAGAGAAAATCCAAAAGAAGTTTCTGAGATATCTCTACATGAGAGAGTGCGGGTATTACCCTTGGCTCTACCCGACCGAGTTTCTCCAGGGTATGCTTGGCTACAACAGTTTAGAGACTAGAAGGAATGTGTATTTGACTACACATTTTTATCGATTGATGCGCGGTATGATCGATAATTCTGAAATTATGATGAGCATTGGTTTGTATGTTCCTGATAATTACCTAAGACAGCGTCAGCATAGATGGTTTCATATTCCGATATTCAGGACCAACCTGCCAATGGTTATGCCTGCTGGAAGGGCTACCGCTATGCTGAACAACATCGCTCTGGATATTGATCTGTTTCATGTATCCGAAGGGGTTTTCCGGAGCAGGATTCTTCGACTACTTTGACATGAGTCTCTTTCGTGCATTTTTTTTCTTTTTTATAATATGTACGTATTGAATATATTTTTGTAATGTATATGTTATATTTCAAATAAATAAATTGAATCGAATTGAATTGAAATTGTATGTGTACATTTATGTACATTTAAAAAAAAATTTTTCATTGTTTTAGTTTTACTTACTATTTCTTCTTCTTCTTCTCTTCCTTCCCTATTTTCCCATCCCACTTCCTTTCAGCCCTAGCGAACTGTACGTTTTGTTTTTCTAATATTTTGTTCCTATATGAAACCCATAATTAGTCTTGTTATTTGTTGTTATTATTATTATTATTTATTGTGTATTATTATGACTGTGTTAGTTAAAAAAAAAATTAATAATAATTAGATTCTTACCAAAAACCTTAACAGTATTTCCTGGTTATCTTTTTTAATTTTAGTTAAATGTTTGTATAAAAATATAAGTAATCGATTTTTAAAATAAAGGTAAACCTTTGCACGCATTAAGTTTACCTAAATATACTGTTATTTAATTATATATTATATTTATATGTCTCTCTTGATTCTTTATCTGAATATACATCTGGGGTGGTGTTCTGAATCTTCTTTACCTCCGAGAGAGTGGTTAATTTAGGGATTATTATTTTTTGAATGAGACTACACTTTTGTTCATAAAATGGCCACACTGAAGATTAAACGTCAAATGACTAATACGATTTGGTCGATTCAACCGAATTAAGTGTTTTGGGTAATGTTTAAGGTCGCAATAAATTTCTAAATAAAAATCACCATGTTTGGTTTCACGTGTTTGTATTTGTTTGACGTTTAATCATCAGTGTTGCCATATATAAAGCAAAGTGAAATCGCATGCGAAAAATAAAAATCCACAAATTAACCACTCTCTACGGCACAGACAATTGATACACTTTTGGAATATTTTTTAGAAGAAAAAAAAACTAAACCTTTGAAGTAAACCAACTGGTCCAAAAATAGTAATAAAAATATGTCTGATAGAGACATACATGTACTCAACAGTCACTATAGCTGCCCAAATTTTGATCCCATATTCAAGGTTAAACAAGATGCTCGTCTTCGAGGCCACAGTCTCAGGCTAGAGAAAACGAGATTCAATCTAAATCCACAGACGCATTTTCTGAGCAATAGGGTTGTTGATTGTTGGAATAAGCTGCCACAAGAGCTGATCTCAATGTTTAGTCTCAATGGGCTCACAAATGGACTAGATTTGTTTCGTAAAAGTTTAAGTGCGCCAACAACTAACTTTCGTTCAAATAGATTTAAGCATATCAGCTTTAAGCTGCTAGCTTAAAATTAATAATAATACAAATCAAAAAATATTTTCAGGCGTTGCCTTTTATGTAAAAATAAAAAAAAAGCTTATAATATTTTGTAGATTCAAATATTTTCTAGTTTATTTACCGTTAAAAATTTTCTTCGTCTATTTTTTTTTTAATGCATAATAAACCAAAAAAATGTAAAACGGGATATCCTAGTGAACAATTTCTTTAAATATGTGTAATAATGTGTCTTATGGGGAATAAAGGTAAACTCATTAATGAATAACAAAAAAAAACGTAAATAATCTTTTCTGTATCCAAAGGAGTACTATATATTATCTAGATATCACTCTTGGTTTTTCACAACCGACTACTTGATAGGGGTGCTTGGCTACTGATAGTTTATTGCTATGCAAGAGGGGGCATTTATTTGAATTTTACATTCGTATTCTGCTTTTTTTCCTTACGGCAAATTAATAGAAAATTATCACCCACGCGACCAAGACTACATGGCAGTGCCGTACCTCTCGTAGTGTGAACTCGTTAGAATTCTCCGCAAAACTGAAATAAGATTCGAGTATTGAGTCAGCTTTAACAACGTGAAACTTACGGCTAACAGGGTTACTGTGACATTACACTTATAAAATAACACTGGGCCTTACTTATTAGATTTCCTCATACCAGGTTTATATTAAGAAATAACTATACCCGGTTTAACTATCTATAACCGATATAGCTTCTTTAAAAAATATTTATTAGCTAAAATAACAATTCACAGGTTATTTCATGCTTAATTTTTTTAAACAGTCAACACTGATATGTGCGCGTGCGCAGTGACTTTTATAACAACACAAACAAACGTCAAAGTCAAATCGAGACTACTGTCAGTGTAATCGAGAACACGGAGAAAACCATAAAAAAAAAAAAACAAAATTAGGAAGAAGAGGAGAAGTTAAAAACGAATTCTATTTTATTTTATTTTTATTTTATTTTTATTTTATTAGGGAAATCAACAGTTCTACATACATATTTTTAGTAAACAAACAGATATAGTGTATAAACTCAGAACCAATAACAGATTTCCACATAGTATACAAAGTTAGTAAAGAATATATATATTACATATCAAATAAATACAAACAATTTATACATATAAAAATGTTATTTTCAAGTACTCAATAATCAAAGATTTTTTAAATATTAATTTTAAGAACATTAAGTTACTGTAAATTGGGCGGGATAAGGACAAAAATTCTTGAAGAGAGGATAAGGAGGGGGGGGGGGGGAGATGTACATATTTATTATTATAATGTCTACTAAGTTACATAACACATTTTTAGTTTAAATTTTAAATCTGACAGAGTGATGTTTGTATAATCTATATTTTTAAATTTTGTATTGTACATTGAAAAAGTCCTACGAAAAAAAGCATTTTTAACATACGATGTCTTACTTGTTGGTACATGAAACAGGTGGTACCGTCTACAAATCCTGGCTGGCACATGTATTGTTATTAAATCAAGCAGCTCTGTACAGTCAACCATTCCTGTCACAATTTTGTAAAGCAGTAGTTGGTCCGCACACACTCTGCGGTATTGTAGAGAAATGATTCCATGGAAGGTGGAGGCAGTGAGAGTAGATACATAAGAAATACCGGTTTTGTATTTAAGGTACTTTATAAATTTGTTTTGAATATTTTCTATTCTACTTATATATATGGCATACTGGGGATTCCATATCTGAGAGGCGTATTCCAAATGGCTTCTGACAAATGTATAATATAATGAAATAAGGGCCTTTGGATTATCAAAGTGTTTACTCATTCGAATTATGAAACCTAACATGCTCAATGCTTTGGAGGTAATTTTATTGATATGCGATTCAAAAAGTAGTTTTGAGTCTAAAACAATCCCAAGATCTTTAATTTCGTGCTTTCTCATTAGTACATTATTGTTTAGTTTGTAATCAAAATTAAGAGTTTTTCTTTTCCTTGTGAATGTAATACAGACACATTTATTTATATTCAAAAACAGTTTATTTTCAATACAATAGTCAGTTAGACGATTAAGATCGTCTTGAATCATTAGGCAATCTTCTTGAGATTTAACTTTAGCGTATATTTTCATATCATCGGCATAAAGAAGAAATTTTGAATAACGAAAGCAAACATCAATGTCATTTATATATATAAGAAATAATAGGGGACCGAGTAGACTTCCTTGGGGAACACCAGAGGAGATTTCTGCCCAGTCAGATTTATACCCACCAATTACTACCGATTGACATCGATTACTAATATATGATATCAGCCAGCGCAGAAGATCACCATGTATACCTATAGCCAAAAGTTTGCGTGTTAAGACTGAATGGTCAACTTTGTCAAAGGCTTTGCTGTAGTCAGTATATATAGCATCAGTTTGGAAACCACTTTCCATTGTGTTTAAAATATCATTTGTAAATAAAGTAAGGTTTGTAACGGTCGAGCGTCCGGAGAAAAAGCCATGTTGTTGAGGACAGATATAGGATTTTACTGCATGGAATAATTTTTCATAAATAATTTTTTCAAATAATTTAGCGAATGTCGATAGTATTGAAATTGGCCTATAGTTGTTTGCGTCATTTTTTGATCCAGATTTAAATATGGGTGTGATGTTTGCTTTCTTCCATTGAGATGGAAAAACACATTCCTGGAGAGACTTTTTAAATAATATAAAAAGTGGGAGAGATAAATTTTGGTAGCACGCTTTAATAAAAATAGGAGGGATCCCGTCTGGTCCACTACCTTTATTTATGTCAAGTTCCTTAATGAATTTTCTTACGATTGCTTGGGTTATATCCGCATATTGGATATCAGCTGATCCATAATTAGAGTTATTTTGATTGAACAGAATAGGTATTGTTTTTGGAGTAAAAACGGATTTAAAGTAGTCGGAAAATAAATTGCATATGTCTATTCCATTATTTGCAGTTTGGTTTAGGTAGATAATTTTATTAGGAATAACATGAGAGGTATTTTTAGATTTTACATATGACCAAAAACGTTTAGGATCTGTAAGAATTTCGCTCTCAATTTTTTTATTATAATTTATATAACTAATATAAGATAAATGTTTTAATCTTGATCGTAATAATGAGAATGCATTGTAATCAAGTGGGTTTTTATGTAATTTATATTTTTTGTGGTATTTCAATTTTTCTTTGCTTATTTTAATAATAGCAGGATTATACCAAGGTGGGTATTTGTTTACCCAGACATCCTTCACGGGAATATAATTATTAATCAGGTCATTAATAATATTATAAAAGACAGTAAGTGCATCATCCACATTGTTGTGAGCAAATAAAGTTTTCCAATCGTAGGTTATAAGTTTTTCATTTATAGATTGGTAATCACCATTATGAAATTTTTTAATTTTTTTCTTTGACGATGTGTTAAGAGGATTATTAGAAGCTATGGAAAGAGACATGTTAATTGCTTTATGATGCGAATCCTCAGTCACCAGTGGACTATCACATACAGATAAAGTACTAATATTTTGATTGCAAAGTGCCAGGTCCAAAATTCTTCCTAATCGATTAGAAGCATGATTGAATTGATTTAATCCCAGAAAGCTAATGGAATCAGCAAATTCTAAACCAGAAGGTGTACGGTAATCAATTGGATGAAGGAATAAATTGTTATTAGTCTTTACCCAGGAGATTTCAGGAAGATTAAAATCTCCCAAAATTAAAAAAGTGTCGTTTGATGTACTATTCTGAATAATAATATTTAGTTTTTGAAGAAAGTTATGAAGTAGGTTAGCATGTTTGGGTCCTCCTGGTAAATATATACAGCAAATGTTTAGTTTTGATTTAGAATTTATTGGAATCGAGATCCATATATCTTCTGCTTCTATAGTTTACTCGTGTTTCTTTTTTTATCAGAATTGATTAAAACACAAATAAACATATAACATTTCCGATATTATTTAAACAAATAATTAAAAATCACTTGAATCGCATTGAGAAGGCCGCAGGACTTCAAAATTTATAAGTAATATGTATTTTATTTTATTTATTATGTGTATTTTTATTTTATTTGCAACTTCTAAGAGCCTAACATTTCTGAATTGTTAATTACTTTTATTTTGATACCGATAATGTACTTAACCAATAGCTTACACCACTGTGGAAATTTTTTATTGACCGTTTTACAATTTTCGTTTATATACATTTTTATTTTCTGTATACAATATATGTAAAAACTGTTGTTTTTTTCCCAAAAAAAATAATTTTTTTTTGCTGTATTATCATTATTCTACCACTATTCTCAAGCTTAACTTTATATCCGATTTATAACATTATTCTACTACTATTCTCAAGCTTAACTTTATATCCGATTTTTATAAATCGATACTTATGTAAGGCCCGAAAAGTGTTAAATATTTTTGCAATGAAAAATATGTACGAGTATTTCATGTCTCAGATTACAGTTGAAATGTTCATGTCAAATTCTAATTCAGAAATTCACAAATCGATCTGGAAAAGCGATGGTATAACCTTTCACCGGCTAGTAATATTTTTATCCTAATCAATACTTGTTCAAAATAGCTATTTTAATGTTAAAATAACGTTTTATTGATATGTTACCAGCTATCTCCTGTATCTGTCCTGCTCAGTTAGTCGGGCGTATAGTGGAACGATAAACATAGATGACTCATATGCGGAAGGAAGCGACCCACTGAATAGAACTTGCATTAGACCGATGTAAACACTCAGTGCTTTTTACTGTACTACTTTTTTTGCTTGTCAATGTTGACGTGATATGACGTGACGATACTTGCTTTCTCTGCTGATCATTCCTTTCCTTTGGGGACGAATTTTTAGTTTGGATTTGTATGGAGTGTTATCTCTATGTATTATATTTATCTCAATGTGAATATTGAAGTATTTTGATTGATGCTTCACTATAAATTTTTAATGTTATTTTATTATTTTACTGACCATAAGTGTAACATTGACGATTTGAATTCAATTTTATGTTTTGTTTTTTTTAATAAATTTAAAAAAATAGTTTGACTTGAAATATATACATTTATATTATAATAAACCCAACACCATCTTATGAAATTAAAAACTAACGATAATTATCACCTAACCTAGAAATCACATCGATGATATAGTTGATCTATGATTTACACCCACTAAATAACGTTCTTGAAAACGCCATAGAAATGCCACCGCTAAATTTCAATGTCGTCATGTTAAATGACTGACCTGATTATTTAAAAATATTTTTAGCGCTAATCATTACAAAAATCTAGAGTACGAACTGTTCAAATATGATTATCAATATTCAATATTAATGATATTAAATTATTTACAAAATATAATATGTTCTCACTACAGGTGTCAAAAGCGATTATCGGTAGGCAGGTACATACTCAAATGAATTTATCAAATTGAACGCTGTAGGCCTTCTATTACAACGCCTGAGTACTCTAATTAACTTCTATACTTTGGAATGTTTAATATATTTTTAAAAAACGTTTTTTTAGGTTAGCACAGAAAAATATCAATAAATTCTCGCTAAGGGGGATCTAAAAACAACTATTTTTATTTTTTTTATTCTTATTTTATTTAAGTTTATTGTTGTGCACATAGTTGGTATAATTGTTATAATTACAGTGATGTTATTAACACAGCAACAATTACGTACACAACACAATATGTAATACAATTTCTGACAAGAATATGTTTAACGCATGACTCCATTTGTGTGAAATGTGGTGATTGTTTTATATCATTTTTTTTCAAAAAGAGTCTAAATATTATTGAAAGAGGCTAAATATTATTATTGTAAATGAGACTCAGCTTCCGTTTTAAGCGGAGAGCTGGGTCGTTAAATAAATCAAGATCGTACATCTCAAATTTAGAAAAATGACTAATTGCTCTTTCTAATAGGACAAAAACTATTTTCAAGAAAAGAGTTAAGAACTGGATTTTCCTTAGTGGGAAGGATTTGCGTAGGAAACTCCTTGATGATTTTCCAAATGTTTGAGTTTACTGTTTACCATATTGATGTGCCATTTACATGTTTAAAAAAAATAAAATATGTTTCTGATCGTATATTTGTGTCTGTGTCAACTAATTGCTCGTCCCATCTCAACACAGGACTTTTAGTCCCATGAAGTTGAGACTTATGTCTCAAATAATTTACAATAAACTTATGTATGTAAATAAAATAATTCAATAAATAAAGTGATACGTGTAATAAAAAATATACAAGGATGTAAACAAAAAAAAAAAATGAATGAATTATCTATCAATTGTTATAAACTACCCAGAGGGTTACGTCCAGTACCTATATGTCTATAAAGACTTTGGACACACTTAAAATATTGTTAAGAATTAGCTTTATTAAATTGGATCAAAATTTGTTACAACAGAGAGGAAAAACTTTTTTGAGAAGGGAATATAGAAGTTTAGACATTTACAGGGCTTATGACCTGTCGTTGGCTGGTTTAAGTGGCCACTTTACTCACTGTTTAACATTTACCATTCTGCTTATATTTCAACATCTGTTTTGCTTCAACTCTTCCATCTGTTGACTTTTGTGAAATAAAAGAGCTGAAAGCTTTATCATGTGGGTGAGATTCATCTGGCTGAACCAATTTACTTACGAGGCAACGCCTGAAAACCTTTTTTTGATTTTACGCTTCTTTTTATACTAGTTAGTTTAACCAACAGCCTGAAATACTCAAAACAATTCTGATGCTTTACCTTGAAAGTAGCTAAATTAATCCAGATACGCTGCAATTGTGTATCAATGCAGTGCCCTATGCATTCATGTGTGCGGGTATGGAAATGGTGATGTTTAAAGCCTCGTTTTTGTACATGGATGGATTACTTCTTAGACAACGATTTGGATTGGAACAGTAACATTTACGACCTCCGTTAAATTTATTTATTTGTAAATTTGGTTATTTAATTTGATAAATTATGCTTTATAAAGTATTTATCTTCTGATATATTTAAAAACCCGAGTTTATTTTTTAATTTTATTTCTCTTATTTGTGTGTTACACAATGTGTAAAGTGGCCACTTAAACCAGCCATTGACAGGTCATAAGCCCTGTAGATGCCTAGACTTCTATATTACCTTTTCTTAAATGTTTTTCATCTCTGTTGTAATTATTATTATGTTAGCATCTAGTACTTACTCGTGTAGGTTGTAGTGTAACTTATATTATTTACTTCATATATATGTAATGTACGTAATTTAGACAATTTAATTGGTTAATAGGCGTATAAATTGCTTTATTTATATGTAATGATTTAAATTAAAATTTATTGGGCATAACATAAAAAATAATTTGCGCGGATTTGCTATTTCTTCATAGCTTTGGTATGAAATATGGGAATTCGCATTTTGGTAGGCTTATCAGAGAAACAATCGACAGTTTGATTCGGTCATGTGTATGTGTAATAAACAGCATTTGACGCCTAGATAGAGCTGGAACTAATCAAAATCTGTTAAATATCTCATACCAAGTGGAGTACTTAATCTAAACTGTAATTTCTTATATGGGTAGTATTTTATCATTTAGAAAGGCTCAATCAGTTTTATAAATGCTAAGAGTAATTGATTTGTTATCTTTAAATTTATTTCAAAAGAGAGGTAAAACATTTTTGAGAAGGGAGTATAGAAGTCTAGGCATTTACAGGGCTAATGACCTGTCATTGGCTGGTTTAAGTGGCCACTTTACACACTGTGTAACATTCACCATTGTGCCCATGTTTGAAGTGTGTAAAGTGGCCACTTAAACCAGCCAATGACAGGTCATAAGCCCTGTAAATACCTAGACTTCCACACTCCCTTCTCAAAAATGTTTTTCCTCTCTGTTGAAATAAATTCAAATATGAATAACTCCCTGGGAGGAAATCCAGCCAGTCTGCAAGCATTTGGATATACTTAAACATTGTTGTATTTGTTATTTATCTATAAATTGCATGGATAATTTTACTTCTTCCTCGTATTTTTGACTCTCGTCAGTTATCAGACGGCCAGGTCAGGTGAGCCCATTAGCTGCCTATACTTAAAATTTACACCACTATCCTTCGCCTTTGAATTTTTTTTTGTCAAAAAATCTTTAAGTTATTTTAGTTTTAGATTTGTTTAGTGACTAACGATCATTTTCGCCAAAGAATCTTCAGAATAGTTAAATAATATATTTCATTTTTAACTTCAATACTATTGACATTTATTTTTATTTAATTTATTCATACAAATACATACATATTACAAAAAAAAAATAACGTATTCCAAACTCCATGAGGCCAAGGGCCCTGTGTTGAGTTAGGATACAACATAATGGCATAATATAATACAACATAAAAGCACGTACATATTTAAATAATTATAACACGTTTTTTACTGATATCGATATATATTTCCTCACTTTAAACAAATTTAAAGAAAATGCTAGAATCCTAATTGAAAATAATAATAATAATTTAATCTAACTGTGCCTACCTGATATTTTATTTTATTGCTTTTTAAAGGTACGCTTTTTTTCTTCTTTTTCTGCCATTGTATTTAGTAATGTACAGAAAACTATAATTGGCCTATAATTTTGGTTTATTTGTAAATATTTATTTTTTTGCTGTTGTTTTCTTTAATAAATAAAATAAAATAAAAAATTATTAAATAATATCAAAAATAAAATTTAAATATTATTACGTAAACATACTTTTATTTCAATAAACATCTGGACAACATGCTAAATAGTATATAAATCTTTGCAATATCTCGCAGCAGGCTCTAGATACATTATAAAAAGAAAATGAGAAGCATAAGATAAGTAATTTTAATTAACAATATTTTTAGTAATCTAAATCTTTGTAGGCAGGCTCGTGGATTTTAGCACCAGAGGTGTTTATTTTTTTTTCAATTTCAATTAATTTAAAAAAAATAATACATACATTACAAACTAAAATTTAAGACGTATATATTATAAAATACATAAAGAGACTCTTGTCAAAATAGTAGGAGAATCCTGATCCGGAAATCCCCTTCGAATACATGGAACAGATCAACATCCAGGGCGATGTTGTTCAGCATAGCGGTAGCCCTTCCAGCAGGCATAACCATCGATAGGTTGGTCCGTATATCGGAATATGAAACAATTTATGCTGACGCTATCTTAGGTAATTTTCAGGAGCATATAAACCAATGCCCATTATAATCTCAGAATTATCGATCATACCCCGCACAAGTTTATCAAGATTTATACATCAAAACCAGCCAATGATAGGTCATTAGCCCTGTAAGTGCCTTGACATCCATATTATCAATTCAAAAAAGCTCCTCATTTCAGCATCATAAGTTTTAAATTTTCATCATCATTTCATTTCCATACGGCGCTTCATTGGTAAACCAAATGCAGCGTAGTTCGACTATCTGTTAACATGATCAGTTTTACGCTTCAGGTGCCGCCAGTCCAGGAACAGTGAAATATTGCAGCTCAAAAATCATTTAAAAACCAATATTTCACGTCAATCTTGCCAGAAATCAAATCCAGGATCTCAAGAGTGGTAGGCAAACGCGTCAACCTCACACACAACAAATCAAAACCACTCGTCTAGATTTCTGATTCTATTTCACACCCATAACTGTATTCTTCACCCGCCTGGAAGCGGATAATCAATCCAAAAACACGAATAAACATATTTTTTATTTACATCAATATTCCATTCAGTTCTTCCAAAATTAACTAGGCAAACTATCCTTTTATGTTAACTAATTGGAATCATTTCTTTTATATGCCTGCAAAAAATAAAACAATTTTTTTTTTTTTTTTTTTTATTATTTATTTATTTAGTTCTATGTATTTACATAGTCTAATATATATTTACAACACAATATTTACATCTATACTTATTCTAACATTATTTATCACTATTATACACTTAAAATCCTAATTTATAATATTCACTGTTTTATATGTACATTTTCATTAATTATATTCACTATTTACACTATTTACTACCTAATATTTTTCACATATATACTTTTTACATTTAATTTTAAATATATTTACATTAATTTCATTTTTTATGCTTTCTGGCATTTCTTCAAACAGTTTTATTCCTTTGTACATAAGGCAGTTCTGGGACATTGCTTTTGATTTTTTTTCCAGTCTTATATTTTTAGATCCTCTTGTTGCATAGTTATGAAAGAACTCATTATTTTTTAGTTTATCTTGAAAATATCTCGGAACTATTCCTTTAATAATTTTGTTTATTTCATTGGCAACATTGAATTTGATTCTTTGATCAATTGTCATGATATCTAGAAGTTGAATCATTTTCTTAACATTTGTTCGTCTCCCACATCTTAATATTATCCTCATCGCTTTGTTTTGTATTATTTGGAGTCTTTTTAGATCTCCCTCATTACTTAAATATAAAATACTGGAGCAATAATCAATGTGGGGAACGATAATACTTTTAAATATCAGCAGAGAGGTTTTAATGTCTAATTTATTCCTTATCCTTCCTAACAGGGATACCTTCTTTGCGATTTTCTTACTCGTATAGTCTGCATTTTTTGAAAAAGATAATTTAGAGTCAATCCAAACTCCTAGATATTTTATGCTTTCAACATTCTCAAGAACTTCTCCATCTAATTCAACACTGTGATCACTGTTAAAACAGCGTTTCTTACCCATTATCATACATTTTGTTTTTCCTACATTTAGTTTTAGCTTATTTGCTTTAAGCCATTTGGAGACTGTTTTTAATTCTGCATTTATTTTCCTTATTGCTGAATCATATTCGTTATCAGCTACATAAATTAAGGTATCATCTGCAAAAAGTCGAACTTGGCAATCAGACAATGTTAAAGTCATATCATTTATGTACAAAATAAACAAAAGTGGTCCCAGAACAGATCCTTGTGGAACTCCCAAATCATTTTTTTGTTGATCTGACGTTTTATTATTAACCTTTGTCATTTGCATGCGATTGTTGAGGTAATTTTCAAACCATTTTATTTCCGTGTTTTTAATACCAATATTTTTTAATTTTTTAATGATTATATTTCGGTCAATAGTTTCGAACGCTCTTTTAAAATCTAAAAAAACTGCAACTACATATTTATTTTTATCGATGTTCTCTTTCCAGTCATCTATAACAATATTAAGGGCCATTTCACATGAATTTTTAAACCTAAATCCCGATTGTTGATCACATAAAATATTATTTACATCTAAAAATTTTGTAAGCTGCATCTTTACTACTTTTTCCAGAACTTGTTCATATTTTGGTAGAGTATTTATAGGTCTAAAATCATCACATTTTTTTGGTTGTTTTATTTTTGGTATGGGAACTACTGTAGATATCTTCCACTTCTCCGGAAAAACTCCTGTTTTAAGTGATTCATTAATTATTTCTACAAAAGTTTTTCCAATTACAGCAAAAGCATCACACATCAAATTTATGGTTATTCCATCGGGACTTGCCTTGGATGTCATAGATTTTAGAATAGCGAGTAATTTTTGTTCACATATTTCTTCAAAAGCAAAGTCATTATATAAATGCACATTATTATTTTGTTCTGCTTCTTCCACCGGAATACTCTCATTTATTTCAATTATGCTTTTTATATAGTAGGTGTTAAAACGATTTGCCAAGCTTCTGTCGTCTCCCAAGTCCTTTGGAAATTCTATATTTTCATCAATATTGGTAATTGGTTCACTTTTGATCATACCTTTAATATTTTTCCACAATCCTTTTGAGTTATTTTTGCTTTTTTCGATTTTACAAACATAATAATTATTTTTGTTTTCTTTTAGTGCTTTGACATATTTGTTTCTACTTTTTTTATAGTTTTCCCAGTCTATGTGGCTTCCCGTGAGCTTTGTTAATTTATAGTACTTATCTCTTTCCATTCGCATTATTTTTAAGTCTTTAGAGTACCATTTGTTGTACGGTTTGTTTATTATTTTCATTTCTGGTATAACTGTATTGACAGTTTTTTCAATGAACTGTATCATTTTATTAACTTTTTCTTCGAATGAAAGTTCGCTCAAGTTTGACCATTGATTTTCTTCTAATTTTTTCAGAAAAGATACTTTATCATAACATTTGAAGTTTTTTATGTATTTACATCCATGAATATTATCTTGTTTAAAGCCTTCTAATCCTATTTCAATTGTATTGTGGTCCGTGATCTTATAATCGTCAACTATTTTTACATTCAGATTAAAATCATTACTTATAACATAGTCAATTAAAGTTGAGGATGTCTCTGTAACTCTTGTATCATTTGTTACTAGTTGTTTCATACCGTTTTGTCGTATTATTTTCAGTACCTTTTTGGTATAGGTATCATTACTTTGATTTAGATTTATGTTGAAGTCACCTGCAATCACATTAATATTTTTTTCTATCAGCACATTTTGGCACCATTCATCAAAATATTCTAGGAATTTTTTAGCACTTGAATTTGGTGATCTGTATATTACACAGTAATATCCCTTTCTCGGTCCTTTTCTAATCTTTATTCCTAATATCCAGTACTCTCTCTCATACGATTCATTAGTCACTTCATCAAATATGATTCCTTGTTTGATAATTATTATTACCCCCCCTGTATGTCTGCTATTTGAGTCACACCTTACTGTAGTATACCCTTTGTAATTTATTTCAAAATCTTGTATGTCTTCCGTAACATGGGTTTCACTTAACATTAACATCAGCGGTTTAGATTTTTCCAGTAATATTTGTACTTCTTCGTGGTGCGAAATAAGACTTTCTATGTTCATGTATAGTATTATTTCACTTTGGTATTTTTTTATAAAAAAGAATATTTATTTTTTTCGTTTTCAATCTTTTTCTTATAAACTGCGCAGTCGTAACTCCATGCTGCATGGTTTGTGTCTATATTAAGTTTTAGTAAATTTTTTGCCGTAGTGCAATTGATGCATTTTTCATTTCCTGCGGGTTCTTTACACTCCCTACTTTTGTGGTCACCCATACATTTCGGGCACGTCGGATGCTCATGATTGCATTCACTTTCCTTATGATTGAATCTGTAGCATTTAAAACACCTTCTTACTTCAACAGCATCGTATACTCGACACCTTTCCCACCCGATGTTTACTTTTTTATTTTCAATAAATCTTTTGTGTGTCGCTCCATCCACCTCAAGATATATGGTAAAATTATCGAATTCTTTTTTCGGTGAAGAATATATGTTAACGACATTTATTAATTTAGGTTTATATTCCTCCATGAAGTCATTTTGGTTTAATATATTATGTAATATTTCATCCTCAGAATATTTTTGAGATATATTTATTATTTTTAATCTTGGTAATCTTTCTTTTGGTATTTTAAATTTATATTTATCTCCTATTTGAGTTTGAATAGTTTCTATTTTTTTATTGTTTTTACATTCCAGAATGACTTTTCCGTTCCGAGCATTTTTTATTCCCGTAATGCCAGTTATTACTGGGTCAATCTTTTTTTTTATTTCTTCAATGGTTTTTTTTGTTGTTTGCTGTTCTTTTGGCTCGATTATTATAATTTCCGCCTTGTGCGTTATCTTTTCTTTGCTTTGAATATTTATTGATTTGAAAACATTGTTTTCCCCACTTATTTCGGCCATTTTAGCCGCCATTATGCTTATAACTCCTAGTATTTCAGTGCTTTTAGGAATTAATTTATTGATTTGCTCCTTAGTCAACTTTGTTGATGCATCTGTTATACACTCTTGTAGTGCTTTAACAGCATTTTTGGCATCTGCAATATACAATTCCATATTTACTGCCCTCTATTGGTAGGAACCCGAACAGAATGTGCACTGTGTGTAATGGTTTATATTTTCACTGTTTTGCCCTCTGTTGCTATTTACCGAAACTACTTTGTAATTTGCAACAATATGTAAATCATTATAACTCAAATCAAAAATATTTCTAATATTAGGGTTTACGACCTTTTCCACTCGTTTTTCAGTCTTCCCTACACCGTCACGGTAAATCTTAAAGTTATTTTACTATAAACTTCCTTTTTTATTTTTATTTCACTTCTTTTAACGTTAGAATTTAAATAGATCTTACACTGACATATTATCACCTGTCACTTTGATCACCGTGACGTATTAATCAAACTTACATTCTTTTATGTATTTTAGTAGGTGCTACAGATACGTATATGTATTTATCGCATAACCAATAACTGCATTTAAAAATTTATTATCTTTATACTTCAGTGCCGTATACCAATTCAGAAGTGTGATCTTTAAAGATTGCGTGGTAATATTATTATATACCTGTATTATGATTTATTAGAATCCGAATTAGAGTATGTTAAATTATGTAATTACAAGCTGAATCATATTTTATACCGTAATTGTAATTCAACATTTATCGTAGGTGGAAATTTAAGATGATAAATATATGTAGAACACTAAAACGGGCTAATTGCATTTTATCGATTTTAGAGATATAGATGCCATTTATTTTCTCCTGAAAGGATTCAATAAAAGGATCATTAAAAAATGTAGTTCGTTGTCTTATAAACGGCTTGAAAAAAAAACAGATTAACAAACAAACGATTAACGGTCAACATGGTATTTAGATAAGAAGGAAGTAGTATTAAAGGTTAAGTTTTAGCAAGGTTTTTAAAACATAACAATATTTGGGTCTAGTTCAACACGACATTACCAAATTTATAGAATATTATCATCCACGCGACCAAATATGCACTAGCAGTACCGTACCTGCTCGTAGTGTGAACTCGTTAAAATTCACCGCAGAACTGAAATAAGATTCAAGTATTGAGTACGCTGCAATAACGCGAAACTTGCGGCTATCTGGGTTACTGTGATACTCCGCACATAATAACTAAGGGTTGGGTATTTTTGCAATAAAAAAATATGTATTTCATATCTCAGATCATAATCGAAAAGCGTTTGTCTGATGAGTGATTTTTCAAAATGTCTTAAGTCAAAAAAATAGTTTAGAGAAAAGTAGTTATTTTTTTGTCGGTTTTTATAAGATCAAATGCATTCTGATGCTTTTAGGACACATAGCCAAAAGGGGACCCAGAAAATCTGGCGAAAATAATCATCACGGGCAGTGTGTCAGGACAAAAAATCAGAGACAGAGCTGCAGCTCGATGGATCGACCAGGTGAAAACAACGTCCCTGTCCCGGATCTGTGGAGAGAGCGCAGAGCCGTAAAGGGTGGAGACGCATTGTCAACGGAGTGGCTGGGGAGAGTAGCGACGATCACGACCCTCAGAACTGAAGGACGACAAAGAAGAAGATAATTTGGTAGCAATGTCAAATAATGCATTCAGGTTTTCGTCAGCGGTCAAGTTAACCCGGAGAGGTATATATAAATACCAGCAATAGGACTCTATACCATTAATTCTTGTAGGTTACTTTGTTCCAATCACATCACAAAACGGCAGCCAAGGTACGTACTCAACAATTACTCATCTTGATTTTCTTTTTTTGGTATCTTTGAATATAAATTAGGCGTTATAGTTAATATTCAGTGGTTAAAGAAATGCAGGATTTAAAAAATAATATAATATAATCCAATTTGAAAGACCATTCCACAAAATCCACTTTAACAATAGGGAAATATCACAAACTACGAATACCGATAAAAATAAATATGAAATGGATTTAGAATAATAAATGGTACTCGTAATTTTGAAATCGATATAAATATTGGGAGAAATGTTTTTATACACAAATGTGAAAAATATATATTTTTTTAAATAGGTTGCTAAAAAAATGCAACATGTTTGGCCTTGGTAGTTGTGGCAAAAAGGTTCGTGACAATGTTTCGAACACATTAAAATGGGCAAGAACAAATTAACGTTAATCGTGACGTTTTAGGGGCGTGGTCAATGGAATGGCCGTTTTTACGGGAATTCAAAATTGCAAATTTAAAATAATTTTTTATGCTACTAATAATCAGAAAATTTTTTTTTTTGCTGGACCGTATTTTATTGGCTATTATTACTTCAAAAATGTAAAAAAAAGTTTTGTTTCCCTATCGAGGATTAAAAAAAACGTTGGCATTGTGTATTGTATTGTATCGGGAGGGGAGTACTTTGAAGGCGATGAAATAGATTTGGAAGAATAAATAGGGATTTTAAAAGTTATATCAATTTGAACCTTTTTTTTTATCACAGTGTTACATGAGAATTAAAAAATTAAATAAACCAAATACATAGAAAATAATAATAAAATCATACCAAATTTATTTATTTATTTATTACTGGGAATTTATTTATTGATAAAATAGTTTAAATAGTTTTTAGTTCATTTAGACAACATTTAGGGGAGGTCATTATAGTTTTTTATGCCTTTGAAAACAAAATTATTTTGACCATGACTTGGGTGGAATTTAGAATTCCTTTTTCAAAAATTATTTGTGTCAAATTATCATTTGAGTAAGCCTATTCTGACAATCAAAATAAAGTAAAAGCCATAACAGGAGAAATCTTTAAATGATTTAACGCTCACACCGGCTGAGGGTTGTTTTTTTTACAATAAAAAAATATGTGTCTATTCATTATTTTTATTCAGGTGTTGCTATTTGTCGCTGTGGTAGCCATTGCCCGAGCTGGTATCATTGCCCAGCCCGCCATCTCCCCCTCCCCGCCCCCCTGACGTACGCCGCTTACCTGGCCTATGCCGCCCCTGTCGCAAAGTAGCTGCAATCGACGCCGACTATGACCCCCATCTATGACCCCCCTATGACATCCAGGATAGCCTGACCGGAGACTAAAAGCGCCAGCATAAGTCTAGGTGTGAATACATCGTCAGGGAGATTTTAACTAAAATCTCCCGTAGGACTGATTATGCTTAACTAAGCATAATCAGTCCTACGTGCAGTTGTCATTTTCACACAGTATCGAGGAGGCATTTGCAAGAGAGTAAAATAAAAACAATGTTTAAATACCTATACATCTAAATTGACTGTCACCGCGTAACTGCTTAAACGAAAAAATCATCTTGTGCGATCTCAGTTCATCCAGGATTCTGTTCTATTTCACACACAGAACTCTGCCGTCCTTGCGGAGAGTGCAATATCTGGCATTTTTGACAACATTTTGTTAAATGCAGATTTGGAATCGCAAAGAAAAGATCTTTATTTTAGTCTTACTCACATTGACACTAAACACATGCCCAAAGGCTTAGTCATGCCCAACGCGTATTTCGTCATTCTTCGGCCAGCCAGGCGTGTCTTTAGAATCGAAACCAAAATGCCCGTTTGTGTCGTGAAAGCTTGTAAAACCTTTCGCATAAACATTGCAAAAAGGATTGTGTAACTTTTCATTGGTAAATATGATATTCATGAGTGATTAACAAAGCTTAAAACAATTCATATATTTATTTAGCTTATATATTTTTACGATTCCCAGATCGGCCGCTAGATTGTATACAGGTTGTTCATGAAACCCTGTAATTTCCGAAACCACGATGATCAGCATGAGCAAGAGGACATATTGGCCCATTAAAATATATTGTTAACACGAATAAAATTTAAAAAAATAAAATATATAAAAATGGTTGCTTACTTCTGTAGGGAAGAAACAAGGAGGGGAGGAGTCTGATATGCCGACAACTGCGTTGCTGCGCTCCCCTCGCTTTTCCCCCGCAGAAGTAAGCAACTAATTTGTTTTTTTTAATATTTTGTTTTTTTAATTATTTTTTTTAAAAATATACTAACATGTCTTTTTCCCCATACTGATCATCGTGGTTTTGGATATAATATTTGTGTTCTAAGCGTTATTCTGAGTGACAGATTATTATTTTTTCATTTGTTTTTTTGAAGAAATGTTTGTGTTTTTATGATTTACACAAACTATTTCTTTATTAGAAAATGAGAACCAAGCTGCTCGGACCTCTGATCCCTGAGTCCGCGACACTAGCCACGGGACCACACCCCGGTTCATTATTATATTTAGATTGCTCCTAACAGCAAAAATAAATTGTGAGGCTCAAAAGTGAGGGTGAAATTTCACACTGCCCTAGATTCGAATAATTCAAATGAGGTTCGAAGGGCCGAATTTCCTAGCATGTAACAGTCAGCGAAAGCCAACTATTGCATGCTAGTTATATACATACACTTTTATACATACACTTATGATACCATAAGATTAACATTGGATTTTCTTAATTGGCTTAAGTATTGTATATATATATTGTTAAAGGCAATTTATACCGTTTATGTAAAATAAAATTTAAAAAAAAAAATATATACTTATATTTTTCTTGTTTTTTTACGTTATAGCTGGAAAAATCCCGAATAAATCTAATAACACAAAATAAAAGTTAAATGAATAAACAAACCCAGTAACTGTGGGCGCGTTTTTGTATTTATGTATTAATATGTCAATGCTTACTCGCGTATCAATATTCTTTCGGAAACCATAAAATCCAGCAAGAAAAACTAAAATAACCAGGTTCCCAGTTAATGATTATCTTTAATTCAGTTTTATTTCAATTCAATTTCTCTTTTAAATTTAAATATTAATCTTAATATGAAAACTGAATAGATCTCTCAGTTTTTTTCTTTTTTTTGATACCAGCACATAGTGATGACATGCATAGTATAAAAAATACAACAAAAACTTAATTATTTTCTTTTACAGCGTTTTTTTTTCAGAAACATGTTCTACTCTTCATAATCAGGTAAGAACTGTATTTTTTATCCGCCAGGACATGGATAAGGACAATAGAACTATTAGGTTATCTGATTAAATTCAAATACCAAATATTGTCAACTGCCATCTGTGTGCTGACATTAAAAAGCTTTTGCCCATGTGACATTTGATAAGAATTGAATTATAGTACTAGTTCTAGTCAGTCGACGTAGTGGGCAAGTAACGAGTAGCTTTCCTTGTTCTGGAGGAAGTAAAACCGTTCCATTACGACGTCACGCGGTAGATAAACCGATCGCTAAAGCTAAAACCAGAAACACAACCCAACATTAAGTTCGGAATTAAAACAAGATCTTTACCTACACGAGTCATTGAATGCGGAAAACAGGGCTGCCAGAATTCACTTTTACACATTTCCTTGTTTGAAAAATAATTTTAATTAGTAAAACAAATTCGCACTTTTTAGTTATTTTTGTGAAACAGAACTATAGTCTGAATGAGTGTTTTCAACTCAATGGTTACGTCATTTATTTTATTTTATTCGGAATTTTAACAGCTTTTATATAAAAAATAAGTAGAAACATATTAACAATACTAGAGCCAATAAAAAATCCACTGTTAATTTAATAAGAAAAGAGTTCACAAAATTGTATGTGTGCGACGTTTGTATTAATGTGTGTGTATGCGAATGAGGGTGTATATGCGTGTGTGTATGAATGTTTTAGGGTGCTTAAGTTTTTTTTTTTTAGTTTAAAACGTATACTCATATTGAAAAGGGTATAGAAGAGAATTTTGAGAAAGGAGAAGAGGTTTGACTACTTTCGAAACCTTTGTAAGAATATTTTTTTCGGTAATGATATGATGCTTTGATTGCATTTTTAAAAAGTATGGTAAATTTCGAAACCTCATTCTGGCATGCAACGAGTCCCATTTAATACGGTCGGTAACTACAAAATGCAGTGCATCCGATGTATTGTCAACAATAAACAAGGTAAGTATGACAATACTCGTACATTGGTCATGCTTTCAGGTGAAAATTTTGAATCTACCGAGAATAAGTCCGCCTCGTTGTATAGTAGTTGGCACTTTGACTACCATTGTTGAGGTCCCGAGTTTGATTCCTGGCAAGAACGATACGAAATATTTTAAATACTCCCTGGACTGGCGCATGAAGCCTAAGACTTCACTCTCGCATGCACACAATATTCACACACCCATACACATACACACACACCCTCACACACCCTAAATATATATACTCACCCTAACTAACATGTACAACAATAATAAAACGGATACACTAAATAAGAGTACGCATTGTTTTTTATTTGTGTTATTTTATTGTGACTATTATTACTATAATTTATTGATATACATTTAAAAAAATATATTACTACTACGAGACTTTATAATAATCTAGTAAAATTATATTCGATTGTATATATTGCATCCATCTTAAATTAAATTTTATTAAAATTAATCTTATATAAAATTCTAAAAAACTGCTTTAATAACATATAATTAAAACTAAATTTTGGTCTATACACAATTATTAATTTTTCTTTTGTGACTATTGGTGTTCACATATAATTGGTAAAAGATGTTTAGTGTTATTATTTTTCATTTTATAAATTGTATTTATATTGTGATATCTTTTACTGTCTGTGAACTGAAAATAAATAAATAAACACATAATCAAAATACGCTGCATTAAGTGTATTTATGATGCTGCCATATGCACAATCAGGTACGGATAAGTATACGATGATTTTAAAAAAAAAAACATTTATTTTTTTCCTGTCTCGTGTTGCACAGGTGATTAGAGCGTTGCGAACATGAGGTCCCAAATTGAATTCCCGCAAGTGGGTAAAATTACCTTAATAATATTTTGTGATGTTTTGGAGAATTGGTAGGAGGCGGGGAAAGGTAGGGGTGTGAGTTTTAGTATTTGCAGTATTTAAAATATTTGACCCATAGAATTATTCTTAATGTTTGCCCATAATGATAATGCTTTAAACATACATAATATTTTATTTACCTACAAATAAATAATTATTAATAAATTAAAATTCTCCTCCAAAGTCTGCTTCTATATTGGAAAGAGACATTTGACACTTTGAAAATATCAATTGTTCACGTTATATAAAACAAATAATTACTGCTGTATTTAAATCGTGTCGGCAAAACATTTTTTCATTTATTTCTTTAATGTTCTTGTTTTAAGCTGTAGTGGAAATGTACGTTTTTTTACATATAAATAAAGAGTACGTATTTAATTTATTATATTACTCGTGTTTAAAAAGAAACTAGAGTTTTCCCGCTACGAATAAACCCGCTTCCTCACCCTAGCACACATACATAATTATTTTTTTTATAAGTTTTTTTTTAACTTTCCTCTTGGCTTTATTTTGGGCCTACATATAACGTTTTATATATATTAAATTGGTGTTATTTTCCCTGATAAACAAAATATAAAATGTTTTTTCGTTGTAATAAATAAACTGATCCTAGATTTAGCACGGCCCTAATTTGATAGAATGGATTATATAAAAAAATGTGCACAATGTCAAGCACCCGCACAAGATCAAGTTTTAGTTAATATTAGCAGTGCAGTCCGGAATCATATAAATAAGCCAATCTGAACCCGAAGTGTATCAATAGGGTATCACTGTTGCTCAAGAAACAACAAGATGGCATTCAAGGTAGGTTCTTATAAAATATTTTTAATTTAATTTTCTTATTTTAAAAAAAATAATATTTATAGAACGTTAATTGATTTAATTTTATTCTGAACATTGTAAAACCTGATTCGTATTAACAGTAAATAATTTAAATTTTACTCACTCCAATATTTGTAATGTCGTGTACATAATAAATAATACTTTTTTGGTGTTTATTACATTGTTTTTTCTTGTGATTTACCGAAAAAAAAATTTAGGACCATTTTCAACAAGTTAAAATAACTGCGCTTGGAAAACGTTTGATAAGTGTTGCTAATTATTGTAATAATATTTTTTTTAAATGTAATTAAGTGAGAGCAAGGTTTGAATTGCGGATCTCTGATCCATGAGTCTGATACACTATCGCGAGACCACAATCCGGTTAGACCAATGAGTATATTTACATACTTTTAAGTAGAAGTTCATAATTACAAAAAATATCCTCAATTACACAAATCCACGTAACTTTGATTTGATATAGTTTTAGGTTGCTGGAAAAACAATCATATTTTAATTTTAAAATTATGCCACATATATTAACTGTATAAGAAAACAACTAAAATTTCCTTGTCGTTAAATACAAATTTGATATGTGTATTTTTTAATTTTCAGTTCTTAGTTTTCGCCGCTGTGGTCGCTGTTGCCCGTGCTGGACTAATCGCCCAGCCAGCTGTGGCTTACTCTTCCCACGGGTATGGAGCCTCCGTATCCAACATTGGCGCCTCCGTGGCCTACGGAGCCTCTCCCGTGGCCTACGGTGCCGCCCCTGTGGCGTACGGTGCCGCCCCTGTGGCGTACGGCGCCGCCCCGGTGGCCCTCGCTGCCCCTCAGATCCACGCAGCCGCCCCCGTAGCCTATGCTGCCCCCCAGGTTCATGCTGCCGCTCCCGTCGCCTACGCCGCCCCCCAAGTGCACGCCGCTGCCCCCATTATCGCTAAAATCGACACCGAATACGACCCCAACCCTCAGTACAGCTACTCTTATGGAGTTCAGGATAACATCTCAGGAGACGCCAAGAGCCAGGAAGAAACCAGGTCCGGAGATGTCGTCAAGGGATCTTACTCTCTCGTAGATTCCGATGGATACAAGAGGACCGTGGACTACACAGCCGATCCCATCAACGGATTCAACGCTGTCGTTAACCGCGAACCCCTGGGCGTCAAGATTGCCGCTCCCGTCGCAATCGCCGCTCCTCTCGCTAAGATCGCCGTCCCTGTGGCTTACTCCGCCCCCGCTGTGACCTACTCCGCTCCAGTAGCCAAGGTGGCCACCCCCGTAGCCTACTCCGCTCCCCTGTCCTACGCTGCCCCCGTTGCTAACATCGCCGCCCCTGTGGCTTACTCTGCCCCCCTGTCCTACGCCGCCGCCGCCCCCGTGGCCAAGATCACCGCCCCTGTCGCCTACTCCGCTCCCCAGTCTTACGCCGCTGCTCCCGCTTACTACCACTAATTTATCCTATGAACGACACCTAGTCTTTTGTCACTCTTTTTGCAAAGAGAATTATATCCTAGTAATGTTGAATGACATCTTTGTAGAATAAATATATTTATGTATGTATGTATGTATTAACTTTAATATTGAGGACTATGTAAATATCATATATAAGATATTCCTTGAAAAAAAAATACAGTGAGTCAATTGAAAAATAATACGTTTTTTATGTTCTTTGCCTTATCTTTAATACTGCAATATTAGTATCCACAAATACAAGCCTGTACGGTGGCGGTTATAAGGTTGTATGCAAATCGTGTGCATTTTTCCATCCTACGGGTTTTTTTAAAGTCTACTGAAATTGAATTAAAGTGTTACTTTATTCACCTAACGTATCACTTCAGATCACAGCTAAACAAAGAAATTTCTAAAAAAATATTTACCTTTTTAGCAACATAACTTATTCAGAAACCCCCCTTTCTTTAACCAAATATATGGCCTCTCTTACAATGGAAAGTTATCTTTACTTTTTTATACGTAAAATAAATTCGAAATTCCTGTACTTTATATCGATTGAGATGAGTATTTGTATCTTTGTTAGTATATTTTAAAACAATTAAGAGTATTACATTTTTCAAACCGTTCAATTTTATTTTTAAGACGCTAGAAGGTGCCTTTGTTATTTTTACATTGTAATACGGGCCCTGAAAGTTAGAATTCATTTTGTTTGTTTCAATGCTAATGATTGTCCATTTACGCATTACATGGGAATGCGTGTGGTCAAGAGGTTTAGCATATTGGATAAATACCTGCGATACAAAGATACAATTAATGCGCAAGGACGTTGGATTATTACATAGGTACCAACAATAGTATGACCGATATTCGCAAACGTACCATTCTGTTACCAAGGCGCACAATCTGATGTAATTGTACCGCGGCTTGAGTTACTCAAGGAAAGTAACATGGGAAATATTCATACAATTTGATCGCCTACATGTTATAAATAAGTTCCGCGAGAATGGACATGAAACGTCCTTGAATGATAGATATATGTATACACAGACAAGTTTCCTAAACAAGTTATGAATACGTATTATTATTTAATGTTACAATTGAAATTAAAAAACCAACAAAAAAATACAACTAAAGGTTTCTTCTTCTTCTTCTCTGTCATTCCTCAGTTCGGAGGGTCGTGATCATTGGTACTCTCACCAGCCATTTCACTGACAAAGCGTCTCCACTCTTCACGGCATTGCGCCCTCTCCACAGCTCCATATGGGGTCGCCCGTGACGTTGTTTTCATCTGGTCGATCCATCGATCTGCAGCTCTGCCTCTGCTTCTTCGTCCTGGCACGCTGCCCGTGATTATTATTTTCTCCGGATTTTCTGAGTCACGTCTAGCTATGTGTCCGAAGAACTGCAGCATACGTTGGAAGCATATGGCCGATAGGCGAACTTTTATGTTGAGTTCCTCCAGTATAGAGACATTTGTTCTTCTGGCTGTCCATAGTATTCTCAGCATTCGACGCCAACACCACATCTCGAAGGCTTAACTAAAGGTTTAAAAAGATTCAAAACAGGGAAATGCAAAAATGATAGAACGCCATATCACCCTGTCTTTGCATACAGAGCTCGCTTTCATCATCTCGTGCTCGCGCGCAGATTATTTTATAACATAACAATTGTGTTCTAGTATTTGTTAGATTTGGTAATCCCATGTTTTACTCGGTTTTCCTCGTTTTCTTCATCTATCAACATTTGCATCGTACATCTTTCTAGCCGTTCTTTCGCCGTGCACATTATAACTCAAAACTTATTCTTATCCCTAATTAAACTCAAACAAATATATTTTATTTTATGTAACTCAATTATAACTTATGGCATAATAGGATGGGCCTCCCCATCTAATAAGTATTAAGTCGATATTAAAACCTCTCGAATCTGCTCAAAAATCAATCATTAAAATCATTTTTAAAAAAGCCCTTTAGGTACCCCAGCGTCATGTTATTTGAGGAATTTGAGATCTTAGATAAAATGCAATTATATATTTTTAAACTAATAATATTTGTGAAAGTAAATTATTCTATCAAATCCCAAAAGGAACACTCCCACACTACCAGAAGTCAAATTAGAGGATGGGTCATGGGGTCCATCACAAACTCTGAATTCGGGTAAAGAAATTTCAGGTTTCTGGGCCCCAAAATATTCAATATGTTACCCAAAGATTGCAAAACCTTGACCCGGATTCAATTTAATAAATTTGTAAAAAAAATGGTTACTGGGTTTAGGTCGAGAAAAATCGGAAAATTTACACAAAATACATTCCTAAATAATAAATTAATATTGTGTAACTGTATAGTAAATTAACAAGTAGGTTTTAAATTTCATTGATTATTTTTTGCATAAAAATGTCTGCCTTAAAACAGGTTGTACCTAGTTAGGCAGACTAGACATGATCCAGAGAAATCTATTACCTAAGTGTGTATGTAGTAGATAAAGTAATTGCTATTTTTGTTAATAAACTTTATTATTATTACTATTCTCAATTTTGTCGATAATCTCAGCCTTACATAATGCACGGATCTCGACATTTGTGCCCCTATCACACTCAGTTTTATCACACGTTCGCCCGATAGATCGCATTTCAACAGCATTCCACTGAAAAGCAGCAATTTAAAAAAATATAATTGTACTGAAACTGTCATTTACTAAAGTTGTTTTTGTAATTCGAAATATATGTTTTACTCTCCATAAATGGGTTTCAGTAAGATTGTTGCTACATTATGAAATTTGATAGTAAATCCTTCCACGTTTACATTTTAGAATACAATTTTAAAAGTTTGAGAATTTTTAATAAAATTAAATAAAAAAATGTGGATTAGCACAACATTGAACGGAACTAACGAGAGAAGAAAAGAAAAGAGGTTAAGAATTCTTAATTTTGTAAGATTAATAGACTAACATATTACAACAGAGATGAAGAACATTTTAGAGAAGGGAATGTAGAAGTCTAGGCATCCACAGAGCTTATGAACTGTCATTGGCTGGTTTAAGTAACATTTACCAGTCTGCCTTAATTTGAACACCTATATTCCTTCAACTCTTCCATCTGTTAACGTTTGTGAAGTTAAAGAGCTGAAACCTTTATTGTTGCGGGTGAGATATATATGATTGAATTATTTCACCCACATCTTAACAACGCCTGATTTAAAAAAAAAAAAAAACAATACTTCTTCTTGGACCCGCTGAATTTATCAACAGTATTTTGAGTTTGTCCGAATTCTTGTAGACAAGGACTGGATTCAACCCGCTAGGGAGCAGTCAAATACTAACATAATTAAGAGCTAAACCTTTATTGTTGCGGCTGAGATGCATATGATTGAATTATTTCACCCGCATACCTATGTTAGTATTGACAGCTTCCTAGGGGGTTGAATCCAGTCCTTTTCTACAAGAATTTGTATAAATTAAAAACAATGTAGATTAATAGACAATTAAAATAAATGTTTCAATTGTTTACATCTAAATATCCTTATATCATTCTATTCCATATTTTTTTCATTTATTTTTTAAATTTGTTTATTGTTTTTCGTATTTTATAAATTATGACATGTTAAAAATAATTTGTCCTTATTAGCGTAACTCGTGCTGAGGACACTTTAAACAACTGTTATCTCTCATTAACTTCAGGGTGCCTGGAAGAATTAATACAGGTACCACCGTTTTATAGCAACAATTCACGGACAGTGTATACTTATAATGCTGTTAGCCTTACTTATAAATCGAGTATAACGTTACGCTTGAAAATTATGGTTGAATAATGATCGTATAGCACAAAGTATTACTTAAAAATCTTAAAAGAGTTAAACTCGGTTTAAATCTGAGATAGCGACCATAGAAACTTATACCTGCACATTATGTGGTACATCGCTGGAATAAGCACGCGATCTGTCAAAAGTCATATTTTTCGGTAATCAAAATGGATAGTTAATCAGATTTTTTAAATTTTAAAGTTCTGCGACCTTCTCGTGCATTAAAAAAAGAGCCGACCCTTTTAAGGATTATTCCGAGAGAATTCAAAATGAAATATCGTTTTTTCTAAAGAAAATGTGAGGCATTTTATTTCTTTGGTAAGATCAATTTCTTTTTCTAACGGCTTTCTCTATGTTCTCCATTACGCTGGTAGTAGTCTTGATTTGACTTTGACGTTCGTTTTTTTGTTGTTGTTGTTATAAAAGTTACTGCGCACGCGCACATATCAGTGTTGACAGTTTAAAAAAATTAAGCATGAAAGAACCTGTGAATTGTTATTCCAGGTAATAAATATTTTTTTAAGTAAGCTTTTTTTATATCGGTTATAAATAGTTAACTCGGGTATAGTTATTTCTTAATGTAAACCTGGCATAAGGAAATCTAATAAGTAAGGCCCTAAATTAAATAAGACTCAAGGAACTCGGCAATAGTTCATTTAAACTTATAATTAGAAATCAAACACTGATTTGAGTCTACTGAACACTTTATTTTATTTTTACAAATATAAACATATAAAAATAAAAACTTCTTCTATTGATATTTTTTCACATTTACATAAACTTTAATTAGGCTCAAGAGAAAGAAGTATGCTGAAAATCTGGCTTTTGGAAAGTTATTTCTTTTATTAGTTTTGTGTTTACTTAATTATTTTATTTGAACAATTTTTTGTTCATAATTTTTTATCTGTTACATTATTTCGATGTGTATATATTTTTATGCATATAAATGTTTTTCATGGAAACAAGATTTTATACATGTTATAGAATTAAGAGATAATAATATGTATTATAATAATATCTTAGTTATAAGCACCTACTGATAAACTACAGGCGTGTAGTTTAGTTGTACTTGACAAATTGTTTTTTTTTTTGTAAAAAATTACAGGAATAAACCAATAGAAACTTAAATTACCGCAATACTGATTTGTTGAAGTTTGCTTTTTTTAATAGTTCACAATAGTTTTTATTTAAAGATATTTTTTACTTGTAATAGTTATAAATAATCAATAACTCGTATTGTTATGACAAGATTCAAAATTTCGTTTTTAAATATCATTAATTACAATATTTGTTTTTGTTCAAATGTTTGTAGACAAAATACTAGATTTCACCCCCTCGGAAGTCATTGAGATTAACAAATTACTACGGGGATGGAGAATACCTTAAAGAAGGGAATATGGAAGTCTAGGCATTCACAGGGCTTATGACCTGTCTTGGCTGGTTTGAGTGGCAACTCTACACACTGTGTAACATTTACCATTTTGCCTAAGTTTGAACATCTATATTTCTTAAATGTTACACAGTGTGTAAAGTGGCCACTTACACCAGCCAATGAAAGGTCATAAGCCCTGTAAATGCCTAGACTTTCATATTCCCTTCTTTTAGGTATTCTCCTTCCCTGTTGTAATTTGTTTATTATTAATTAGTTTAACAAATTCAATTCGGAATACCCTTTAAACCAGCTAAAGGCAAATGATTTTGATTAATTAAAAATATATGGGTAATGTTTTAATTGAAGGTTATACTTGCTCATTAGAGTATCATTTTAATTAATTTTATGTGCGCAAAATAATACGGAAGTTCGATAGTCGAATGGTTGTGCCCTGGGTGAATTATTTTATTCTACGTCAGTTATCTATCAAAAATCAATTTGTAGCTGTTCTTCAAGTGGGCGATGTTTTAAATTAAGTTGGATGTATGAATCAAGGTCCTCTTCTCGTTACTAGCCAGACCCGCCTTATAAGCCAGGCGGCCTCCGTGGTGTAGTGGTCAAGACGCTTGACTCACGCACGGAAGGTTCCGGGTTCGAACCGGTGAGAACGCAAAAATTAAAATGTGATTTTTCTTAAGCTTGGTTGTTCTGTAATATAGTTCACCACTGTAATTAGGCCTCCTAGCCTGTTGTGGTGCAAAAAACGAAATGAAATATACGTATTTATCTACGATTTTATACTTCGATTAAGAAATAAAATGATTTAAATACTCGCAAACTATGTACTCGCCGACAGGATATCACACAGGGCCATGCAAACGTTTTTTCGTAAAGCTAACATGAAACATTTATGTAAAAAAAAAATATTGTATAGGGTCGCATATTATTGTGATTAAGTATTGATAATATTATCTTTATTAAAGAAAGGCAAAAAAGTATTAGATTTTAATGTAAAATTAGGAATTACAAATAAAGCAATAAAAAAAAACATCTTAAGTTTAGCAGTTATGTGCTAGTTACTTACATTTTTAAATGCAAGACATCTAAAAAACTGATGAAAATAATCAAATGTTTTTTTTATTGTTTTTCTTTATGCTACCCTAAGTAGAGCATGTGGACATCATCAAGAGACTCTCATCACCTCTCACGTTAATCTCGCGTCCCTTTGTTACACGGAATAAAGCCAAAAGATCGTCAACGACGGCCTTTCAGGAGGGCGCGGCGAGAGCCCGCTCGTGTAAAAAAGAGGTAACTTGGGTTAAGAGTCCAGAGAGTCTTCGCAGCACGGGTCCATGCCAGGTCCACCACCACCTCTTAAAAACACTCGTCTTAGAAGGCTGCTGCGTCCTAATATATTTTCTTTAATCCGTGCCTAATGTCTGAAGATGGCGATTACGCCTTACTTCAGGCATGGCTCATCTGTAGACAGGCTCCTTCGATCTGGAACGGTTTTCTGCTCTTCTGTTAGCATTCGCCAGTGATAATTCTGATAATTCAATGACTAAGCTTCTCCATTTTGTTGGTTGACGTCTACGCAATATTGTTTCTTCGACACTTCCCAAGAGAATAGTTTACTCCAAACTACCAGAGTACCCCCTAAAAATATGTCTAAAGAACTATATAATTATTTTATTGCACATGGATGAAAGTTTTTCTTCTGTGTCCAGTTTCTGGAGTATTAATACATTCGTAGGTCTGACCGTCCACGAAATCCGCAGCATTCACCGCTAGCACCACATTTCGAAAGCTAAGATTTTTTATTTTCAGACTCTTTCAGTGTCCAACACTCCACACCGTACATGAACACTGAAAAAACCAAGACCTTCACCAGTATCTTTTTGGTGTTAATGGTTATACTGCGATTCTTCCAAATCTTCACCAGCCAACTCAAAGCACTTTTGGCAATACCAACAAGTCACCGTATTTCACCTTCACACCCACCACCATCGCTGATGAGAGAACCTAAATAAATGAAATTGTTGACTCTTTTGAAGTCATACAACAAGGATAATGGTGCTACTTTATTAGCTCGATCAATGATTATAAGCTTAGTTTTGCTTGTATTTATTGAGACTCCTAGGTCTGAACTAGCAGCACCTATTCGGTCAATTAGTTATTTCAATCTAATACTAAGTACATAATATAACAAACATTTGCTTTAAAAAATAATTAAAATAATAACAATATGTCACCTAGAAGTTGTTGATTTTGTAAAGCACTTATTAAAATAGTACTTAATTATAAACTTTTTAGCTTAGAATACATATTAAAATAAGTTCTTTTGTTTTTCCTAGCCCTGAACGGAACTACTAACGAGTCGCGTGAATTCCTTCTGGTAGCAATGTCACATCTTGCGGACGCGGAGGACTTTTGCACTAAATCTGTAACACGCAATCCGTATAAATAGTCTCCGCCATATCGGATTATTATCAATAGGTAATCACCTTTGTTCGAGACACAACCTCAAAATGGCATTCAAGGTACATAAAGTGACACTATTTGTGGAATCTGTCTTGGTCAAATAGTATAATAATAAAAACAGTTTAATAGTTGATCATACTTAACTGCAAAAAGTTTTCGTGAAAAAAGTGTAATTTTTATTTATCATAGCGTTCAATCAAATGACATTTCAGAGAAGTTGAAAATTTATTTACAGGTCTTGATCTTCGCCGCTGTGGTGGCCGTGGCCCGCGCTGGACTCATCGCCCAGCCTGCCCTCTCTCACGCCTCTCCAGTTGCTTACGCTTCCCCCCTGTCTTACGCCGCTCATGCCACTCCTCTGGCTTACGCCGCTCCAGTCGCCAAGTATGCCGCCCCTCTGAGTTACGCCGCTCCTGTCGCCAAATACGCCCCACTAGCCTACGCCGCCCCTGTGACTAAGTACGCCGCTGTCGACTCCTACGACCCCAACCCACAGTACAGTTACGCTTATGATGTCCAAGATGGTCTGACCGGAGATTCTAAGAGCCAGCACGAATCTAGGTCTGGAGATGTAGTCCAAGGATCCTACTCCCTGGTGGACTCCGATGGGTATAAGAGGACCGTGGACTATACCGCCGATCCCCACAATGGATTCAACGCCGTTGTCCGTCGTGAGCCCATAGCCCATGCCGTGAAGGTCGCAGCCCCCGTTGCCTACGCTCCAGTTGCCAAGATCGCCGCCCCTGTGGCTTACGCTGCCCCTCTGTCTTACGCCGCCCCTCTGTCTTACGCCGCTCCCGTGGCTAAGATTGCCGCCCCCTTGTCCTACGCCTCTCCCCTGTCTTACTCCGCTCCCGTGGCTAAAATTGCCGCTCCCTTGTCCTATGCCGCCCCCGCTTACTACCACTGAATAATCATGCCAAACATTAGATAAATTATTAAATGTTCAATACCATTTCCAGTTTTTTTAATTATTTAAAGTTAAATATTTTCTTAAATGATGTTTTTGGTTTTTTGACAATTTTAAGAGGGATTTTAAAAGCTTTTTGGAAGTTAAAAATCAGAAACAATTCATTGTGGAATGCATATTTTTATTTATTTTATTTATTTCGACTGACTGAATTAAATTATTTGAAGTAGATTAGTAAAACTATATTTTCACATAGGTAAACAATCAAACTTTAATATTTATTATTTGAAAACATTTATTTATTATTTTTACGTATCTGCATGTGTATAAAAAAAACTTAAATTTCGGGTTTATCTCACTGTTGCTTTGGGCAGACTAGCGATATTTACATTTTTATGCACAGAGTTCATCTAAATATTTATTTATTATATATACGGCCTAAACTAATTACAACACTTACATGAAGAAACATAAATACAAGAAATTAATCAAAAAGAATATAAAACTATGTAGCAAAGACAAACAAGGGCAAACAATAATGGTATAAAATATATTAATAAAAACGAAAGACATAAACCTTCTAGCTAAACCATGCCAATCCAACTTCATCCCACACTGTTTTAGTCGCGAAGAGATCTACGAAAAGCCGGAAGATCTATCCCGAAGAATTCCAAGTCGTGTGATGAATTGACTAATCTACACATTCTGGACATTGAGGCATAAAATCAATAATTGCTCTTAGAAGATTTAATAAATAGCAGATTTTGACTTCTGGGGACACGGCTGGTAACATGAAAAGAAATTGATTGCAACATAGATGGAAATATAAACTAAATAATAACAAAAATCTTTATTAACCAGAATTTAAGTGTTCAATGTGATAAACAAAAAAAAAAAAAAACAAAGGCATACACGGTTAAATGGCGGATTTATTACCAATAGCAATTTCTTACAACCTAACCCAAAACAAAAAATATATATAATAATTATTAAAATAAAATTTAATAAATAAAAAACAAATAAAAAGTTAAGAAAACACAAATTGTAAAAACATTATAATAGTTATGGTGTCTTTTGCTTACATTATTTACATTTAATAAATTCTAATTTATTCTATAGCATCTTCAAAATATTTATTTATACTATATAAACATTTATTTATTTGAAACACTTTTAACACTCTTGCAAATTTTTAAATACAATTTATTTCCATATTTTTGAGGAAACTTATTATATTTTTTTGCTGCCATGCACATGGTCCGTCTTTATAAATGATTGTTTCGCCTATGGAATTTTTAATTTACTTTTATTCCTGGTGTTATGAAAGTGGCTTTTTCCTGTCCACTTAAATATGCATATCTTACTATAGTTTATAAATATTATATAATACACTCATAAAAATAAAATGAAAATCAGTTAACTAAAAACAGCTCCAAAACAGTCATAATATCCATCGTGAATGAGAATTTTAAAACTAATTTGAAGGTGTTTCATTAATTTAAGATTCAAAATAAAATAATTACATATTACAGGGCTTAACACAGGGTTGTTGGCCTCATAAAGATATGTATTTCTAAATATAAATAAATAATTTTTAAAAATGGTGATACCTTACATAAATTTTTATCCGAGAAAGGGTTAATTGTTCAAAGGAAAATTAAAAACAGGTTTATCAAAGTAAATAATATGCCAATACCAAATTGCGATCTAAATTTTTCCGTAGGCTTACATTTTTACTTCCGTTGAAATATTATTTTATTTATTTATTTTATTTTATTTCATCACAATCATCATCATTCCCTTTCCGCACCTGATGGTGCATAGGGCACTGCATTGGCACAGTTAACGCAGCGTATCTTGATCATTTTTCTTACATGAAGGTAAGATGATCAGTCTCACGCTTCAGGTCAAAACATCCTTTCAAATAAGTATTTTATATCAACCATGTCGAAAATCGAACCCGAGACCTCTTGCATGGTAAGCGAACGCGCTGACTACTACACCACGAGGCCGACTATTATTATTATTATCTATTTTATTTTATTGTTTTGTTTATGGTTCACAAACAATACATCCGAGATTGGTATAATGATCACAATTTGTTATGTTTAGATATTGTTCATCAATTATATCTGAACCCAACATGCACAAATATGTATAAAAAAAAGTTTATAATTTTTTTTTTTTTTTTTATATTGAAAGTTATTACAATAAATTATACAAACAACTTATCATTTTAACTAACTATCATAAAATAAAAATAACTCTTTTCATTTTTTTTTTTTAATTGGAATGATACGGGGTGGCTTTTTACGGGTAAGCTTTTTTTCTTATTTTCCTACAGAATGGTGATATTTCCTTTAACATACACTTAAAACTTTTAAAAGTATACTAAAAAATTAATTTAAGGTAATTTTTTTTATGATAGCGATATTGGCGTCGCCGTCGGATACTCGAGGTCACAAACTTAGGGTCATTATTTTAACTACCAAGTCTAAAATCTTGCATGCTTTCGAACCTTTTGTGTACCAAACAAGCTACATTACGTACCTAATATCTCATTCCACCTTATTCTGAAAAAAATAGGGTCGGTGTGATTTAAACTTCTGAAGTATTTGCAACCTGTGTAGATCTATTGTGACTAATTCCACCTACAGAATGGCTTTAGGCTTTTCGTATAAGACAGCAAGCAAAAAAATATTTTAGAAAATTATTTTTAGAAACAAATCAAACATTTATTTTTAAAATTATTTTGGGGTCATTGTGTACAAACATTTGAGTATACTCAAAATATTTTCGGTTAAATTATCTTTCCTTTTTTTCCGTTTTAATTCGAATTTCTTTAACAGTCAAATGAGGAAGTTCAGTAGTTTTTTTTATTTTTTTTTATTTGTTAATAGACTTTAAAACTAAGCCAATAATTATTTTAAGAAATTTTTATGTATCGTAATATTAGCGCCATAATTTTTTAAGTTTTGTATTTTTTCAATTATCCGCGTGTGACGTCTCAAGTTCTCTTCCGCTTCTTCTCGGTCGGTTCTACCGATTAGTCCGTTGATGGTTAGTACACCGGAAATCTTCCAGACCTCTCTTATCATTATTTGATTCATATGGACTAGAGGTGTCGTATTTTTATATTATACGTATTTTTTATTATTTTTTTCGTATATTTTCAAGAAGCTTTGCAATGTAATTTAATGCTTTAATTTTGAAAAAATTATGCTATTTTGCATACATACAATTTTCCGTAGGGCTAAAGTTCCTTATTATTACACGTATAATTATTTTGTGGCTTAAGATAATTTGTACCGAAAAATCAAGTTTAATAATTGTTGCGTTTCCTTCAACATAAGAAATACAAGTTGCATTTTCTTCCTTTTCTAATGTAACCCTTTTTGTCAATTTGACGTTAATCCAACAATTATTTCTCTGGCTTGCGTCTAAAAGGGCCAATGTCGTAAATCACAATATTAAAGGAGAATACTTTTTAAGCCATTTTGTGGCGTTTTAATAAACTGTTATAGATTTTTAAAACTAGTATATATAAAAAACACTACTATATACGTATGTGTGTAAACAAAATAGTTAAAAACGTAATTTTTCGATATATCATCGACCCTCTACAAAATGTTGGCAAGAGAAAAATTAAATCTGACATTGGCTCTTTTAGACCCAAGACACAGATTTAACTTAAAACTTAACGTTTTTTGTACGAATGACCCTGATAAACGTTATTACAAAAGGAATTATCTACACGTTTGATTGGCACGCTGAAACATTTTTCAACTGTAATTTAAATCGCAACATAATCTTGTATTTAATAAGACAACAAGATTGTGTTACATAATGATAATTAATATTGTTATTGAACTGAGATCCGGCCCACTTATTTAGTAGGATTTCCGTGCTTGTCCGGCCGTTGGTGTTCTGCGTATACTCGACTGCACCATGCATAATCTTGAAGCAATATTATTATTTATTACAACGCTACTAAAATAATCATTCGAACAGTTCCGCGATAGCAGAAATACAATTTAGATCATTCATATAAACCTCATTCACCTACAATATTTTTGATCTTCACTCTGTATTTTCCCGTACATAAATTAAATCAGAAAGTCAGATACTTATAATCGACTCGAAGAAAAAAAAAATCAAGTGGACATTGCTTCGCCTAATGGTTTACTGGTTGGGGCGTTTGCTTGTCATGCCTCAGATCCCGGGTTCGATTCCCCGTAAAATATATGTGAAATATTTATAAAAAAGGTGGTTTACTACTGTTTAAATATATTTAATTGTTTCTAGATCTGAAGCGTAAACCTGATAATTTTGTAAAAATACGCATTGAGTAATACGAAATTAGAACATTGGTGCAGTACCCTATGCCCAATCGAATGATTATGATCCTTCATGACAGCCTTCTGGAGGCTCCAACTTACAGAGAACCTCTTTGAGAAGGGAATATTGAACGTGGGAAATGTGATGATTGTTACACAGTGCTTAAAGGAATCACTTTATCCAGACAACACAGATCATTAAAATGTCAAAATTTTCATTTACTCTTCTAAAAAAAATCCAGCTCTGTGAATATTATTTTCGTTATATTATTTTAGTGATTTTCTTTATATTCTTATATTTAGCAACTTAAAATTAAAAACTTTCTTTGACTTTTTACTGTATTGTATTTTGTATAAAATAATTATATATATACTCGCTCATATGTGTTTTTTTTTACATTTGGATTATAATCCCATAACAAACTGCAAAGCTTTTATTTTTCATGTGGTATTTCGTTTAATTTGTGTACTTTTTGCTTGAATATGTGTTTAGCGTGGCATTTACAAAAAAAATGTACCTGTTAAATAAATAAATGAATTTTACAGTGTAATGTGTTTTTTAAAAATAAAAGCATGAATGACGATAGTGGGTGATAGGAAGGAATAGAGACGTTTGGAAGAGGTATTTTTCCAGCAGTGGAGAGAATAAGATTGAAGAAGAAGAAGTAGAAGAATAAGAAGATGTTTATTTCAATATAAGGTAACATTTTAAAGTAAATATAAATTATTCAAAAAATATAAATTTATCTGCGTAAATCTTATCAATCGCAAAACAAGTAATAATTGTTTTACTTACCAGAAAGGTTTCTCATAAATAGGCCCTGAAAATAACCTGATAATCTGGTTTGTTTGTTCAGAAGGTAATTAACCGTAAGTATTTAAACGTATAAACTCTCAAAAGTTGTAGATACACATATGTAATAAACAATAAAAAATATAAAGCACTTATTATTACTTAGAAAAGACCAATGTCATTTCAGATATGACAAATATTTTGAATATAACATAAATCTTTACTTCCACCTAGACAAGTATTGAAAACTTGTTTTAAAAAGGTCGTTTGAGTATCAACATCTAAAATATATTATATTTATCAGATAAAGTACAAAAAGTGTATTCAAAAATATTTCGGATATATGTCGTGCATGTGTAGTGAGTTTGAATGTTTACCAAGCTTATAGCAATGTGAATGACAGTGAACCAAGTAAACAGACAAATTTCGTTTGTGTTAGGAGGCACACTTGCATATTTTATTTTAAACATCCTATCACGTACACATAACCAAATATTTTATTGTACTGTACCTACATCACACATATAAATTGAGATGAAAAACTACTAAACATTAAAATATTCAAAATTCATAAAATGTACGTTTAAAAAAACGATAATTATTTTATTACTACCCTATTTACACCACTTGAATAAATTTATTATATCTACCACCCTCATCATATTTTCCTTATTTGCATTTAACGATACAAAGTAGATTATTAAGTTTCTTTTCAATACGATTACTGATAAACTATATAACTTCATCATACCTATTTCTTTTTAAATACTATTTTAGTAATTTTAAAATTCATAGTTTCTATAATTTTCATGACGTTAAATCATTTTGAACTTTTCTTTTAAGATTGTTATTGCGTTTATTTATTTATATCTGCCTTTTTACGAGGGTTGTCTTTTATTTTTCGAGATTTGGCAACACTGGTACTGCTATCTGGGAAATAACACCTCTATTGTAGACTTTGAAATTTCAGAAGCCATATTTACTCGGAAGGTTATAGTTATTTCAATATTTTATATCAGTGCAAAAATGGAAGTGAAGCGTGAACATTTTTGTGCGATTATATTTTACAACTTTTGACGTGGATTAACTCAACAACTGTGCATTTATGAGCTTAATTTAACTTTTGACAATAAAGCACCATTAAAGACCAGTTTTTTTCGATGATATAAGGAGATCAATTGTGGTCGCAGTTCCTTCAGCAACGAATTTTGTGAAGGTCGTCCAAAATCGGTTGTTGTTCCAAGAAACATTGATGCTGTACATCAACTGATAACGGAAGATCATCATTTAACTTTCCGTGGATTCGAACATCTTTGGACATTAACTAAACTGAACATTAACTAAAGTGAAACTAGCATACATTTAATAGTACATGAACATTTGGGCGTCAAAAAGATTTGTTCACGTTGGATTCCACATAATTTGACAATCGTTCAAAAACAGACTCGTGTCAAATGCTCAAAAAAAATGATTGCAGTACTATAAAACATGCATGTAACATTATGACAGGTGACAAATCTTAGATATATTCGTCCGAGCCCGAAACGAAACAGCAGTTGACGGGATGGGAGTTTCAAGATGAGCAAAATCCAACAAAACTTGTTCGCGGACGAAGCACTTCAAAACAAATGGTCGTCTGTTTTTTCGGAAAAACTGGACACGTCGCAACCGTACCTTAGGCGCAACATAAAACAGTCAATTTTGAATGGCACACCATTTTTTTGGCAGAAGTCTTGGCAGAAATTAAAAAAACCAACCGCCGACGAAAAAATATTCTCCACCACGACAAAGCAAGTTCTCATTCATCGATACAAACAATAGATTTTTTTACTATTTTATTTTATTTCACATTCATATATCAACCCGTACGGATTATTAATTGTTGATAGTAATATTTTTTCCACCTTTTGAAAAGTTTGTCAGAGTCTTTTGTTTAGTTTTGTCTGGTAGTTTATTGTAAAATTTCAGATCCTGATTTATTAGTCTCGATCGTCCCTGTCTCGTTTTGGAATTTTGTATGCTATATTGTTCTGATATTCTTGTATTATGTCCACGTTTTTATTTTTTTTCCAGTTTTAATTCCTTGTTTACAATTATATCAGTAACTAACTTATGAATAAATTTTAAAGATTCTAGTTGAAAAAGTTCATTAACATTTAATTGTTTAGTTTTTAAAAGTCTTTTAGTTGGTGTTAGATAAGGGAGGTCATATACTGGCTTTAATATTTTATTTGCTGTCCTTGTAGTCGGTTTGTGTCATTCTGGTTTCCAGTTCCCCAAATTTTGTTCCATATAACATATTTTAACCGGTTAAAACATCGAAATTATGACTCATCCACCATCAATTCCTGATTTGGCACCCAATGACATCTTTTTATTCCCGAACATCAAAAAAATAATTGCGAGGTCAACGTTTTTCGGCACCTGAAGAAGCGGTTGATGTGTTTAAAACGCATGTTTCAGAGGTACCTCAGTCTGAGTGGCAAAAGTTTTTTTGAAAATTTGTTCAAACGGATGCAAAAGTGTATAAATTATCGTGGAGAATATTTTGAAAAACAATAAAGCCATTTTCAATAATCATATATTGTTTTTTTACTATATTCCCGAAATATAAAAGGCAAAGCTCATTAAGATTTAATTACTTTAAAGAAGTTTAAATGCATTGAGTAATATTATAGTAACAATGTTTGATTATGTCCAAATGCTTGCAGACTGGCTGGATTTCCTCCCTAGGGAGTTGTTCATATTTAAATTTATTTCAACAGAGAGGGAAACTAGGGAGGAAATCCAGCCAGTCTGCAAGCATTTGGACATAATCAAACATTGTTGAATTACTACCTGGTAAAAAAAGAAGTATAAAAATTGGAAAATTGTTTTCAGGCGTTGCCTAGTAGGTGATTCGGTTCAGCCGGATGAATCTCACCCACGATAAAGGTTTCAGCTCTTTTACTTCACAAAAGTCAACAGATGGAAGAGTTGAGAAAATGCGGATGTTCAAACATGGGCAAAATGGTAAATGTTACACAGTGTGTAAAGTGGCCACTTAAACCAGCCAATGACAGATCATAAGCCCTGTAAATGCCTAGACTTCCATATCCCCTTCTCAAAAATGATTTCCCTCTCTGTTAAAATAAATTCAAATATTTATGTATTTTACCTCGGATAATGAAATGATTTTTTATAAAATGTCTGAAACTGTTTCACATACTTTTTTAATGTACCTAGTATTATTTTTTTACTGATGTTTTGATATTTTATTGATACTTTCTTCTTGGGCTTTTTTGTTGTCTTTCTTTTAATTTTCTTTTTTTATTGCATTATACATAAACTGTAAGTAATTTTATGTAGTTTTTGTTCACAGCTGTGATTTTTGTAAGAGTTGGCTTTGCATTGGTTAGCAAAATGCAGAGTAACTCGTTTATCAGTTTCATAGTTACATGAAAGTCAGATGATCAGTTTTACGCTCCAGATATGGCGTCCAGATGCAGAGTCTATAAAATATTGCAGTGAACAACTACCATTTAAATAAATATATGCATTTGACCTTGCCAGGAGTCAAACCAAGACTTCAAGCACAGCAGTGAACACGGTAATCACTAGGTACGCCACGAGGCGAAGAAATTATGTTTGCATTTTATTTTATTATAGAACAATTACGGACAAACATGATTACATAGAAGAAACATAATATTGGTAGAACCGTCATGCTTTATTATATTCACATGTAAAGTGTTATAAATAGTACTACAAAAATAAAATAAATAACGTTAATGCTTTAAAAAACATTTTCAATACACTAAAGATAAAGAAAATCATTTTTGAAAAAAGAAAGCTTAAATTGTAATACCAGAAAAATAATATTAAATATTTTCAAAATAAAATAACAAAAGTGATAAAATGTACCAAAAAACTACTCAAATATGATTCTACGATTTTCAAAAATGATTTTTAAATGATTTTAAAAAAACATTTTTATTTTTTTATCGATTAATAGGGTTACATTAAATGATACATGTTTATTTAATTTCTATTACAATTTACTTTTACATTTATTTAGTTACTTAAATCTGTATGTTTCCAAAAAAAAGATACCAGTTCTTATGCTTGGAGGAGTGGCTTACACTATTTTAGTTTTTTAGTGCATTTGAAGTTATACAATTCCAAAGTAAAAAAATAATAAATTAGAAATGTTAAAGGGCGATAATTAGGGGCGAATCATCCATATAATCGATTATGCGCGGCTTACCATTATATCTACTCATATATATAAACACATACATATAGGAGCGAACCGTGTATAGAAGCGATTATGCGCAGCTTATCATTATATTTGACTAACCATAATAATGTTTTATTGCAACTTTATTTACAGAAAAACAAATAAATAATTACCATTTATTTTAAATAATATCCACTGTTTGTATTTTTATCCTAATATAAATATAAATTTTAATAAAGCGTGCCCAGCGCCTGAGGTGAGCCAAGAAACTAGCCGATTATTCGAGCTTATTTTTTCATACAAATAAGTATACTATATTTTGAATGTCTTAACCCCAGTGCGGGTTTTTCTGCTAGATTAAACTTGCAGATTACACAAATTATTTGAAGATTCTTGATTTGGAAAACAGTATTTCAAACATTATTTCTTAAGGACTATTTTCTTTGAGATGGTACTTTTGACATAAGACCATAATTACTTTCATGCGACATAATATTGCAGGACATATAGCGCTCCACGCGGCCGTTTTTATCACTATTAATTACTAGAACATTCGGCCAGTAGACATTTCAATTGAATACCTAATATCGACTGAATTCATAGTGGTATTTTTTATTTATTTTTTAATGAATTACATATTAAAGTAATAAATAATAATATATCTATATGATATAATATATCACGAAGTTACATCGTTTGAGTTGATTTCATGGATGAGAGTTGTTGTATCACACAGAACCACAGAAAAATATCAATTTATAGTATATATTACTTACATTATATTATGTACCTCCTATGTAGGTACAAATATATGTTTTTTTATAGCTTACCTGTAAATAAAATCACCATTCGCCACTGATATATACACACGCTTATGCATACATACATACATGTCATACGTAAAAACATCCACCATAACATACATAAATACAATACAGCAATTTAAAAATAAACATAAAATCTTAAATAAATCAGTTTTAACTTAACGTATAAAATAAATTCCAAAATATAAAATAATAAGTCAGTAAAACTAATTAAAATAGGTATGCTGTTTTTACTCGGGTTCATAATTTTTTTTCAAAAGATAATTGTTACAACTTAACAAGAACAAATTTCCAAGTAAAAAAAGAAAAAAAATAGAATTTACCACTTAAGTGTCGGGTCAGGAATGATTCAACCCTGAGCGGAACTAGCCGCACTGTGTCCGTGAATGAAAAACTCCTTATAACAATGTCAAGTATTTTACACGCAAACAACTTTTAGATCAAATATGTATCAGAAAATAAGTATAAATACGGAGTCGAAAATATAACATTATCATTAGGTATTCACCTTTGTTCGAGATACTTCCTTATGAAAATGGCATTCAAGGTATGCTTTCAGTGAAAATCGTAACCAGTTAATTATTTGAAATTTATTTACTTCATCCAATCTACGTTTCTACCGAAATAATACCCTTTTTTTTAAATAGTGCTTATGTATTTTTTTCTAATACGAATTATTTATAATGAAAAAGTTATTTGAGTAAACAGAGATACTAAACTACATTTAGTTATATGAATTTTACTGTAGATGAAAAGTAAAAATACGTCAATGCATTTTTTAAAAATAGTACGTGCATTTGTGTGAAAATGACCGCTTTATATTATGTGGAGAATTACAAAGCATTGAGTTACAAAAAAATCATAGTTAAAACAGTGTTTTTTATATTCAGTGATACGTTTTAGTAGATCAATAACATTTCAATAGTTTATCATATTTCGCTGCAAAAAGTTTTCTCTTATTTATTTTATTCTATAAGGCAGGTAAATTCAACACAGTTACACACTTAAGAACATTGATTTTTTACATGTTCGTCGGTAAAATTCCACATGCATATAGGCATATCTTATAGTTACAGAATGAGGAAGTTCAGTGTTTTTTAAATATTTTTTTATTTGTTAATAGACCATCAAACTAAGTCAAATAAAAAAAATAAGTTTCGTATTATCAGCGCTACGATTTTTTAAAGTTTTGTAATTTTAAAATTACTACGCATGTAACGTCACAAGTTCTAGTTGATGAGTTCTGCTGATTGTTGAGTTGGTTCCCCGCAAACCGGAAATCCATCACAACACTCTATCATTGGTTAAATCCGAAGAACTTGTGATGAAATTCAAAGAAGTTCATTTTTTTTTCGTTCCGTTTTTGAGAAACTACGCTATAGAATTAAGATTAAGAAAACATTTTAATCCAATGTCCCTTTCCTTATTACATAAAATATTTATTTTTTTTATTTTCCGTACATATTATATCAATAGTAAGACTACAATTAATTAAGATTTATTTCTAAGATATTATCCGCAAAAGTTGGGAAAGGTACATGAAACATGTTGATTTTGACATTTCGGCAGTATTACCGACACATGCAGGCCAAAGACGTATGGTTATGTTTCATTGCGTGAAAATAAAGTCAGTTTTAATATATCCCTGTGATTTCAATCCCACGTTTATTTTTATTTTATTTAGGATGCTGGCTTAGTTTAGTTTGATATTTCATTTATAAATTTTATATCGAAAACAACACTGCGTTTTGTTTGGAAATTAAAGTGAAAGAGAATTCTCGTAATTTGAATGTGGGTTTCAGACACATGTATACACAGGTACATTAATAATGTTTTTTTAAATCGAGTTTTTGTGATTTTGATATTGTGGATTCCATACGCAGAGGCATATTCAAGATTACCCCGAATCGAACTCATATATCATGACAAAAATAAAAGTTATATTTAAAGCGTTCAATCAAAGGTCATTTTAAAAACATTTAAATTTTATTTACAGGTCTTGATCTTCGCCGCCGTGGTGGCCGTGTCCCGCGCTGGCCTCATCGCCCAGCCAGCCCTCTCCTATGCCTCTCCAGTGGCTTACGCTTCCCCCCTGTCTTATGCCGATCACGCTACACCCCTGACTTATGCTGCCCCCGTCGCCAAGTATGCCGCCCCTCTGTCTTACGCCGCCCCCGTCGCTAGTTACGCCGCCGCCCCTCTGGCCTACGCCGCCCCCGTGGCTAAGTACGCCGCCGTCGACTCTTACGCCTCTATCCCTCAGTACAGCTACGCCCCTCAAGTTCACGCCGCTGCCCCCGTAATTGCTAAAATCGACTCCGAATACGACCCCAACCCTCAGTATAGCTACGCGTACGACGTTCAGGATGGTCTGACCGGAGACTCCAAGAGCCAACACGAGACTAGGTCCGGAGACGTCGTTGAAGGATCCTACTCTCTGGTGGACTCCGATGGGTACAAGAGGACCGTGGATTACTCCGCCGATCCTCACAACGGATTCAACGCCGTCGTCCGTCGTGAGCCTATCGCCCATGCCGTGAAGGTCGTCGCCCCCATTGCCTACGCCCCAGTAGCCAAGATCGCCGCCCCTGTTTCTTATTCCGCTCCCCTGTCCTATGCCGCCCCTCTTTCTTATGCCGCACCCGTGGCTAAGATCGCCGCTCCTCTCTCCTACGCTGCTCCCCTGTCTTATGCCGCCCCTGCATACTACCACTAATTTATTTAATACCTCTTACAATAAATTTATATTTAAAATCTAAAGCGAAAAATTTGCTTTTTTATTTGGTTTATTTTATACAAAAGTACTTATATCTCTTACCAAGCAATTCAAACCTATTGATATTATACTCATAAGCACGAGTACCTTAAACATCTGCATTTTTATGATTTAATATTGACTATGTTGACTAAATGGACAAACACAAGCTTACTTACGTTTAATGAAAAAAATGCAACATTATCAATTTTGAATATAGAAAAAAATGACATAAAGTAGATGCTTACATAAATAATGAACGACTAACTGAAATTGAAAATGTTAAATACTTAAGACTAACAATAGACAGACAATTGATATAGCAAAGTGGCGACATTATCGAGTCTTTTTTTTTAAATCAAAAACTTTGTTCCAAAAAAGGAAAAAAAAAATGCACGAAGTCTATGTAAAAACTAAAATATTTTATATGCAATTACTATAGGGAACATGAAATCAAAATGACATAAACAGACTACAAAGACAGCAAAATACAGTATTAAAGTTAGTATAAGTTTTTCATGATAATAATAATACGACCTGCCCTATCTAACAGCAACTAAAGAACTTTTTAAACAAATCAAACAATTAAATGTAACTGAACTTTTTAAACTAGAATCCTTAAAATTTATTTATTGATTAGCCACTGATGTTATTGTAGGCGAAGAATTAAAACTTGAAAAAAAAATTAAGTAAACATGAACACAATACGAGAATATCAGAAAAATATCATTTACAACCTTCTAAAACAAGAAAAGGACAATCGAGACTAAAAAACCATGGACTGAAATTATACAATAAACTACCAGACAAAACTAAACAAAAGACTCAGACAACCTTTACAAAAGATGTTAAAAATATTATTATTAACAGTAGAATGTGAATTCTAAAAGTAAAAATATGTTGTTAAATGTATACATACATTTAACCCGTCGTATGGTTTATCAATGAAAAATTTTAATAAAAAAATATATTATAAAGTTATCACCTAACGTCTCGTAGAAAACTTTACTTTTTGTTATTCGTGAATTTCTTTTTTTTGGTTTAATATTCTTTTTTAGAGGAACATTAAATTTTTTTTGCAGAGCATGAGCCGAGCATGAGCATGACATATTATTTTCGAGGGTAAATTTATTTTTTAATTAAATTATTTAAAGTCATATTAAATTATTAACCGATGAATTATGCATAAATTTAGAACATGTTAAATGTACTAGGAACTAGCAATATGCAGAACGTGAGTATTTCCAGAGAGAAAATATAATATATTTTTTCAAATTTGCAGTAGATTTTTTGGTAGATGATATATTTCATCATATTACAACTGAGATGAAAAAACTTTAGATTAATATGGAAATCTAGGCGATACAGGGCTTATGAGCTGTCATTACTTTTTTTTCGTTTCATCTCCGTTGTAATATGTTTATGTAAACAACTCCTTGGGGGTGAAATACAGTCCGTGTCTACAAAAAATTGGAAAAACTTAAAACATTGGTAATGTACTTTCTATTTATTTGTTTATACCCTCGTAGCATTCACAAAATGTATATATACATTACATAAAAAATACAGTTTTGATTTAAATCGGGTTGTGGTCCTGTGGCTAGTGTCTCGAACTTACGGACCAAAGGTCTGTGGTTCGAATCCCACTCTACCCCAACTTGATTCTATTTTCTAATAGTGAGTTATTTACAACTCGTTGAAAATGGCCATAAATATAATAATAATATATAAATCATAAGAACGCAAATATTTATTTTTATATTAAAAAGGGGGAAAAAATATGCCATTCAAAGCGTAAAATTATGTTTTAAGTGCCAAAAGTCACAAAAGTTACTTAGTTAGAAAAAAGTTGCGTTGATGGAAATTATTTGTTGTTATTGGAAAACAGTTGTGTGACTTTCAATATATTCTCAATAAGCATAAATGATTTTTGGATTAGTGATTTTTGCCTGAACGGTGACGATACATAGATTACTATGTATTAAACTACTTATTAAAGTGAAGAGAAAAAAAACCGTAAGAATATGTACAAAACTATAAATGTGTTATAGTTCATGAGGGAGAGAGGTAACAAAATTAAATTGGGCAGGAGAGCGATGGTGACAGTTGAATTTGATTCAGTGATCGTACGAAAGGTGAACTTTTAAAAAAAAAAATCAAGATGGAGATATTTGTTGGTAGACTTGAGAACTCTAGACAAAGCGTAGTGAAAACCATAGTTCTGTGGTTTTCCGTACAAATAAGCAAATTTCTTCTCGGACTTTTGCTGTCAGGTTGTTCTTTTATTTCTAACATTTAATCACACTTTAAATGCAAAACAACGCTTTATTACACGTTATTATCCGAACAAATAAAACATCTAACTAATCATGCAATGAGGAACTTCAGCCCTACGGGAAATTGGACATAAAAAATGTTTACTTTGTCTTCTTTGCAGTATCAATCCTGAGGATTGGTTTGCAGCAAAGTCCCGCATCACGTCCTCCATTGGTCTCTATTATCTGCAGCCCTCTTCAACTATGTATAAAGGGCGCAGTTTAAACACGCGGGAAAAATTATAGCATTAAATTATACGGCATAGTTTCTTGAAAATGTAAAAAAAAAAATATTTTAATAAAAACGAACTACTTTGAACGACTTCACTAGTTCAAATGAATCGACCAATGAAAAGAGAATTGTGGAACATTTCTGATTTACTTACCGTCAATGGACCGTCGGCAGGACTGATAGAGAAGAGGCGGAAGAGAACTTACGCCGTCACATGCGGAGCAATTTCAGAAATACAAAATTTTAAAAAAGCATGCGCATATCTAATACAATAAACAATATAAATATTATAGTTTATTGACAAAAAATAAAGAATAAAACAACAGAGAACTTCCTCATTACTTGAAAGACAACATGTGCCATGGAGGCATTTAGTGTATGCGGAGCGAGTAATACACAAAATACGCACATAATTGATTTTTTAAGGTGGAATAAGAGTGCCAGAAATTACCTAACTTGTGACATAATTTAAGCGGCGAAACGTTTTCTGAAACAGGTCCAATAAATCGCCATGTAGAGAACTGTAGACCAGTTTCACAATGCACGCGCCAGTCAGCCGGAGTCGGAGCCGAAGTGGTCACACGGAAGTGCAGGAATCTGTATTCACGATGCTCCTCCGATAAGAAAAGATGAACGGCATCGAGAGTGAAAATACGCGCAAGTGTATCACGTTCGCTTTGTCCCCATTTCCTGATCACTTCTGCATTTTGATACAGTTTACCGTCGTATATTTATGACTTTATATTTATTTCATAATGATTATTAATTCTTATATTTAGTTAGTTATTTCATTACAAGTAGTTCTTTTTTCAAGAAAATATTGGCGTTCTTAAAATTGACCCAAATATTTCAATTTTGAGGGCTAGTTTTAACGAGTTGTAAAAAAACTCACTACTAGAAAATGATTATCAAGTTAGGATAGATCAAGTGGGGTTGTAACCTTGGTCCTCTGACCCGTGGGTCCGCTACACTAGCCACGAGACCACAGCCTGATTTATTAATGGTTTTTCAATAATGGTATAGAAAAATGTACTTATTTTCTCCACAATATGTCACACATAAAGAAAGGTTCGAGAAAATTCAATGGACATTTCTTAGACATAACTGGAGATGCAGGAATACCGATCTCAATTATATGTCTTCCTGTAAAAAGCATCACTCGCTTACTTTAGAAGATCGCCGTCTACTATTCGACATGGGGGTGCTTCATGACATACTTAGTGGACGCCTTGACAGTCCGACTCTTATGTCGGAGTTATCGTTAAATGTCCCCGGCTACCCCACCCGTCACACGTCGAGCTCTCTATTTCATGTGCCAGCAGTTCGTACGAACTATGCCCAGAACTCTCCACTTATACGTTTTGCTCGTGAATATAATTTGAACTTTCCCTTTATTGATCCATTTGATTGTAAAAAAATAACATTTAAAATGCGCGTCTTAAAACATACTTTTTTGTCTTATACTTAGTTTCAATAATAAAGTCTTATTTTATTTTATTTTATCTTAAATTCTTAAATATAACACCCACTCACCCACCCTCTCACTCACTTACACTCACACAAACACACTAGTATGTATTGCACGTGTATTTAGTGTATTTCTGTGGATATCTGTCATTGGTTTTATTCTCTGTATATTTTATTTGTTATATTTTTGTTACATGTTGATATTCCCCAATAAATACATATTTTTTTTTGTATGGAAAATGTATGGAAAAAAAAACAAGATTTAAATAGCTTATTTTTTTAATTAACAGAATATAATTTCATTGTATTTTTTTCATTTTAAGCAAAAAAAAAAAATTGTTCTAATATAGAGTTATTAAGATCTGAATTTGTTGCAACAGAGAGGAAAAACATTCACGGGAATATGGATGTTTTTTCACTTTACACACTGTGTTTTGAACGTTACACATTGTGTAAAGTGGCCAGTTAAACCAGCGAATGACAGATCATAAGTCCTGTAAATGCCTAGACATCCATATCCCCTTCTTAAAAATTTTTTTTTTCTTGATGAATTTTGGTATGATCAAAACTTCACATTCCCGTGGACCGGGGGTTGCCCTCGTGTGTGCTGTATGTGAATCTCGTGTAATCTCACTGGTTTTGAGCGTCCGAACAAGCACTTTATTACTCAGAGAATTTAGATTCCGTGTCAGTACGGAATCGACGCAATTAGTGTTGTGTTTACATTGCTGTGTGAAGGACGCAACGCAGATAAACATAAAGTGACCGAAAGCCGGTTGAGTCGATTTTATTCCGGTACAAATGGCGTGTTTTTTTTTTTTTTTTTTATATTAAAACGACCAATTAAGCTTTATGATTGTTTTGTTCCGACAACTGAATAGATAATACATATTATATCTGTTGAACCGACTTACCTATAATCTTAGTGGAATATTTACTTATAATTATTCTTATATATATATTATGTAGGTGCATATAATATGTATTTGTATGTTCGTTTTGAATCAACGTTCGCGTATTGTCAAACCTTGTTTTATTGTTGAAATTATATCGTATTTACTGCATTTTGTGGTTACCTACCGTATTGTATGGGACTCGTCGCACATTATTCATTCAGTGTGTATCAGTTAAATTTTGAAATAAAATGCTTTTTTTTCAGAATACGGGTTTGAAATTTAACATACTTTTAAAAAATACAATTTATAACATTTCTTGAATTAAATTTTAACAAAAAGGTTTCAAACTTTTTACCAAGCTCTTTCTTGTACCATTTTTAAAATAATTACAAGTTTTACACAATTATTTTTTTATACTTACCCACCCACACACACACGTACTCTCTCCCTCATTCATTCTCACGCGCTCATATACCCTCTCCCTCATTCATTCACGCATACACACATTCACATATACATGAATACAAACGTCACACACATACAATTACGTAAACTCTTTTCTTATATATTATGTGTCATTAGATTTACAGGGGATTTTTTTAATTGGCTCTAGTATTGTTAGTATTTTTCTACCTATTTTGTTTATGTAATAGCTGTAAAAATCCCAAATAAATAAAATAAATAAATAATAAATGTCGTTTATGTCATTTCGTGAACAAATAAAAACGTGTGTTTGGTGACCTGATTTGACCTAATAAAAAATATGTCATTATCTTATTTATCAAAGTGCTTTTGTTTGTTTTTTTTTTCAATCTAATAATCACTCGTTAAATAAATGTCTCGTTTAAACTTAAAATAATTTGTTTTTATTACGCTTTTTTTTTCATAGATTCATAGCTGGAAGCCTTTGGTAAAATTTTTTACTCAAAATTTAGTGCTTACTTCGAAAAAAACAATCGACGAAAGAATCCAAAGGTGTCACAATTTACATTCTTATTTTGCTATTTCCCAAAAAGTTTTTTTTTTTTAGTTGCGTCGTTTTTGTCCTAAATGTGCGGTATTATGTCTATAGAACGTCTATATGTCGTATGCACAAGCACCTTTGTTGGATAGCTTCCAACTACCTCGACGTTCCGTTAGATCACCATTGAATGCACATTATGTATCTGTAACGTGTTACTGTTGGCATCCTTAATGCTTTAATGATGTGTAGCATGTTACAGAGCGAACTACTGTACTTCATCCATTGTTTATACTTATCTGGCTACTGTTTATTCATGTAAGTATCGGCACTCTCAAAATCCCACACAAAGCGACTTAATTTATTTTTGAATGGATACAATATATTCAACTGAGTAGGTAAATCGTTAAAACTAATAACAATATTATTTTCGGTAGAAGTAATGTCTCAATTAAAGAAGAACTAACATATTACAACAGAGATGAAGAACATTTTAGAGAAGGTAATATAGAAGTCTAGGCATCTACAGGGCTCATGACTTGTCATCGGCTGGTCCAGTCCTTGTCTACGAAAATTTGGACCAACTCAAAATATTGTTAAAGAAGAATTGAAAATTTAAAAAAACACTAAAAGATAACAGATTTTTTCAAGCTTAAGCCTGATATTTACATAACTGTTAAGTATAAGGACGTCAGTATATGACATGAATGATTATTTTATCGTTGGTTTTTATAGAGTTTTAACCATGAAAAGCAAAAAGCGGATTAAAAATAACACGTGTACTGGAACAATTATCAAGGGGAAAAAATGACGTAAATCAAAAGAGATAATTTTATTTAATAAATATATAGTTTATCATACAAAAACAATATTCAGAATAACAGTCCAAAAATAACATGGAATACATTTTGAAAAAATGGATATTATAGAGAGTTGCATACGTAATCTAGAAAACAGAATAGTGAATTAATATCAAATTAAAATAATAGCACAAAAAATACAAGAAAATTAGCGATAAGCACATAAAGATATTAAAATATATATTATAAATACAAACATAATATTGTTACTAAGTGGCTATCTACGCTATTCAATTTCACCGCGAAGTCGCCCCTGAGTAGCGCCTGTTAACATCAGTTAACGAAAGGGTACCTGTGTTTATTACAGTATCCGAATCATTAACTGAAATAAGTTTTTATCAATTGATTCATTAACAGAGTGTTAAAAATCTTCAAAATAATATTGTTTATTCCTTTAGAAATATATTCATACGATGCGATGTATGAAAATTCAACTGTCATGTTTGTCGATGTCTATGATTATGTCTACTTTCATCTGCCATATCCAGGGCCCCGATTACAATGGGAAGTTAACATTTATCTTCAATTTTATCTATAAAGTAAAATTAAGTTTTCTTTATGAAAGACAGAATATGCATCCATTTTTTTCCTTTTAAACATGTTCAATTGTAGGTTATTGTAATAATCGGAGCCCAGCCATGCTCATACGTCCCAGTTAAGCCCGAATATTAATAAATATATTTGTGTAAAATACGATCAAACAAAAGCTGTAAAAAAATAATATTGTGTCTTTTTGTTCTCTTCATATGGGAAAAAAACGGACACAACTTATGTTAACAGGCATAAATTAGTCAATAAATCATAGCGTCTATACCGTTCACTGCGCAAATATCCCGAGCAGCTTAGGTAGCTCTATCCCATCGATTGAACGTCAACAGAAGGAGGTGTCAAAAATGTTCTCTTTTGTCTACTTGGCATTCCATATTGAAGGCTTATAAACGTTGACATGTATTGTGTTTTAATATATTAGTACATGTCATCAATTAAAATAATATATTTAACGTTAAAGCAAACACTATAGCTTTTACTCATTGATATTTATGTATACATTAGATGCAGCGCTAAGCATCCGTATTGTGTTCCATTCAACATAAGTTCCGGAACCTAACTAATTAATAATTTTTTGATTTAATTTTATACATTTGCATTTCACAATTTGTCGCCCAACTGGACAATAGTCTGTTCAAAGGCTAACAAATTGTGAATTTACTGGTTTGCAATAGAACATCTAGAAAAGGACAAAGGGATTTTGAGTATTATTCAATGAAAAACTATAACCTACTTCCACTATCTATTAAAATAATTAGTAACGAGAAAATGATAAAAAAAGCTTAGTAGTAAAAAATTAATAGTGGAACGAGATAGAAGTAAAATGGATTGTCTCATTCGCCCAAACCAATGTTGAATCAACTGCTCCACAGGTGTATAGCTTATGTTATCTTTTTGTTATTTTATTGTGCATTTTGTAATATAAATAACAAAGATGTACATAAATTAATTACAAACATAAATACGTAGTGTTTAAAACTGTCTGAACATTTTGTTAATTATCGATTAGTAAGTTAGTCTTCTTTGTTTATTCTCAAATGTGAAAATATTTTTTTAAAGCATATTTCACATTCACATTATTTTTATTATGAATTATTATGGTTTATAATGATAAAAATATGAAAAATAAATAGTAATAAAAGTATACAAAAGAAAAATTACACTAAGCATCAAGGAAAAATTATAAACATATTTTATGTTGGATTCACTGCATAGCCTGGATATCATCATACATTTTTTTGTAGTCTTGTGCAGCAGTCCACTTGGTTATATTGACTTTAGACGTATTTAAGCTGTTTGTGGTTTTCAAAGAACTGTCCAACTGACTATACACTCTCGGTGCAATATACCGCCTATAAAAATGCACAACAGTGTGTAAAACAAGGTTTCACTTATTACAAAGTTTACGAAGTGCATGCCAATTAAATCGACAAAGGATTTACTTCATTAAAAAGTTAACACAATTATGTCGATAAGTAAATACATATCATGATACATGTGTTAATTATTTACATTCGGGACCTTTAACTCAAAATAACAATCAGGTTTTGACACCGAGATTTCCCATCCATGAGAAAAAGCTTTTTCCGTGACCCAAAGGCTATATGGCTAATAGGTTGTTTACTTACATTTTCTAGAATGCACGTTATACCATGAAATGCAAGTAGATACCGCTTCATGGGAAGCGACGAAGCCTTTAACCCTGGAAATGTTTTGCAATCTATAACATCGTACTGCTTGAAGATGGTAAAGTAATCTCCGCAATGATACACACTTTGACAAAACATTAACATTTAGAGACGCGTTTACGTGATTTTTTCCATTATCTAGTAAATAACAATCTTATATTTATTTTAAGCTATTGCGGTAAAAAAAGCATAACCTCATCCTTCCCTAATACGGAAATTGTTTTAAACTAAATAAAAGCGTAAATGATTTCTTTAGTAAAAAGGGAATATTTGTAATTTTAAACTCCTCGAGATGTCCCTCACCTATTGATGCTTTGCCCCTTTTTCAGCTTATAAAGACAACAGCTGGAGGCGCAATGCAGAAGCCTGGGTGAAGATCTATGGAACATCCCATCGGCGATAGGTAATGAAGAACTCACACGAGAGGTGGTATCATACATAGTCAATAAAGTGAAGGCAATTGGTAAAATAAACCAAAGTAGGGAACAAAATGCCGAACACTCTTCTAGTGGAACGGAAGGCCCGTTGACTACTGCCAACATTTCGGCTTTTCCTAAAAAGTTTTAAGTGGTTTCCTCTCCAAATGAGCAAATGCTGAGAAGTTCCTGATTGGCCCACATTAGTTTATCCTTCCTGATCCCAACAGCTTAGATTAATTTAAGGAAATGTAATTGCAGAAAAATCCTCTTTTGAAATATAAACCTTGTATATTATAAGCAAGGTAAATAATAATGCAACACCCAATAATTTATTTTTAAAAATCTAAACATTTACTCAAATATTTGATTTTTTGGGTCAAATGCAATAAGCCAGATATGACTATGCGTATAAATAGTAGCCAAATTGTAGCATGGCGGGATTTGAACCTCAAACCTCCGATACGTTAGTTTGCGACACTTCCACGGGACTACAACCCGGCTAAATAGCTGTAAAAAGCATTTTTTATTAAAGAAACATATTGCTAATTATTATTGTATACCAATCATTATATAATATTTTAAGGTGTTTCTTGTATATATTATAAACAAGAATTGTCTTTAACTTTAGATATATAAATGGAATGAAAACATGATTCATGCAAAAAAATATTTAAATACTGTGAATAACTTTAATTTGATTTTAAACTAAAAGCTAGTAAAAATCCAATGCAAATCAGAAAAAAGGAGACTTACTCAGAATTTTTTTACAATCGTTAAAAATGAGGGCAAGAAAACGTCAAAAAATCTACTTGGTCTTGTACATCCATGCATACATCTGCTATTTATCAAACCTCCTGAGAGCAACTTTTATTTTTATGCCCCAATGTCCAGAACGTATAGATTAGTCAATTCGTCTCACAACTTGGAATTCTTTGAGATAGATCTTCTGCCTTTTCGTATATCTCTTCGCCATTAACACAGTGTGAGATAAAGGTGGATTGGCATGGGTTATATCGTGTTCTTGAATATATTATTTACTATTATTATATTATAATGGGCAGAGGATTGAGAAAGTTGACAGCTTTAAATACTTGGGAGTTCACATAACTGAGGATAGAAGCATGCACAAAGAGCTCGCAATCCGCCTAGGAATTGCTGGAGCAACTTTTAACATGATGCGTGTTATCTGGAACTCAAGTCTATACTCGTTCAAAACGAAATGCCGATTATTCAACTCTTGTATAATGGCAGTACTCCTATATGGGTGCGAATCTTGGCACCTTACCAAAGCTCAAAACATCAAACTTCTGAGTTTTGAGAGTAAGTGCTTGAGAAGAATATTAGGCATAAGGTGGTTCAATTTTATAACCAACATTGAAGTCTGAGAACGGACGCAGCAGCCTCCTATAACAAGCGTCTCGAGGATGCGGTGGCGGACCTGGCTTGAATACGTGCTGCGCATGTTTCAAGAGAACCTCTTCTTTAAACCTGCGGGCTCACGCCGTCCTGGAAGGCCGCCATTGACGATCTTTAGACTTTATTCGGCGGAATTAAGGGGCGCTGGATTGACGGGGGAAGAGGCAAAAATGCTGGCTGGCTATAGGGTCTCCTGGAGACAACTTGTGATGTCCACATGCTCCACTTAGGAGCGGATGTGGAAAAGAAGAAGAATATTGCCCTTGTTTTTCTTTACTACATGGTTTTGTGTTATTTTCGTTCAGTTTCTTGTACATATACTTTTTTATATAACTGTTTTAATTGGGTCACGCCGTTTATATAATAAATAAAATTAAACAAAATAAATATATAAAATATATTTATTGTGGGTTTTTTCCTTCATTATTTCGATTCGTCCAACAGTAGCAAGAAATAAAGCCGTTTACAATGATGTCACCGTTTGGATTAATGATCCATTCATTATTTAGTATCCGATTATGTAATATATTATCTCGACTCTATTCATGCAACCAAGTCCATTCATATTGTACATTTCCCACGCTCTCTTGTTGAGTTCACTCATCTTCAGTTCTTGAGCCGCTAACGCAGATAAATACACATACATTTTATTCGTTTTTATTTATTTTATTTGTCATTACTTATTATCGTAAAAACAATGTTTACTCATAACGTCATAGTCATAACCCCTGGTGATCTCAAATATCAAACAAGATACTGAAATATTTTTTTAAAAATCGAATCGTCTTGTGGTCCCGTGGCTAGTGTCGAAGACTCACAGATCAAAGGTCCGATGTACGCTCCCCGCTCTACCACAATATGATTCCCATTTTCTTATAGTGATTTATTTACAACTCGTTAAAAATCACCACCAGAATTAAAATATTAAAATAAATCAAAAGAACCTAAATGTTTCTTTTTTATTTAAAACAAAAAAAAACAGCTTTACACAATCAAAGAGTATTTATTTTAACTTTTCATTTTTTCACAGCTAATCCAATGATTGATCGTAAATTTATTACATTGATTGCAAATTATGGATTTGACATTCAGAAAATGTCAATCTAAAATATAATTACCATCACTTCTATTACACCTTAACACTAGTCATATAATGTCAAATTAAATTATGGTATTGTTATTTCTTAGTCATGTCAAATATGACGAAAGTGTCAAGATTGCAGTCAGTTATCGATATAAATAGCGTTATTTATAAATATTTATATTATTACTCAAGCCGACTTTTCATGTTCATTGCATTTACGTTTCAAAGTGCTGATCACAAGCATTGTATTATATTTGATGACCGATATAATTTTCAAATACGGGATCAACATTACAAAAAAATAGATTTTAGGACGTAGTCATAATTAAAATACAAAATAAGAAATTATTTAAAGTCCTGTTGATTTGCATGAATGCAATTTGTCTGTTACTTAGATAGCTGTGACCTTTACTTTTTATGCATATCTCTTAATTTTATAACAATAAAAAAAATCTACCAAAATATATGATATGTTTATTAAATTAAATATGTACATTAAAATGATGTACAAAATAGGAAATAAAAACTCAACAAAGAAAAGCGCATTCTGAAAGCCAGGTTTTCAACATACGTCTCTATTGTGCCTAATGCAATTTAATGTTTTTTTTTAAATATTTTAATTGGATATTATATAGTTTACAAATATTGTAGTTTACAGTTCTTCTTCTGTATTTACCAATGAACTTTGGGATAACTAGCCCATCTAAAGTAGTGAATCTAGTATTATATACATGCTCTAATTTATTTTAATATTCAGATAGATACTCGTGTTGAGAAAGCAGCTTAGACCCTAATAAAGCCTTGACGGACAAAATAAAGTTGAAGAAATAAAAATAAAATGTGAAGTTTATATAGTTTTAAATCTATTTCACATTGTTAAATATCCCAATAGTGATTAATACTGTTTCCTTGACAGTATAATACAGTATTCAGCCTAGAAAGATTTGGACATTTTGAAAATATTATTGGATATTTCATTATTTTTATACACTTTTTGTCAATGAGGAGTTCAGTGTTTTTTTTATTATTTGTTAATTGACTAATAAATTAAGTCAAAAAATAATTAATTTACTATTTGACTAACAAAAAATGTATTTTTATTTTTTATGTATCGTATTAACGGCACCGTGATTTTTAATAGTTTAGTATTTCTGAATTTACTCCGCGTGTAACGTCTCAAGTTCTCTTCCGCTTCTTCTCGGTCTGGAAATTTTTGACAACTCTCTTATCATTGGTTGATTCAAATGAACTAGTGACGTCATTCAAAGTAGTTCGTTTTTATTATTTTTATCATACATTTTCAAGTTTTACTTTGCCGTACAATTAAATGCATACGATTTCCCGTAGGGCTGAACTTCCTATTTTTTTATTAAATTGTGGGCATTTATTAAACCGCGTCGTCACCATGTTAGTAAATGTGTCACTCTTTTGCAACCATGCAGAAGAATTTCGCAATAATTTGATTTTATTTTGTTATTACTTAAAATACATTATAGATTTTATACGAATCGTTATTTTTGTAAAATTAGGTTAATTGTCTATGAAGAAATGGCCACCGCCCTTGTGTCACTCGGGGTACGTATGTGATTGGTCATTGCAAGACATGTATTCGTTATTATGTCTGTCTTCGAGTTGAATTACAGAGCAGAATTCAGGTTAAAAGTAAACGCACATACTTTTTGATAAATCATTATCACTGACAGATAGTTAATAGACACGTTATTCCTATACTAGCTACAATAAATTACAATACATCGAAAATATTGCGTTGCCCTCAATAATTTGAAAAAAAAAGCAATTGCATATCACGATATATTATGTACAATAATGTTCAAGCATCAAAAAAAATATTATCAAGTAGCAACGACAAGACAACTGAACATATTATCTAGAATATGCATTCATATATTTTATATTGGATAAATACGAGTATGTACTTAATGTTGTAAGACCCGACCAAAACGCAGTCTGACTTTTTCATACAAACGGAATCCGTATTTTATCCCTGAATTCCGACACTGGAGCAGTGATTTTTTACACACTATATATATATTTATTATAGGTGTTTCTTTGTAGTTTTTGTTTTTTTTTATAAATTCTTGAATATGCAAACTAGGACCATTCAAAAACTCTTAAAAGCACCCAATTGTACGTGCCGTCTTCGAACATAGGTAAACAACTATTTTTGAAAAACAGAAAAAACTCCTACACAGATTTTTTTAAATATGGGAATTGCTTTATTATTTATCTTGCTTATAATATACAAGGTTTATATTTCAAAAATTAGATTTTTCTGCAATTAAATATCGTTAAATTTGTCTAAACTTTTGGCATCAGGAGTGATATACTAATGTGGGCTTATCAGAAACTTCTCAGCATTTGCTCATGTGAAGAGGAAACCGGCCTGTTGGCAGTAGTCAACAGGCCTTCCGTTCCACTAGAGGAGTGTTCGGCTTTTTATTCCCTACTTTTGTTTATTTTACCAATTGCCTGCACTATATTGATCATTTATAATACTACCTCTCGTGTGAGTTCTTTATTACATATCACCGATGAGATGTCGCATAGATCTTCACCCAGGCTTCTGCATCGCGCCTCCAGCTGTTGTCTTTGAAACGAAAGACACAGAAATTTTAATTCGATACTTTTTCTTTAAAAAAAACAACCTAACTGGTCTAAAAAACGTGACAACGAAACGTCAAATTGGTCGATTTTGGCTAAGCATAATAAGTCCAACATGCAGTTGTCTTTTTCGCACAGTATCGAAGGCATTTGACAGATAAATAATATTCAAATACCTATGCATCAAAATTCTCAGACACAGCGTTTTCTTTTAACTATTGTTTACTGCATGCAATGCGTTATAAACAATAATTTGACTAAACGAAGAATGTTTGTTCAGTTCGTCACCTTTTAGACATTGTACACTGATAACAGAAGGAATATTGTGGACTGTATAGAAATTGTACTCACTTTCAAATTCTTCCGTTTGTTTCTATTATGAAGCACTTCACTTCTACTGTTGCACAGATACCGGTATTGTGTAGATGTTGATGAGATGTATATTTTAGGCTCTTTACGTAACACTAATTGCACTTTGTCAGAAGTATGCAGATGCAGGTATATGATAAGGACTTATCAGAGTGACACTTTACACGATGCGACTTGCTCACAGGACGGTAGGACAACAACAATTTTAATAAGGAAGGATGTAGGTAGGATCGGAATATTTACAGTCACATATGAGTTGCAAGTATAAAAATGTAGATTCAGTACTTAACAAACAATAAAGTAAAAAAAACACAAAACTAATTAAAAATAATGATATAAAAAAACGTTATTGAAAGAAAATATAAGTAATAATAACAGAAAAATATTTTTTAAAGGTAATAAAAAGGTTAGGAAAGATGACGTTATAATAAATTATTTAAATAAACCTCAAAATAATAATTTTCTTTGAATTTGCGTGGGAAAGAGATTCAAGGAAGGCAACCACCTATGAATTAAAATACCATATATTACGCACAGTTTATATTTAATCATACGCCATAGATGATTACGGGATGTTTTAAAATATCTTTTTCATCGTGCATGAAGTGATCAAAACTGACATTACATTTCTTCTGAAAAGCTTTTATCAATACCTAAGTGTATCATTTTGTATCTTGATAACTGTTTATTTTTTCTATTAGATTTACGATTCTTTTTAAAGTTTTAACCCGTGTTGAACCTTAATAGTTTACACAATAAATGCTTCATTCTTATCCGCACCTAATAATGGCATGCATTTTTATCTAAATTTGTTGCAACAGAGAGGGAAAACATTTTGAGAAGGGAATATGGAAGTCTTGACATTTACAGGGCTGTCCTGTCATTGGCTTTTACACACAATGTAACATTCACCAGTCTGCCTATATTTAAACATCCACATTTCCTCAAATTTATGAAATCCAACTCCTCAAAATTTAGATCTTAATAACTCCCTAAGGAGAAAATCCAGCATGTCTACAAGCATTTGGACACACTCGAAATATTGCAAATCATTTTTGTTTGCAACGTTGTCAACTAATTTAATTTTTTTTTTTTCTACTACACGTCTCTTGCATATCAAACATAGATTATTATTATTATTCTTTTTTTTAAAACCAACAGTCATAGTAATAAACAATACATAAAGGATAACAATAAATAAAAAGACCAATTATGGGTTTATAAAGGAACAAAAATATAAAAAAACATAATAATTTCATATAAAAAAGGGTGTTGTAGATACTTAAAATAAAATTAATTATAAAACGAACGATCAGGGGACGCTGCAATCAACGTACGCATCACTAGGATTTTATGTTTTCAAAAACTTTTGGAAAAATTGTGGAAACATAATGACGAATTGGAAATGTCGATATTTTGAAGTTGATCAAATTAAATTGATCGACGGTGATATATGAATACAATCTGTTATTAACTTAAACTTCACAATGAGTGAAATATTGTTTTTCTTTTCAGAACCTTTTGCAAGAAGCCGTGTATCAACATTCCTTTATTGTAGCATTGTCTCACTTCACGAGAGTTAATAATAGCGTAACAGAATAGCAGAATAAACCTCCATTGTGTATTGTCAGTCCGGACCTGGCCACGCCTACTTGTTTCGTTTCTGATCCCATAAATTGCTGCAAACGGACATTTACACACTGTTTTTTAAATCTGGTTTATTTACTTAAATAATGGCCACGTATTACATATGGCGACATTCATTTAATTTAAAGCCTATTTAGTCCACGCTCGTAAGAAAGTGCTTCTACGCACGAAGTCTCAGGTTCGACGTTTTAGTAACTTTGTTTGCAACACTATATCTGCATGCATTTTGTTTCAATATCCCAAGTTTACATAATATAATGCAGTTAGAGGAAAGTGAGAATATTTAATTTCCTTTTATTCAGGAAACAGACAGTACACTTTCATAATTTTAGAGTATACAAAATTAGACTGTATTCTTATGGACCAGTGAAGTTCCCATATTATTATATGCCAAGGTTATCAATTATCTATTTTTATTATTTCAAGTTAAAAATTGACAGGCGCAGGCGCCGTGGCGTAGTCGGTTAGACAGCCAACTGTAAAACTGGCGACGCGGGTTCGATTCCTGCCAGTTGCAAGAAAAAAATACAAGAAATATTTTTTTCTCAATTGCTCTGGATGTTGTGGTGTATTTTTCATTTCCTCCTTTCATATCCCATCTATTCCTTGCTGCTGACATCACATTTCACGTGTGTCTGTCAGATTTTTTAACTAAAACAAGGGGGACATTAGGTTAGTATTGCCAGGGAAGATGTATTTTTTACCCGGCTTTCTATTAATAAATCTTAGTATAATATTGAACGGTACAAATTAAACTTAGTTACTAAATAATTATTTCTTTTTTTTGCGATTGCCTAATAACAGTACCTGTTTTTTTATGGTCTAGTCGGTAAAATATTTGCTGTAGTAAAGGGTCGCGGAGAGATAAAACTTAGCAGATACATCCATACACATACATCCAAAGTCGAAGAGATACATAAAACTGCCAAAGCTGCTCGCGATATTTGCGCAGTGTACGGTGAAAATGCTATTGAATTGAATCTACTATTTATAATACATCTAACCTCGTTTTTTTTACGTACATATTCTTTACATTTATTTAATTTAAAATGTTTAAGTTTTCTAATATTTCTTCAAACAATTTTATTCCCTTGTACATGAGGCAGTTCAACGTTGCTTTTTATTCATTTTGCAGTCTTTTATTTTTAGATCCACTTGTTGAAAGAATTAATTGTTTTTTAGTTTGTTTTGGAAATATCTCGGAACCGTTCCTTTAATAATTTTGTTTATTTCATTAGCAACATCGACTTTGATTCTCTGATCAATTGTCATAATATATAAAAGTTGAATAATTTTCTTAATTTTCGTGAGCCTATCACATCTTAATATTATTCTCATAGCTTTGTTTTGTATTATTTAAATATTATAAAAGCTGAATAAAAATAGCCTAGCAACATTTACCGAGAAAACACATTGATTAATTTAATATCTAAATTTGCGTTGCTGGGACTGCTGTAGAATATAAGGAAATAATTGAATAATTGATAAAATTGCAGCACTTTGTCGAACTGTCATTCAGTGTTTGTTAACTATGACAAATTACGGGTCAATTTAAAATGCATTGAATGTTCCGTTTAGATTAAAACATCAAAATTATAGTAAATAAAACACTCTTCTGGTAAAACGAAATGTTCCGTAAATATTTTGAGTTAATCCATCGATTACTTTTCAAAATTTGCAGCCACAAACATAAGGAACCTAAATTTTTACATTTATTTGTTTACTTATACATCAACAGCTCAAAAAATCTTTTACAAAAAAATGTTTTACAGAAATAATCACAACAGTGAATAATAATTATGTGATACATGATATGAAATATAATAGAATAATTCAAACTAAATAATTTCGTGAACATAAAACATAAAAAAGTATAAAAGAAATAAAACATCTCTCAATAAAAAATTACAAATAACATAATAAAAGCTTATGTTCTAAATATAAATATTACAAAGTAAAGTTGTGAATAAGATCAAAATAAAGTGGTTAGGATTTAACTGGGTAATAATAAAAAAAGAAAATTAATGCAGCATTAATACTTTATAAACGCTAAGTTTTTTAGAGCGATAAGAAAACTTAAATTATCTTAATAACACCTTTATTTTATCAGTTGGTTGGAAGAAGCTACCACTTGGCAATAAATCCAAGAATGTACAATTTATATAACGTCCTACTCGTTAAAATTAAGAAATAAAAAAACACGTATTCAAGGAAACAAAGTTAAATTTAATAATATGTTTAAAAATAAATCCGTTACTTTTCTAAAAAAGTACGAGTGAGATTACATTTTAACTTCCTAACAGCATTTCTATTGAAAATATGGCATTTTTGTTCAAATTGATTTCCATACCTGGGTATTTCATAGGTGGTTCGTGAGTTGTTACAAAAAAATAATTCTTTGCTTCTAGTGCACCTACCAGGTATTCGAATTTGAATTAGTTCACGTAGAGCAGATCTGTCAATTATTGATTTCATTATTTTAAATAAGAATATATTATTATATATAAAGATAGATGCAAAAATGAATAGGTCTACCATACTTTACCTTTTTACCAGTAGATCAATTACTCTTCTTTGAGGCTACAGTGAAAAAGGAAATTGCCAGTATGCGATCTATGATTAGATGTAACTTGGATATTATTATGCACATAATATGTAATAAAGTGTAAACGCCAGTCGTGGTTTACGCAATCTATGTACATATTATGTACGTTCATTTTACTGCTTTACATATTTGTAAAAACCATGTCCTTGTATGTGAAATTCCTTTATACTCGATACACATTTGATAGGTTGGTGTGACATAAAGGATTACTGAATAATTCACATCAGTTAACACATCTAACAAAAAAATATTAACATGAATCTCTTTTTTATTATTTAAATTATATTTGTAGCTTTAAATTTAATGTTAATATTTTTAATTTTAACATAAACCATATCCTTTAAACATAGTGGAATGTTTATAAATCTTTTCAAATGTTTATTTATCGAATCGGTATTGGAGTTTTTGTGTCGATTAAGGAATATTTTTAACATTTCGTCAGTTAGTGTGACATTATGGGGTGCAATTCTGTATCTTCTCTCGGTGGTAGATAAGAAAGCAATTTTGGGATTTTTATTTTTTTGCACGCGACTACACTTTGCTTCATATACGGCCACACTGATTATTAATCATAACGTTTAAACGTAAAATAAATACGGGCACGTGAAACCAAACATGATGATTTTCATTTAGAACATTATTGCGACCTAAGGCATTATCGAAAACACTTAATCATGTTAAATTTACCAAATAGTATTGGTTTTTTTCCGTTTTTTAAATTGTTTTATAATATAAAATTATTTACATAATACAACAGAGATGAAGAACAGTTAAAATAAGGCAATATATAAGTCTAGGCATCCACAGGGCTTATGACCTGTCGTTGGCTGGTTTATGTGACTACTTTACACATTGTGTAACATTCACCATTCTGCCTATGTTTGAACATCAATATTCTTTCAATTCTTCCATCTGTTGACGTTTGTGAAGTTAAAGAGCTGAAATCGTTATTGTTGCGGGTGAGATTCATATGATTGAATTATTTCACCTACATACTAGGCAACGCCTAAAAACATTTTTTTAATTTATATACTTCTTCTTAGACCAGGTGGATTTATAAACAATGTTTTTAGTTCGTCCAAATTTTTGTTGACAAGGACTGGATTCTACAAAAAATTGTACAAACTCAAAACATTGTTGATGTGAAATTAACAAATGTCAATTATAAAACTGTTTATTTTTCATCATTTGACGTTTAATTATCATTCTGGCCATATACAAAGCAAAGTATAATCACACGCAAAAAATAAAAATCTACTAATTAATCACTCTCTATCCCCGTGAAAAGATTCAGAATAGCACCCTTAGATAAACGAAATAGATGGTGGTAAAAAAAGCCTTTCATGATTCATGACAGAACTTCGACAACTAAGTTCTACTAGCTGTGATTTAGTCAAATTACAATTAAATGATCGTTTAAAATGATCCTTCATAGAACGATAGTTTGAAATTATGTTAAGAAAAGTGAAAGTTGTCGCGTCAACATTGCCGTGCAAAACGCGTAGTAGAGTAAAAAAGACTTACTGTCTGTGCCAGTATACTATTAATTCGAAGCTGTATGTCGCGCCTTTTTACGCTGCTTCTCTAAATTAAATTCCGGAACTTATGTTGAACTCATGTGCATCTAGTGTATACGTTTATACGTACGTATATATCAACGTTTAATATACATGTTTTTACACGGACTTACGTGTACTTTTCGTGATATTTAATCACGTTTATTAATATCAAGAGTTGTCTCCTTTATTTTGTATTTCATGACCTTTAAAAGCAAAAAGTTGTGCCAACGAGTACATTAATTACCGAATAAATGCGAAATTCTTGAAAAAAGTTAATTCTTTATTTAGTAAATTCGCGTTACATAACTAAGGCGGTGTTCGAAGAAACATGATTATCCGTTGCCAAAAGGAACGGTATGAGAGAATATTTACAAAAAGTAAGTCAACATTCTTATTTACAGCAAATGGGCTCACGAGACTCGCATATTAATAGGCTACATATTGGAAATTGGAATATCTTGAGTAATTCAATGAGCCATCAACATGACTTGCTAAATTGTCGACCCATTTTACATTAGTTATTTTATTTATTTATTATGCTGGTCAAGGCGCATAATTTTTCGAACGACCAGTTTTTACCTGATTGATTAATTTACTTATCTTTCTGCATCATTTTCAGAAAATTATACCAGGCGATGCAAGTTTAAAAAATTTCAGCGGAAAATTATTTATACCTTGATTAAGAAAAACGTTAGTCAGAGAATATGACTGTCAAACATATCGTGATTGTAGAACAACGACGAATGTGCGAAAAATGCGACAGTGGCTTTCTTTTATATTTGATCTTGAAAAGGTTACATAAAGACCTAGCTGACCCGACAGACATTGTCCTGCCCGAACGTTGGCTTGCCTTGGAAAAATACTTTTTATTGATAATTAGGTACCTAGGTTCATAAAAATTGTTAGTATCCAAATATTAAATTTAAGTAGGTACTTGTTTATGGTTGAATTTCAAAACATAAAATAAATATTTTTTTCAAAAATGGCATTCTTTTTTTTCAAACGTCAAACTCCGGTCTTCTCACCAGCAGAAGGGGTGTACTTATAAAGGAACACGATTTTTAAAAATCTATTAAATTTAATATTATATTAGTATTACCGAAAATTCTGTAAAAAGAAATAAATGTGTAGACATTATAAAGAATTTAAGGAAAGAATCTGATTGAGATCCACTAAAAACAAATGCTGTTTGTAAACATTCAAAAACAAACATTTTTATACACAAAAAAACAACATTTTTCCATTTTTTTGCAAATGCATTCTCCTCAAATGCAACCCCAATAGATCGGTGAATAAAACATTTATGCTCCCAACTTCTTTTTTACATATTCTATTGATGTTAATATCTACGAACACGCACAGCGCAAAGATTTATATTTCTCTGAAAACCGCATGTAAATCGGTTAAGCTGCTTAGGAGGAGTATGGTGACATCACACGTACAGAGGATTTATAAATATTAAGATGTATATTCCTGGTTGGAAAAATCATAAATATATATAACAAACCCAAAAACCAAATTATATAGTTTTATACTTATCAATTTGTGACATAAGATATCAAAAATAAATTAAAACCCTCTTATGTAAAGTTGAAGAACATTACATGCGTCGTTGTTCTACGATCACGGCAATATGTACATAGTATACAGGTACTGATTCGCCAATACCAATGAGAATTCAGTGTTTTTGAAAATATGAGTCATTTAAGCTAAATTTATAAAAGGGTATATTATTTTGAAGAAACGTATTCTGAATGAATTTTTATTACCGCTACTACTATAACTACTATCACGCTATTTCCCCGTAAAGGTAGGCAGAAAGGATGGCCCACCACACATGTCTATCCCAGCATACATTCCTAGCTTCTTCATTTATTTATCTTGTCATGCATACCCTTCGGCTCTGCCCTCTTTTGACATAATCAGACTTGGTTTGTCTGATGATGCCACGACTTCCTTGGTCGTAATCGTCCCACGTTACCGTTCATTCTCCCAATATATGTATATCTGTTTTACCATTCATTCGTCATCCATTCGTTCTACATTATCAAACGTTCTCAGATACCCTTTCTGAATATTATCAATTACACCTGTATCAGATTTCCACTCTCGCCTGGTTTCATCATTCGTAACCCTGTCATACATTTATTTCCCACATATTCGTCTTAGAGATCGAATTTCGACCACTTTCACTTTACTTTCATTGTTCTTCTGCCAGTTCCATGTTTCACTTCCATACATACGTTTTGGGACTAAAACTCCGTTGTGTGACGTATTTTTACCAGCAATTACTGTGCTTAAGCTGGGGTTTCCTAGGACAGCGGTGCCCGTATCATAACGGCCGTAGTGAACGGTGATGCGGTGGACAGCCGTCGTAGAGGTGACTAGAGAGTGGTTTTATTTTTTAACGGTGTTATCAACACCGTTTTCCTAGGAAACCACTCTCTAGTCACCGTTACGACGGCTGTCCACCGCATCACCGTTCACTACGGCCGTTAAGATACGGGCACCGCTGTCCTAGGAAACCCTAGCTTTAGTGCGCCGTTTATTTTGCTGCTAGCATTCACTATCTTTTTGATATCGTTTTCTACTCTTCCATCTCTTAAAAAATGCTTCCCAGATACACAAATTCTACTACTTGTTCAAGACATTCGTTTTTTACATTTACTACGCAATCAGTAACCTCACTTCCAAATACCATCACTTTTGAACTTACAAATTATTACTCTTTTTACTAAAAGTCAAATAAATGTTTCCTGGTGCTTAAAAAAGTTTCATGTTTTTTAAGCAACTAACCTAAATGGTCTCAAAACGACCAATTGATAATTATAAAAATCAAAACGTTTAGTGGTTCAAGTCGGGGACTTATATTATCATAATATTTTACATTACATTTTTTTTTTTACTCTTTTTACATTTTTTTTTTTGCACTACAACAGGCCAGGAGGCCTAATTACAGTGGTGAATTACATCACAGAGCATACATTACATACATTTTAATTTTTTGTATTCTCACTAGGAATCGAACCCGGAACCTTCCGTGCGTGAATCAAGCGTCTTGGTCACTACACCACGGATGCCGCCGTTATTATGATAGTCGACGTCGAGTTGACCTGAGAAATAAGAAAAATAAAATTGAAAATTAAACTCAGGTTTTTAAATATATCAGAAGACAAGTAATTTCTAAAGCATAATTTATCAATTTAAATAACCAATTTTTTTTTATTTTTTATTATTTATTAAATCATACAATTTTTTTTTTGTGTATTCCCAGGAGTTACAACAAACTCATTTTGGGACAGAAAAATATTTGCATATAGGTATGTTAACAATAATAATATAGCAACAAATAGTAATAAAGTAACAAGTAATATTATGTTCATAAAAACTGAAATAAGATAGCAAGCAAATATATGATACAAATCATACATCTGCTTGTCATCCTTTAAACAATCCATAAATAAAATGTTTTTATTTACATATTGCAAGAAATAAATATTTAAGGGAAAAAAAAGAACTTAAAACTAAATTTCACCCTCCACGTACCTCCTCAAGTAGTAATTTTTTAAATGAATACAGTTATTTATTGACGTCTCTAGGACTCCGGTAGCCTGTTGTACTCACTACAAGCAAGGTATAGCAGAGACCTATAAATAAATAAATTTCATGGGGGTCGGAAATGTTACTGTTCATCCAAATCATTGTCTTAGAAGTAATCCATCCATGGACATCTTGAAAGATCACCACTTCCATACCCGCACACAAACAGTGATGCATAAGGCCCGCATTGATACACAATTGCAGCGTATCTGAATCAATTTTGTTACTTTCAAGGTATCAGCATTGTTTTGAGTATGTCAGGCTGTTGATTAAACTAACTGCTATAAAAAGAAGTGTAAAATTAAAAAAAAATGTTTTAGAAATTGCCTAGTAGGTAAAATGGTTCAGCCGGGTGAATCTTACCCACACGACAAAGGTTTCAGATCTTTTATTTCACAAAAGTCAACAGATTAGGCTAGGGAACTGTCGATTCCTGAACAAAGACAAAATGGTGAACGTTACACGGTGTGTAAAGTGGCCACACAAACCTTAAACCTGCCAGTGACAGGTCATAGGCCCTGTAAATGCCTAGACTTCCATATTCCTTTCTCAAAAATGTTTTCTCTCACTGTTGCAACAAATTTAGGGATAAAGTATCAAACACATTACAACAGAGATGAAGAACATTTTAGAGAAGGAAATATATAATTCTAGGCATCTACAGGGCTTATGACCTGTCATTGGCTGGTTTAAGTGGCCACTTTACACACTGTGTAATATTCACCATTCTGCCCATATTTTAACATCTACATTACTTGAAACCTTTATTTATGTGGGTGAGATTCATCTAATTGAATTATTATATATAATATATCATAAAAGAACCTGGTCCATGAAGAAGATTTCAGTTCTTTGACTTCACAAACATCAATAGGTGAAAGAATTAAAGGAATATAGATGTTCAAATATGGGCAGAATGGTGAATGTTACAGTGTGTAAAGTGGCCACCTAAACCAGCCAATTACAGGTCATAAGCCCTGTAGATGCCTAGACTTATATATTACCTTCTCTAAAATATTCTTCATCTCTGTTGTAATGTGTTTATATAAACGGCTCCCCAGGGAGTTGAATCCAGTCCTTGTCTACAGAAATTTGGACCAATTCAAAATATTGTTGATAAAGTATCAGTTTTACTCTTCTGGTCCAAATCCAGGAACAGCGAAATATTGCAGTGTAACACCTCATTATTACTGCAAAAAAAATAAACTATATGCATACAAGTAAAACTAGGCACAATTTTACATTTATTTGATACAACACAATTACATTTATCTCCGCTATTTAATGTGCCTATTTACGTAGTTTTTTGTGGTTTACAAAACTTGTTTGAATTTTTAATAATACGTAAGTTGTATACTTATTAAAATAATGTGCGTGTGATTTATTAATAACGTAGCAGGTGTTAAATAGTTTACCAATAAAAGGCGTTAGTGGACGTTACAAAATTATGGCAAAACGCGTATAAAAAGCTTAAGCGCAGAATGCCAGTCATGTTATTTAAATATTAAAAAATAATATTTAATACCGAATCAGGGTGTAGTATAGTGGTCACCGTATAAGGATGCCTTTGCTAAGGCATATTTTACACCATGGCATGGTCATCATACAAGCGTAGGCACCATGCGCGGTCCGTCTATAGATTGGATGGAACCAATGCTTCCCTAAAAATTTTACTTTCAATGAATCAGTACTAATTCTTTTTTCCAAAATAAAATAAGCTATAAATTAACTAATCTTTTTTATAACTACAACAAATACAGTGATCTGAGATGGGTTCGAGGTCCAGTCATTAATAGCTGAAAAATGGCAACACGCCACACACAATCTTTCGCCTGCGCAGTTAAGCGTGGACTGAAGTAAAATTCACTACGCTCTGTCTGATTTTGAAATAAAGAACGGCGCAAGTCTGTTAGTTCCTATTAAGTAGTTGCCCAGTACTGAATTCACAAGTCAAATTGAGATATTTAGTAGTTCTGTGGAAGCAATTCTAACAAAACAATCCATGTTTATTTTTCGTATTTTTGTAGACTGTTTTATAACAATTTTAGGACTTAAATCGTTTGACACGATGGTATTATAATATTAGACATTAAAATATAACACTTTTATGCTAAAAGTATGTCGAAAAATTTACTTTTAGTTTATTTCAAAGAACTTGATTCGAATTACTGTGCTCGTGGTAGGCTTATATTTTATCTATGTACCCAGAACCAAGTTACCTGGAAGAGTGCTTTCTCTCTCTTTCAGGTAAAAATCCTAGAAAAAGAAATGTAGTGGAGATAAGTACGCCTCATAGTAGTTACCGCATTCATCAACCATGCTCGAGGTCCTGGGTTCGATTCTGGTGAATAAATTTCAGATTTATTTTGCTGTCTCTAGACTGGCAGAGTTGGAGAATAATTACATTACTTTCACGTAACAGATGACTATAATACAGTAAATTTGGTGTAGCAATGCAGTACCCGCACCGATGGGTGCGAATAAAACAATCATTATTATAAATATAAATCTGAATCGTATAAAATATGCATTATACTATAGGACAATCAGCTACGAACGTTATGTAGTTTATATTTTCATTGTGATAATAAAATTAATATGTCCTAAGAATACCTTATGTATTTCATTAATTTCTTAAAAGTAACCAGTGATTAGGCACTGCAAGCCTGTTGTTCTGACAATTAAAATATTTAAGTAAATAATAAAAACTCAAGCTTTCTCTTTTATATAACGCGTTTGCCTATTGTGCAAGAGGTCTCAAGAGGATTAATTCCCAAAATTTCATTTCATTCCCTTTCCGCACCTAATGATGCATAGGGTACTACATTGGCACACCAATATCAGTGTACCTTGATTTTTTTTGTTAAATGAAAGTAAGATGATCAGTCTTACACTTCGGGTACCAGTCCAGTTACTATGAAATATTTTAGTGGAAAAACACATTTTTGAATCAATATTTCATGTCAAACATGCTGGGAATCGAACCCGAGACCTCTTGCGTGGTAGGCAAAAGCACTGACCACCACACCACGAGGCCGACAAAATTCCCGACATAGTGGGCATTAAAAAAATATTAGGAAAAAATCGGGTTGTGGTCCCGATGTTATGGAGTTGCATTGTTCGGTGCGAAAGAAGAGATGACTAAGGCAATAAACGATCTTATGAAACGCGTATGTAAAATAAAAAGCAAAGTAATTCATTTTTTAAATCTGTGATAATTTAAGAAAATTCATGTGAGGACATAATTATTTCGTCCTTGCTGCGGATTCTGCGTCCGCGCCTACGGAAAGTGGAGCATTTTCCAACTACGGTCACAGTCTAGCCGCACGCACATGGTGGCACCGCCCGCCCTCACGCTTAGAATGGGGCTCTTGCTCCACGCCTCACGACCTCCGCCCATTTTGTGAACACTTTTTTCAATGAGACGCCAGCCAGAAGTACGATTTTGTAACGTTTAAATTTATCGCCAATACACGCGGATTGACTCACTGTGATCCATATCTGATAGCGCGTCAATAAATAAATCATTGTTAAAAGATATAATTTGAACAAGAACGATAGAAGAAAGAGTATTCTGCATAGTTATATTGCAGTTATTTACAATAAATACAAAACTTTTCACAATATTAGGTATTCTGGTCAAGAAATACAAATATTGATTAAAAACTCTGTTGATCAATTTGCTTATTTGATGCACAATGAATTATGAGTCATACTTCAATACAACGAACTTTCATTGCTTGAGGCGTCCTTCAATAAACTGCATATTAAAATATTCCAAGTTCTGCAGGCGTGTACAGTGTACATGTCATATTGTACATACTAGTATTTGTTATTGTATTGCATGCATACATACACAGGTCTAACTTCATTACACCACCCATACTGACCCACTCACTAACAGCACCCACCTCCTCACACTAATGCCCTTTTCATATAACTGACCTATGGTATGATAACACAATTACCTATGCATTAATGATATTATGTAACCGATCAAAGCATTCATTATGCACAATTTTCCGACTAACATGATAATTATTTAAATTTGTTTACTGCCTAACATAAGCATTTATTATATTATTCGTCCATTCACCGTGAAATTATATTATGGAACCGCGTCTATATCGGATAATAGTCCTATTATTTAAAGACATAAAAAATAAACTAGATATGTAATTGTCTATCCAAACTATAAATACACATTACATTAATACGCATTTATCAAGTCCGCTACTTAGTTATAGCGTATGGTGTCCACAAACCACCGCATGGCTTCTTCTCGGTCATCAGATAATTCCTGATCAAATTTATTTTTGAATATTTATTAAGATGAATCATCAGTTTGCCCATTTATGAAGCAAACTGTAATCTCGTGCAAAAGATAAAAATCCTCAAGTAGAAATCCTCTCTACCCCCACGACAAGATTTGTAATAGCACACCAGGACAAGAGAATCTGACGCATTAAAACGTAGCAGTAATTTGCTGTTATATTTATTTTCATATTTTTTTCCTCATTCGCTCCTAAATGCAGTATGTGGACATCACCAGTTGCCTCCAGGAGACCCTATCGCCAGCCAGCATTTTTGCCTCCTCCCACGACAATCCAGCGCCCCTTAGTTCTGCCGAATAAAGTCGAAAGATCGTCATCGGCGGCCTTCCAGGACGGCGTGAGCCCGCAGGTTTAAAGAAGAGGCAACTCGAGTTTAGGCTCTCCTAAAGCATGCGTAGCATTTACTTATTCTTCATTTATTTACCAATCCGTCACCAATGGTGCATATCGCACTGTATTTGTGAGGGAATTACAGTGTGTCTTCATCATTTTTGTTCCATTAAAGGTAAGGTCTAAGTCTCTATTTTAAGTAGCAGTGTAGGAACTACGAAACATTGCTGCGTAGAATCACCTTTGTTATCAATATTTTACGTCCTCAACTCAACTTCCTCATTTCAGTTGAGCAAATGTTTATATTTCCAGTAAGCTATAATTTCGGTTATTTTTCCTTCCACACAAAATTAATAACATAAATAGGTTATATATTAATATTTACTTACTGATATTTAAGCTTGTTTTTTGGCCCTAGCGAAGTGCTAAATTTAAAAAAAACATGAGTTATTTAAATAATAGTGTATAAGAGATTTACTTTATAGTATTAGATATACTTGTACTTACTAGTGGCACTGTGTGCTATTAGATGACGCCAGATATGAGATGCTGAATGGTCTGACAGGGGTCATGCGACCAGTTTGGAATGTGGATCTGATGGCCAACAGTACGAATTTTGCACTCTTCCGTCAGTTTGTCCGGACTTGGGTATCGCGTTGGGAGCTCCTCAGATGTGCGGACGCCTAGGTGGGTAATATATGGTGGGACAGGCAACTGTTCCTGTAGGATGCTCATTCAGTTGGGTCTGTGCTTCCTTCCGAGCGGAACGCACACGTTCTTTTGTTTTGTCCTCCCCTTACGGGGGTGGTATTCGGATCCTCTGCCTCTGACCACCCAGTGAGTCCTTCTTCATCCAAAGTCGTTCTCTTAATGTAAATATCCGTGTTTTTACTTATGTTTTGTGTAAGTTATGTTTGTTATGTTACTATAGTTTAAAGAAAATGTTTTTATATATTTGGATACGTCTATTTAAGTAAATTGTTTGTTAACATATTTTCTTGAATAAAAAAAACAGAGGCATTGAGGGGATCCTGAGGGGTGGGGACGACGTGTTGGCCTCTGTCCATACGTCCTCCTCCCCCCTCCTTAATCTGCATAGAGTTTGTATTCCTTAGGAATATTTATAACAACTTTCCTCTCTGCGCAGCTGACAGAGAGTCCCTCAGGACTCTATAACAGCTGCGGGTGGATGGTGGGCTTAAGGGTCTCCCCTCAATGTACTTACTAGTATGAATGGGCTAGCCGTTCCTAGATATTGTAATAAATATGGGAAAGGACGCTGCACGAAAAATTGAAGAAATATAAAAGAACCAGATGACGAGTTGTATGCTTACAATTCAGCAGGACTTCAATTTTAAGACTATTGTGTAAATATTTTTGAAAAATGAATAAAAAAAAGAAAATCCTATTGATAAAACATGTCGTTCTTAGGTACAGAAATTGCATTTTTTAAAATCATGTTTTGATAATGATTTCTAAAATAGCTAACCCTTATTCGATCGGACGATATTATTTTATACGAGTTTAAATAAGCCGTTTGTTTTCTTAGCCATACAACCTGCATATAGTGTGGTGGTTATTTTGCGTGTATCTAATAGGACCACAATGCAAAATTCTCCCAATGATAATAAATAAGAATTGATTGCAACGAATCAATCGGGTTTATGGCATCTCCGGCGAGACAGAGGAGATCTATAAATCTATTTCGATAATTACAAAACGGCGGATTTCACAACCGAAGCAGTGTGATACTTTTAGAGCATATTAGAACTGTGACGCAATTGTTTTGTCTTGTTTTAAAATATTTGTCCAAATGTATGTAGGCCAAGTGAAAAGTGAACATGAATAAAATACATATTCGAGAGATGGCCAGAGACGGAATTTCTTTGGTCATCTCTCGAATTAGTTCTCGAAGTTATTCTATGAAATTATCTTCCTATTACAATCAAAATTGTTCTATACCAAACCACGATAGATAGATTTTTGGTTATATGGTTATTTTGAATCTTGAAATAGTGCAAACATGTACATATTCTTATGTGTGCACTAATAATAACATTAATATGTATATAAATGTATCATGTATCCTCTCCCTCATTCATTCACGCATACACACATTCACATACACATGAATACAAACGTCACACAAATACAATTACTAAACTTCTTTTCTTATATATTATGTGTCATTATATTCACAGTGGATTTTTTTTATTGGCTTTAGTATTGTTAAGATTTTTCTAATTATTTTGTTTATGTAATAGCTGTTAAAATCCCAAATAAAATAAAATAAATAACAAATAAATAAATACATATTTCATTTATGAATTGTTTAACATGTATGTAACCTTATGTTTAAATTTTTTTTTTCTTCATAATGATTTTCCCCGAATCTTTACTGCCTTATATAAAATTTATTTTAATAATTTTGTGATTTCGCCTTCTTTCAAAATAGGAGTCCGATTTTTACAATTTTACTTTAATTTCTTAGTTTTATTTTACGTCAATATTTTTAGTAGAATTTTGGTTTCGTGAAAAAATCTTACTCTATTACTTATTGCATAAGTTTAAAGATTGATTGCGGTTGTTAATTTTTTTATTATAGATAAATTTCTTGGACAAATGCTTGTGTAAATAAAATACACGGGCTGCCATAGCGTAATATAAGATAAAGGGGTACTTCATACCGATTTGTTCACATTAAGAGCACGTTTTAATAAACTTTAAGATTCTAAAAATGTTTTTAAAAATGTATTAAATATTACATTCAATAAATAACGCTCTAATAAAGTCGTACGAAATTTCCCCAGAGCATGAATTATGTCATACCCAAAACCCGTACGACTTTTGCTCAGAGACATCTCTCATTTATCGCACCGAGAGTGTACAATATTTTAGAAGAGCGTATTAAGCTCTCAAGAACAAAAACTATTTTCAAGAAAGTAGTTAAGGACTAAATGTTCCTTGGTGGGAGGGATTTGGGTAGGAAACTCCTTGATGATTTACCGAATGTTTGAGTTTACTGTTTACCATATTGATGTACCATATATATATGTTTAATTTTTTAAATATTTTTTATGTTTCTGATTCTATATTTGTGGTGATATACTCGTGTGTCTATGTCAACTGATTGCTAATCCCATCTCAACACAGGACTTTTAGCCCCATGGAGTTGGGACTTATGTCTCAAATAATTTACAATAAACTTATGTGTGTACATAAATAAATTATAAAATGCATTTTTTTATTGTGGTCTTTATTCCTGATGCTGTCCTGTTTGGACAGCCTGACTTTGGATCACATCTCATGATTTATGTATATGTGCTCGAATGCTCATTGTGAAAATAATATCTCGCAGCGCGCTATAGCGCGCGGGTATACCCAAACATGATTTGACACAACATGCCATCGCCATATACCAGAAAATAGAAAAAACTAACCAAATACCTTTGTGACATTCCTAATCGTACACTAAACAGCTCTACTAGTTCAACTGAAATCGTCCGAGTCCTGCATGAGAAAAACAGATGAAATTTGTAACGAGAATTTACACAAAAATCAACAAATGAATTTATTATTCGAGAAATATGGATGCACATAATTACACATATACACATATGGACATATGGACGTTTAATTATTTACTTAGACAATTATTTATTTATTTATTCTTTTACAATGTTTAAATTCTTTACTGGGGTGTCCCGTGCCGAGGGAAACCTTTTACAATAAGTAAAACATACCTTAAATAAATTATTTAACAAAGTTAACATAATAAAATAAAAACGTAATTAATCTAATTATCATTAACATAATAATCAATATAAACTAAAATAATCATAAAAAACATAACCAATTTATATAGACCTGTAGACCAAATTTCATAAACAGTACACAATTTTTTACCTATTTGGCTTGATCCACTCATCGATCCGTGCGCAACCCACCTCCACTATCCATTTCTTAATGGCAATTTTATTTTGTGAGTACTTACTAATTGTCCTTATGGATAATGGAAGTAGATTGTACACTTTAATTGAGTAGTAGGCCAATTCTCTTTTCTTAGAATATGAGTTTTGCCAATTCCTTGACTACTAGACTTACCTACACACTTCTAAGAAGTTCATCATCATTCCCTTTCCGCACCTAATGGTGCATAGGGCACTGCATTGTTATACCAATCGCAGCGTACCTCGATCATTTTTGCAACGTGAAGGTTAGATGATCAGACTTACGTTTCAGGTACCAGTCCAGGGGTTATAAAGTATTCAAGTGTAAAAATACCTTTTTGAATAAATATTTCATGTCAACCATGTCGGAAATCGAACTCGAGACCTCTTGAATGGTAGGCAAAAGCGCAGAACACTACACCACGAGGCCGACTTTCGACGAGGAAGAAGTTCATAGAGGGGTAAATCTAAGATCGGGTTGTGGTCCTGTGGCTAGTGTCTCGGACTCACGGACCAAAGGTCTGTGGTTCGAATCCCACTCTACCCCAACTCGACTCTCATTTTCTAATAGTGAGTTATTTACAACTCGTTGAAAATGGCTCTCAAGATTAAATATTTGGGTAAATCATAAGAAAGCCAATATTTATTTAAAAAAAAAAAAAAACATTTCTATTAATATTTAAAATACCTTTAATAATTTAATCACGCAATAATCGATAATGGGGAAGTTTAGTGCTAAATAATATTTTCTTGCAAGCGGTAAAAATTGTACGGCGATGTTACTCCTAAATGTATGAAAAATAACTACTTTAAATGACGTCACAAGCCTTTCTAAATCAACCAATGATAGAGTGTTATGAAAGATTTTCGGTTGCCAGGAAGCCAACTAACCAATCTAAACAGATCATCGAAGATAACTAGAGACGTCACGCGCAGAGTAATTAAAAAATTACAAAACTTATAGTATCTTGTACTTATTTGAAATCGTAGCGACGAAAATACGATATATAAAAATTTATTTCTTTGTTTAGTTTGAAAGCATATTAACAAATACAAAAAATACTACTAAACTTCCTCATTTCAGTTGAGCAAATATTTATTTTTCCAGTAGACTATAACTTCTTAAATAAATAGGTTATATATTTGAATCGGGTTGTGGTCCCGTGGCTAGTGAATCCCACTCTACCTCAACTTAATTCCATTTTCTAATAGTGAGTTATTTACAACTCGTTGAAAATGGCCCTTAAAATGAAATATTTGGGTAAATCATAAAATCGCAAATATTTCTTTTTTTAAAATTTACTTACATAAATAGTGTTTAGCCACAACGTTAATGCTTCAGAAAAGAATAATTTATAAATTTTATTACTTTGTATACAGAAAGTACATTATAAACAAAGCCCAACCATTCGTTGAAAAACTATTAACAAATATTAAAATATATTTATTTATTCATACAAATTCATATACATTACAAAAAAATAGTAACGTATCCCTAACTCTATTAGGCAAAGGGCCCTGTGTTGAGTTGTGATACAACGTAATGAAAAGTGGAAGCATGCACATTATACAATAGCAGAATTTTTTTTTTACATGAACACATATTTCAATAAACATCTGGACAACGCGCTTAAAAGTATATAAATCTATGCAATATCTCGCTGAAAACTGCTGCAATGATCTTTTCCCTTAGACAAAACCCAAGCTTGTACATCTCTCCTGAAAATGGCTTTCGTTTTGAAGAAGTTAATATGTTCATCCAGGACATTGAACACTATTGGTACAACAAAAGATAAATTTTTCCGAGCAAAAGTTGTACGTGTTTTTGGTATAAAATAGTTCAAATTACAGGAAAACCTCGTACGAGCCTCAAATATACAAAAAATACATACGGAAATATTAGTTTAAATGGTTATTTTAAGCTCTAATATTTTATTGTCTCTGAACGGGCACCTGAAGATTTAATAATCTGATCACTGATAATCATCTTACCGCTATGCAACAGATGATCGAGATACCTTGCCCTATGCTCCATCAGGTGCCGATAAAGGGTATGAAGATGGTGTTATATTTTTATATATTTTACTTAGAATTACTCGTGTTATTTATTAAAAGAAAACAACAGCCATTATAATAAAAAAATATTTACAAATAAACCAAAATTATAGGCCAATTATAGATTTCTATACATTACTAAATTAGAGACACTGTATGGCGAACCCAACTTTACACAATTCATAAAAATAAGAAGATTACTATGGTTGGGCCATGTGCACAGAATGAATAATAATCGTACCCTAAAAAAGATTATTTATACCGTTCCGGAATGCAGACAAAGCAGAGGCAGACCAAAATTAAGATGGCTGGATAATGTAAAAAGTGACATTAGAGCAATTGGCCTGACGAACTGCAGAAGAGCCACAGGGTGCAGGTAGGAATGGAGACAGGTTCTGGAGGAGGCCAGCGCCCACAACGGGCTCTAACACCACTGATGATGATGAGATGAAACTTGTGTAACATGCGTTGTAAATCATCTTCTGATTCTGTCACCATGGTTGCATCGTCTACATAACATGTGATGTTAGATAGATAATAAATTCTCCTATCGTAAACAAATTGATAATACTGTAAACAAATCTCTCAATTTTTTGGTTTTATCACTAGAATGACGATGGACTTCGAAAATATTCATACTATCAAAACTCTTAATATCTTACTAGTTCGACCCTATCTATATATGCTTCTCCAATTTAGTCTCCATTCAATAGAACCCATATTTACCATTACAAGTCTGTCCAACACCGTTTTCTAAGAAAAGTGGCATGGTTGCTTGGATTGCAAAGGGGAAATTATTCATATTTCGAAATAGAGCAATCCCTCAATCTGTCTTCATTGGAGAAACGTAGAGCAAAGATGGACCTCACTTGCATTTTCAAAATACTTAATGTTATAAGTGATGTCCCATATATGCTGCAAACAATTTCTTTTCATGATCCCAACCGTGTCACCAGAAGTCAAAATCTGCTATTTATCAAATCTTCTAAGGGCAACTTTTGTTTTTATGCCTCAATGTCCAGAATGTGTAGATTAGTCAATTCGTCACACAACTAGGAATTCTTTCGAATAGATCTTCCGGCTTTTCGTAGATCTTATCGCCATTAACACAGTGTGGGATGAAGGTGGATTTGCATAGGTTAGCTCAAAATTTTATATGTTAATCGTGTTTATGAATATATTGTATGCCATTATTTTATTGCGATGTTTGTCTTTGCCACATAGTTTTACGAGTATGTTATTTTTGTTCAGTTTCATGTACATATGTTTCTTCATATAACTGTTGTAATTGGCTTAGACCGTATATATAATAAATAGATAGCTCCCTTAGTCCTAGATTTGCCACTTCCTTTTATTCTTGTAGGCATTTCTATAAATTTATTGTTTGTTTTAGAAACTTTTTTAGGTTATATTTTGTCACGATATATTTAGTTACAAAGATGTTTATTTTGCTTTGTTTCTTTGTAGTACTGAGTATACATATTTAAAAATATTGATAGTATTACTTTAGTTCCTAATTGAGATGAGGTAACTCAAAATAATATAATGCGTATGTATTGTATGATTATTAATGAAAAAACTAAAAATAACAATTATAAAAATAATACCTAAATTCATTTCACGCATAGACAAAGTAATTATTTCTGCCCATGTTTATTATCTACTAAGGTGCACTATTTATGTACTACATTTTTGGATTTCATTCATGTCTCGTCTGTGCGAACAAGTGAATCTTCTCAATCTCGATCGTGATTCATCTTAGCAATGACATTGAAACCGTTTCAAGTTTATCGTGATGAGTTGCCGAGATTTTTTCAAGAAACACGTTTTGTAAGAAAACCTCGCTCAAGATGAAGTCATTACCAACATTAAGGTCATTGGACTCTTATCTCAACCGGAACGATTGATTTTAAATACCGCAGAAAAAGCTCCATCTGAATAAAAAAAGTTTTAAGACGCATAGCATTGAAAACGATCGTTATTTATGTGATTTAGTTTATGAATCATTTTCGAGTCCTGGTAAAATCAATAATTATTAATATTCCAAAACTTATGTACGTTAAATTAATGAGCATGGGATTGATTATTTCAAGGATTTACATTATCTAAAAATATACACATGATTGAATTTTTCTCGTGTTGTATGTTTTTAGATACATGATTTGATTTATGTTGTTATTTACTTAAGGTAATTTGTAATTATAAAAAAAAACTTCCTAGGTAGAATAAGTAAAAAAACAGCTGTTTAAAAAAATGCTTTGTATAGACGCTCAAAGTTGCAATAAACAATATATTTATTGAGCCTTTCTTTTATCAAAGAATTTAAGTAATTTCGAAAAGTTTGGCAATACTTTAAATTTTAAATGCTCGTCAGAAATGCACTTCGTTGGTCGGATATCGATAATGCAATCATTAAATATTTTTTTGAATACTGACTCGACTACAAACTAGCGCAGGGGTATCAAAACTTTTTAGCTTAAGGGCCACGCTGATTTTTCCACTAAGTCCCAAGGGCCAAGACCTAGCGAGCTCATAATACCAACACACCGCAGTACGTATGTTATATTATGCAAAGAAAAATATTTAAACTCATAATTGCTGGAATTTCATAATACTCACACAGTTTGATCAGTTGCATAAATTTTCTAGTGGGTTTTTTCCTCTTTCGGAACTACTTATTTGTGCGAAAAAACATTCTCCCAAATGAAACAAACTCCCAAACAAGTCGCTGTTGATAATTTTTACTAGTAGAATTGATCCACAACAGCACACAATAATTGTCAGTGGAAAATTGCAGCTACATAAATCTTATTCATAACTATTATAATGTTTAATTTCATTAAGTGAGAGTTAAGATGAAAGAATTGAAGGAATATAGATGTTCAAATATTAGAATGGTGAATATAACACAGTGTTTAAAGTTGCCACTTAAACCAGAAAATGACAGGTCATAAGCCCTGTAGATGCCTACACTTCTATATTACCTTCTCTAAAATGTTCTTCATCTTTCTTCTTATAATACGTTTATAGAGTGTTTTTTTTTATCAACAATATGGTTACACTTGTTTTTTTTCCATTATAATCTACTTTTATATTGTATTTAGTTAATCATGTAACTGAAACTTTCCAAAAAAGAGACTAGCTCTTGTGCTTGGAGTGTGACTTACTCGTACACTGTTATAGTTATTTAGTAATTTGAAGTTATATAATATTTTAATAAACAATAGAAAAAAAACGAAATGAAGAGAAAACAGAAAACAATTATACAGTAATTCTAATTAAAATAGAATGCCGATTTTTCTCGGGATCAAAAAATTTATTTAAATTTACTTTGAATTTATCTAGTATCCTCGTATATTAGTTTTAATAGTGTTTAGTTCCTATTTTTGTCACATATTGTAAGTTTTTAGAATTAATCTCATATAATTTATTACTTTTGAAATGTTCAATTTCAGTTTATGTACTTGCAAACCCGGCAAAATCCAAAATCTAAAAAAAGTGAGATATTAATTGAAATTCATTCAGAATACATTTTTTTTACAATAATTATAACATTATCAGTTAAAAATATGGCTTTATTTGTAAGAACTTGACTTTTAATTATCGAGTTTGTTGCAAACATGGCAACCTCTACTTGAGTATTGTAAAGTTGGAATGTATAAAATTAAATTTACCATTACACTACTGTTTCTTGACATAATCATGCTTATGTCATCACTGCTGACGTATAAAATATTTACTGATTATAATAAAAAAAATATGTTTAAAATGGGTGAAATTAAGTATTGTATCAGTTTTTTTGTGATTTAATCAAAATAAAGAAAGATGGATTTTGCCGGGTTTACAAATAGTACCCTCATATCATCTATTGTTTTTATTAATTGGTCGTTAGATAAAAACAACTGATTTTTATTTCGCATGATTTACTTGTATTGTAAATTTTACAATTACAATAAATTAAACTGTGGCGGGCCGTATACCGGGTACATGTACGGATTGGTGGTGTTTGTGGGCCGGTATTTGCCCGTGGGCCGTAGTTTGGAGACCCCTGAACTAGGGCGCGCAATTATTAAAATGTTTGATGGCGCGGTACGCAAAAGCTCATTTAAAACTAAAAACCGCTCTTAATATGAAGTGGAATATATTTTCGAGTTTAACGCGGAGACTTGCATTAATTGAACCAGAAATTTGCAAGTTTAAACATGTCGATACCGTAAAAATCGCAACGCTCAATTCTCGTTCGGCCTAGAGGTTCCATAGCTCTATCCTATACCTTCTCGAGTAGTGTATCAAAGCTCGTGAGAACAAGTGATCTGGTGCAATTTCTTCTGACGCAACCTGCCCCGGGCAGTTGACTAACACCTTATCCAATCCAGGCCATTTATTTGGATCAATCGAAACTGAGTTTTGCGTCTCTGGTAACAATGACAGACTTGATTAACTAAAATCTAATAAAGTAAATTATATTAGGGATTGCGTTATATAGGTATGTATAGACATATTAAAATTCAAACGTCATGTAATTGGTGGATGCTTGAGACATTTTTTTTTGTATTTGCAAAATATGTAATTGGCAGAAATTTTTAAAGATTTAAATGAGTTTCCTGTTAGTGAAAAAATCATTAATCTAGTAAGTACATATTTAAATATTGTTCGTCAATTAAGCTAAAGTTACGTAAATTTTTAATCACGCACCTACATTGTGAGCCCATTTTTTAGTTTCAAATTTTCTTTAATCCATGCCAAAATATAACTGAACAATGTTAAATAAATGGGAGCAAGGGCTAGTCTTTGTTTTATATGTCAACATGTTTAACTTAAAAAATATAAATTAATTAATAATTCACGTCGGAAGATATTGTTATACGATATTTCATGCGAAATTTAAGGTGAATGATTACAACACGACGATAAATTAACGCACACCATTTTAGTACAAAAGCCTCAATAATGTTACCTACGCTATCAGCTGTATAAAATGTATAATCTTTAAACTTATGTATGAAGTAACACAAGAGGCTGCTAATTAATTATGCGACAGACAAATTAAAACATATTTCCTCAATCGTGACTCCGGCCATCGAATAATCCTGCACAAAAAAAATGTTCGTAAAATTTAAAGACCGTGAACTTTAATCGTGCTTTCCGTAACGCTTATTTTTCTAAAAATTAACACAAAAAGTTTGGTTAAAGCGATGCCTAAAGTTGCAGTTATAAAAAAACAATATGATAATCAAAGAGAATTCAAGGCTAAAACTTTTTCAGTTTTTTAATGGTGGATATTTTCGTATTTCCCTTTCGATCCATTTTTTATAAAGAGCAATGGATCCAGATTTTGCCGAGTCACTCTTTCGGGTAATGCAGAATTACTTTTAAGATCGAAAACAGTGTGAATAATTTTAATAGGTCCATGGTCTATTCTGTCTTCTATCTTAGTGAACGAGCGTAAATACAAAGATACACTTTTGAATGCAAGTGTAATTCAATACTGTGTATGATCGTTCTTGATGGAATTTAATTATAATAGACGAATAGTGATACTTGAATCCACAAATTTGGAATAACTAAAACGAAACAATGAGCTTGTCATTCTGAATTTGTGAATATCTGATATAAACTGTCTTTTGTATCTATAATAATTACAATATTTAAATATAATCGAGAAGGAATAGGACATCAGACGCGATAAAATATGCCAAACATTTTTACTAAGAAGTCATCGTCCATTTTTGGCGACAGGAACAAAGTGACGCGCAATTGATGAAAAAATTATGTATTGCGTAAAATTATTATTCGTATGCAATAGAGCCATAGTCGTAGATATTATCACCTAATTTTGATAATTCTTTGTCGAAATCTTATTATACACGGTTATTCAGGGCCAGAGCGCGAAACTTCAGAGGAACATTCCTCATGGTAGGCTTTAAAAAACATCCCAATAAAAAAATTCAAAAAGTTTTTTTTTTATGATCTCAAAATGGAGTAAATCTTTAATTTCTCGGACTAGCATCATAATAGGGTCTCTTCCGGAAACCCCTACCCCTCCCTGACAAATAAAAATTGCGATAAAAACGTATTGGACGAACGAAGCGATACGCACCGGACACGGTCAAGGGATGCGGCTGGGTAGGAAAGGAGTAAGGGTTGGTGGAGGGACTGCTTGTCCGAGAAATGAAGGATTTACTACATTTTGAGATTTTTTTTTTTCTTTTTAATTACTTTTTGGAAAAAAATTACTGGGATTTTTTAAAATCTTATCATGAGGAATGTATTTCTGAAGTTTTGCGGTCTGGCCCTGAAAAATCGTGTATATTCACTACATGGAGTATAAAGTGATCATTTAAACCGACAAGCCGATGATTAGTCATAAGCTCTATAAATATCTAAACTCCTAGATGCCCTTCTATAAAATTATTATAATAAAATCATTCGAGGGTAAAATTCACTATTCGTCTACTAATATTATGCAAAATAAAATAACTAGGCATTCAAAAGCATTGTTAACAATTTTAGGTTGTTTGTTTACGGTTCCAATAATATTTAACAAAATTATATTTAAAAAAAATATAATCACAACAGTGAACAAATTACAATATAAGATAAACCACATGAAATTAATATACCATTTAAAAAAATAAAAATAAATAAATAAAACAACAGAGTGTAAAATGTTGAAAATAACAATAAAAAAGAAATATAACCCCTGCAATGAAAAACTTTTTTATATATATTACAAATGAAAATGATAATCTTTTCTAGAGTAAATATGACATCTAGGCGTTTACAGGGCTTATTGCATATTATTGGATGGTTGAAGTGGCCACTTTACACTCGGTGTCATTCACCATTCTGTCTATGTTTGTACATAAACATAAAATACGTTCATCTTAATAACTATGGTGAAATCCTGCTCTTTTACACAGACATTTGGAAGAACTCAAAACATTTTTTTTTAATAAACGCAACTAAGGAGAGTTAAAAACGATTTTACGAAAAGGTATTCTAACGACAAAAAATATAAATAATTGTTTGGCATAATAATCATAATTTAAATTATTATTAATATTTACAGTATTACATTTGTGGTCAAACATTTTACTAAATGTCATTAAATATTTGTATATAACCACTTACTGACTTTTCTATGTCTATCGGTTTCGTTAAAGGTGTGTAGTTTCGGTTGAAGGTGTACAGTAAGTTTTGAATGTTGGTTTATTTGGTGTCCTGACAAAGAGACGTATACGTCTCGGAACCGGTAGACATAGAAAAGTCGGTAAGTGGTTATATACAAATATATAATAGCATTTAGTAAATTTTAAATTAACTTATATAACTGAGATGGAGAACATTTTAGAGAAGGGAATATGAATGTCTAAGCTCTGGCAGAGCTTATAATCTGTCATTGATTGGTATTTAAAATAATTTTATTTATAAAAAGAAATTCAATAAAATAATAAAAATCTAATTAAATCTGTTAGTTTTCTAAAAATATATCGAGTAAGATTACACACATTTTATTTTATATACTGTTTCACGTTATATTTTATGGTGATTGAATAAATTAATAATATCCAGCAGATAAATTCACAGACATTGCTTATATGTACGTATGTTGGTAATGATAAAATAATAATTACTTGTGTTTGTAGATTTTTGAACACATCACGATTTTCATTCTACCGAATATTTTTATGTTAGTTTGAAATGTAATCATCCATTTAATCTTATTATAATGGTAGCTACTATTGAAACAACTATGTACAATCATGGAATAAAGTATATGTTCACTTTTGGTACCAAAGATTTGACAGTGCCTCAGAGTATGTACATATGTATGTTATATATTTTTTTTAATGTGTAATCAAAACATCACCAAATAAGACTTAGTGTATTGATTCGATCAAACACAATATATTTTAAGAATTATAATCATATTATTTATTGTTCCAGCATTAGCTTTGGGGTAAAACATTTTGAATTTATTTAAAATGAAACACTTTGTAATTTGTAAGTAACGAACACCGTCGTGGACTTTTTAGCACTATTTTTTCAGAATTTGCTAACCATATTATGAATACAAACCATTATTTTAATCACATTAAATTAAACATTTACATTCTGTCCCAAATAAAGGTATTATAATAGATAACTTATATCCTAATATTTAAATCAAAAAAATAATAATTAAGAGAAAACTTTAATTAATAATATTTTTATAATTCAATTCCAAAATTCTTCACCTCTGCTATCAACATTCCCCATAATTAGGAAAACCCCACCCCCTCCATCACACATTGCCTTGCCCCTTCCGCCCGACCCTATCAGTACCTATGTACCAATCTTTTTAGTTTAGTTTATATTTACACCTAATGATGGGTAATTCAGAATACCTGAAACTAGTTGTGTTTAGCTAGTTGTAATAGCAGCTCTGGACAGTGTCCACCTGGAAAACCACCCAAGACATGGATGAATAGTAGGACCTCATCATCTCGGGAGAATAACTAGGTACCTAGTTATCTGTGACACGGGTCTTAGAATCTCTTAATAAATGAAGAAGAAGATAATTATTCGTGAATATGAACAGAGACAAACTTTAAAGTAAATAAACGCATTTATGGAGATTAGCGACTGCTGATTTTTTTTAATTTAAGGAATTCCGCAATACGTCAGAATTTCGATTTCTTAAAACTAATGATTCATTCAGAGTAGCATAAGCTTTCAAACTATTTATTTATTTTTAAAAATAAAAAGTAAAAAACAACTGCAGACTTTTTTTTTCAAAACACGTTTAGAATATTTTAGAGCAGGAACATTTTCAGTTATTACATTTCCCGGATTAAAGAAGTAATATCTATTACTAGATTTGATATGTTCAATGTAATAAACTATTGAAATAAATTAAATAACGCATGTAATAAAACAACGACCAAAAACAAAAACATGTTAGTTTATTTCAGTAAACAATTATTTGTATCTTAAAAAGTAATTTTTATATCCCAGTTAAATATTAAATGATCGGTAGGTACTTTGGAAAAACGTTTTTAAGTGGATAGTTATAAATGTCCAAAGCTGACTTCTTACTAACTACATATTACATAAGAAAAATAATATATGTAAGTGCGCAGCGTAATTTTATAAACTTATTTTCTTCTTTTAATAAATTTTAATAACACCCAATTTTAAATGTATCAATTTTTCCGCTTACATCACCAGATTTCATTGTGATGTTGTAAAAGAGTACACTGCATTCGTGCTATTTTTAGGTTTTTAAAATGCCAGCAATTTTGTTCATTATGAATCATAATTTCAGCAGCGCCCTCTTTGCCTTTTATTTTCATTTTATCATAAAACGCGTAGGCTAGAGAAATTGTCCTGTTTATTTAAAATTTAATTACTAAACATTGTCCTTCTGAGATAGATTCGTCATAAGTCATATAAACGCTTGGGCGACAAATGATACATTATACGCTTTAATTACCCGGCCTACGTAGAATAAATATGATTTTTTAATGAACTAACCTAATTTTTAACATTGTACAAATTGGAAGAAATTTTCTGGAGGTAGCTATGGATTATAAATAATAAACAGCCTTTTTGTTATTTTTAATAAAGCCGATTTTATATAAATAACCAGGGCTCCGATAACAATGGAAAGTTAACAGAGTTTTCTTCGACTGTCTATAAAGAAAAACCGATAAATGTGTACGAAAATGAGTATACTTGCATGAACATTTCAAGTATCTTCGTCGATAACCTATACTTTAACATGTTTAGAAGAAAAAATTGTATGCATATTCTGCTTTTCATACAGAAAACTTAATTTTACTTTGTAAATAAAATTGAAGATAAATTGTAACTTCCCATTGTAATCGGGGCCCAGAGATATGGACAAGTGAAGACATTTTTAGGAGGCTAGAACGCCTGATAGTACTTATATTGTAACAGGACAAAAATGCAAAATAATTCACATAATTATTAAGATTTTATTTATAAATTTTTAAATCTTAAATTTTACTAATTACATACAATTTCACTGCCTATTTTAAAGTTCCTGTTATATATTTTTCAACATATTATTGAAAAATTTAATGATAAGGTGAAAATCCTGGTCCAAACGCTTCAGCGGGGGCAACTGGTTCGAATTTTGGATATGCAATTGGCGCCTTTGGCAGAACGGGCGGTGCTACATTTACAGCATGAAGAAGCGGTTCTCTGCGGACAACTGCATTGAATCCGTTATGAGGATCAGCCGTGTACTCCACAGTCCGCTTCATGCCGTCAGGATCAATGAGAGAGTATGAGCCTTTGACGGTATCTCCATACCGTGTCTCATACTGGCTTTTTGAATCTCCGTCAGACTGTCATGAATACCGTAAGCAAATGTGAGCGGAGAGTTTGTTGCGTATTCTATAAAAGCATATTTGGCAGCTGACGCAAAAGGTAATTGTAGAGCTACTTTGGAATATTCCACTGGAAAAGCAAAGTCATAAGCAGGTTGTAAGTGAGATGAACTAGGATCAGAATATGCGGCAGCTTTACTTACTGCTAGCATAGCAGAGAATATTAAAATCTGAAATACAAAAAAAACAATATTTTATTTACCATTTTTCTGACTATTCATGATGATTCTTTACCATATTTTGGTGCTATTTAAACAAATAATATTCTTAACAGTATGAAGAGCGATTTGTCTTACCTTTGTCGCCATCCTAAAATGTGTAAAGGACTCACGGTGAATGGAAGGTGTCCCTTATTTATACTGACATTTTCTACCATCACATCTCTTGGTGTTGTGACATGCATCGCCTATTCTATGGTTGCAGACATAAGTTCAGATCGTCTTGTAAAGGGTCGTGCAGTTGCATCTTATCTGCAACTTACTCAGCCACGTGAAGTTATAACGAAAATGAACATTTGCTAGTATTGAAATAAACAATGCAACTAATTAAATTTATTTTTATTATTTTTTATTTTGAATCTTAAAATAGAGCACACAAACATATTCTTTAATCCCAATCAGTTAAGTTTCAATAAGTATATGATCAAATTAGCTATGATCATACAGAATAAATATTAGTTAAAAATTCGCAGCATCTAGCGCCCAGGTTGTTGGGTGATTGAGATGAGTTCATACTAAATATTTAGGCTCGGGATTCGTAATTAATCCATGCAAGTGCCCTTTGAACTATTTAGATGAATAAAGAAGTAACGTATTAAATTATATTACATACCCATATGAAAAATCCAAATACATTTATGGTCATTTTATCGAGATTCAATCTCAGAAAATCGTAGCACAAAACGTTATTAATACTATGTACACACAGCATAAAGTACAATTAACCGGATAGGTAGGTGTATCAAGTTCTTGGGTTTAAATTATCACAATTATTTATGTGCTAGTATCAGTTCGGGTATATTTCTTCAGCGTATCATTGATTATTGTGAATTGTGAAGCTTGTATACCCAATCCGAATAACACGGCGAGTTTAGACAATGAAAATCGCGAGCCATTTCGCTCTAACAAATGTTGCTTATGCATGGTATTAAATAAAACTCAACTCGAATTTGGAATCGGTTTTGAGAATTAAAGTTAGTATGATTTTTTTTATTTACTTCATTTTATAAAATGAAAAGAAAGGAGTGATAAACGTAACACATCTAATTGTGACTACTTGAGATTATTTATTAAAGCATTCTAAAATGTGATTCTCAAATAATAATGAATAATGTCAGATAATTGCTATTTAAACAAATACGTCGTACAGCATTTCAGATAAATATCAATTTTACAACACAAATTAATATATTTGTCATTTTTTGCAACACTGATGCAAACATGCACTGATTAAATTATAAAAATATTTTCTGATGTTGGAGAAATAGTTGCATGTCAGTTAATTGGTGTCCTGACAAAGGGACGGGTACGTCTCGAAACCGGTAGATATAGAAAAGTCGGTAAGTGGTTTTATACAAATGTTTAATAACATTTAGTAAAATGTTTAACCACAAAGTTAATACTTTACATATTATATACGGTATACCAATGGCAACGCATGTCAAAGACATTTACAAACTTACTGACATTCTCCCATTTTTGGTCATACCGTATTATGAGATTGCAAAAACAGTGCTTCAAGGTGTGAATAAAGACTCTCTGACTAATATTGGCTATACCTTTAATTGTGACGTCCATCAGTATAATACGCGACAGCGTCAAAATATTCACGTACCTGGATCACGCACGACAAGGTATGGTCTAAGGTCTCTGCTATACCTTGCTTGTAGTGAGTACAACAGGCTACCGGAGTCTTATAGAACGTCAATAAATAACTGTATTCATTAAAAAAATTACTAATTGAGGAGGTACGTGGAGGGTGAAATTTAGTTTTAAGTTCTTTTTTTTCCCTTAAATATTTCTTTCTTGCAATATGTAAATATAAAATTTTTATTTTTTATTTTTATTATGGATTGTTCAAAGGATGGCAAGCAGATGTATGATTTGTATCATATATTTGCTTGCTATCTTATTTCAGTTTTTATGAACATAATATTACTTGTTACTTTATTACTATTTGTTGCTATATTATTATTGTTACCATACCTATATGTAAATATTTTTCTGTCCCAAAATGAGTTTGTTGTAACTCCTGGGAGTACAAAAAAAATTAATTTTGTATGATTTAATATATAAAAAAAATAATAAAATTTACATATTTTATTTGCCGAAAAAAGTATAGGTCTAAATAAATTATCACAAATTTAATGTGTTCCGTAAGATACCTTAAACCAGTGGTGGCCAGCATTTTGTATACCATGCGCCAATTTTTTCACATACAAGGTCAGATGCGCCATACAACTCGAACTTGTTTTACCTTCTTACGTTCACGTTTGGGGTTGTAAAATAGAGATAGGAATTGGAACTGCTTCGCTTATGAGTGGAAAATGAATACCTAAATCACGGAACTAAATTAATTAATTTACGTCATGGCGTCTTTTTTAAAAATAATGGCCACAATAATGCAATGCGCCACCTGTGATCGTTCAATGCGCCACGGTTTGGCCACCACTGCCTTAAACGGACGGAGAACGGGTACCTAGGAGTTTACCACCTTTAAAAAATATATATATTCTGGGAAAAAATATAGATATTCCCATACATTTACTCGTACTATGAGAGTCTGCTATTACTCATATTCATATCATATTATTGATTTTTAAATAACTGATTGTGGAAAGAGTTAAATCGATATTTAAACGAGAATTATTATTTGCGTTAGAAATAAGACTCTCCGACTGATTGTAAAATGACGTGTTATACCTATATTTTCTATTTCGCTTAAGTTTTTGTACGCAATTTATCGCTTTAACAAGCTAGATTCGGCGGAAAGACGTTGCTAGTAATTTGTTCATGCAAACTAGCCCTAAAGCAGAATCCAGCTGTTCCAACAAAGAACTGCAATATATATAATATGGTAGACTAAACAGATAATAGGTAGGTAGGTATTTATTTCATGACAGATTAAGCACGAAGTGTCTACTAGAAAAGGTCGACGCGCGCTTTTATTAACTTTACTGTTCTTTGCCGCAAAAGGTCAGAACTAATCGGCCGAATAGCAATATGTTCGGACACTGTGCATTTAAATAAATATAACTTATAATTATGTTGGTATTTCTATATTATTAATGGATTAATTTGTCCATACGCCCAAGGCCCAGTACAAAGTAAATTTATTTGTTTGTGTTTGTTTAAGTGTAAAGTAAAATTATTTCTGCGCCCTGGGGTGCTATTCTAAACCGCTCTCGCGGCACGAGAAAAATGTTTTTCTCGTGTATTTTGTATGTAAATACGCGGAATAATACGGCCGCAAGGGCGTTTGGAATACCACCCCTGGGCCCGGATAACAATGCCAAGTCAACAGAATTATCCTCAAGTTTATAAGTGAATTTTTTTGGCGAAAGTTCATTATAATTTATTATAGAATTAAAAGACGAGTGAAACTTAAATCCACTAATTTAGAAAAACCAGTAGCTGGTTTAATCGCTTTCGCAACATCAGTCAATTTCTCAATGGTCAGCGCGTTTGCCTGCCATGCAAGAGGTCTCAGGTTCGACTCCCGATATAATTGACATGAAATATTTATTATAAAGAGTGTTTACTAAACTAGCGCCTGCAGCGTAATATTGATCATCTTGCCTTTTTTTTATCAAGATACGCTGCTGAATAAATAAACAAGTGGAAAGTTCTTATTCTGAAAAATGATGATCAGGGCTATATGAGCTTCTGACGTCACCTGCCATCTGTGTTGATCTATTGTGACGGGTCTCCGTAAATTAGTTCTCGCCCTCCAAGTCCGGGTGTTTAAAGAGCCTGACTACTGAGTAAAGGGCGAATATTGCCAAATGTCCCCTTCCAAGCCCAGGTCTTTAGTATCGGGCTATTAGATGGGGCTATTAACCAGTGGTCCCCCGAGGATGCGGCTTCATTTGTGATGTATAGCATCGCATTCAAATATAATCTGTATGGGTGGTTTATCATCTGCACTGCAGAATCTACATCAAGAAGTATCAGAAAGGTTCATTAGAGCAAGGCGTTTAATCAATCTGCAGTGCCCTGTACGGGCTCTAGTGATATCCCTCACTTGGTTTAAATTATGTTTCATAAGATTAAAAGCAAAACTTTGCGAGTACCACTTTAGTATGTAGTTCCTTCGCGTAGTGCTAACAGGGTTTATCTTATTTTGACATAAACGCAACAATTATTTAACTTCAAACTTTTTAAACACGCATCTAAACTTTTTTCAACTTAAACTGACCCGTCAATCAATAATTCATTTGCGTAGTCTTGAAAGCATGGTCATCTTACACCATCTGACCACGCCCGCCTTGGGCGAGGTTCTTTGCTCGTAATATAATGTAAGGTAGGTATATGCTTGTATAATGTATTATTTAGTAGAGACACGTTCTAATAGTACCCAGTAAAAACAGACCACAAGCCGAACGCTGCGCTGCATTATTTCACAAGATTAACAGCCTTTAAATAAGTTTCTGTTAATATATCTACCATATGAAAAAGCTGATAAATGTGGAATAAGTACTCGTACTCGTACACCCCACGAATGAAGAGAATTTAACAAAATTAATAAGAAACACTAGTGAGGAAAAATCATTACGATTTCCCTATTCGCACCTGGTGTTACATAGAACACTGTATTAGTAAGGGATACCGAGGAGAGTTGTAACAATGGCGATTTCAAGAAATCTATGATCGATAGAGAACTGGCAACATCGCGTATTTATTACGTTTTTGATGCGCCACATGAGGGAGTTGGCAACAGCAGTCTACAGGGAGTGGTTAGGTGTATACGACATCGGAACAAAAAAAAAACCTAAAAGTAAATTTTTGGCGGATACTTTAATGGCCTATTATTCGATACGTTTTACGAAAATGCTGACGTGATATTATTTCACTCACTATTCAAGTTTTAAAGTGTGATATTATTTTTTATAGCTCGCCTCTAGTTTTGAAGTTAAAGTTAAAAGCCATTATTCTAAACATGATGTGATTTTTCGGGCCTAAGAGAGTTGAAACAGCTTCTTTCAACTTTCCTTTTTAATCTATTTTCTTAAATATAATGTTTTGTGGTGTGAATTTCAATACTGAATTGTTTAAAGTTCTTGTTCCAGAATGCCCAATCAATATATTAGAAAGACAGATAAGGGCATGACTAGCAAAGAAATCTATAAACTAGCCTATGAGAAGGTGACTTAAGGGAGCAGAGTCTCAGAAATGCCGCATCATCATACAATCTTAACTACATTTCACTGTTTCGATTTATGAAAAAGAAAACACAGTCTGTGATAATTGGTCGAGTTCAAATACTGGAAAACTCATGTTCATTTATTAAATCCCGTTCAATAAAAAATACCGAACAGTTTCAACTCATCTTGACCTCTGTTTCAACTTACCTTGGTACTAGGAAAATTGTAACGTGGGGAGTCGTTTCAGTTTTAGCCGATTTTCTCTTTGACCTTGATTATTTTTACTTAATTTTAATTAAAATTACATAGTGTATAAAAATAGCTATGTTGAAGTAAAAATTCATAGAGGTAGGGCTTTTTTTGGCTGAGATATACTAGGGAATGTAAAAACTGTTTCAACCCTCCTCGGTCTCCCCTACTTCAATTCCAGTGTATCTAGATCTTTTTGTTACATAGGAGGTAATGTGATCAGCCTTATGCTTCAGGTTCTAGTCCAGAAACAATTAAATATTGCCGTGTAAAACCACCTTCAAAACTAATATGTCACGTCTAACCGATGAATCGAACACAGGAACCCAAGCATGGTAGTCGATCGCGCCAATCAATGCATTACGACAATGACTTATCTCCACTCGACTTCTATACTTTGATCGACGTCACTGGTTCATATGAACCAACCAATGATATGAGAGCTGTGAAGGATATCCGGTTGGCTTACCGTAAACGAACCGATCGGAAAAACTAACAATGTTATTTCAGAAATACAAAACTTTACAAAATCATAGCGCTATATAAAAAATATTTAAAAAATAATAGTCTATTAACAAATAATAAAAAAAGACCCTAAACTTTCTCATTACATGTCCTCTTTGTTATTAGTAAGAAGCACGTAATTATATGTGGCATTCCGCCAGACACTGAAAATACGTTTTTTTTGTTTTTTAATTACTATTGTCAAATGTTGATTTTCAGTTTGAATCAGAACCTTGGATAAATAATTTTATTATGAGGCGCAAAAATATTAAACCATGTCATGCCTAATTTCGATTGAACTTTTTATAGTTAATAATACAATACACATTATTACCTATATATTGCGAATATGCTGCTAATTTAAAAACCAGAAAACATGCGAAATCAAATAACTAAAATAATAGTAGGTAGGTACTATAAATAATAAACTTTATTGTGGCCATTACTAAAAATGATTATGTTTCTACACTTGAGTTCCGTATTTGAACCATTATTATTTTGACACTCTTTGAATAATGGCGGTATTTACATAGGCATGATTAAAAAATCTTAATGTCACACATAAAAGCCTTCACGCCTTTACTTTTGGTTGCTTTAATATTTAACCAAGATTTAAAAATACCGACTGTGTAATTAAAATCCAAACTAGTCCAATACACGTGGATTTATAGAAAAAACTTCCTGTTGGTGTATTGGAGATAGTTTGGTTCTGGTATTGACTCTAATCAATCTTAAAACTCTGTGCATATATTAAACTACTGTGAAGTTAATAACTTTCAAAAATAATATTATTATTTTTCTTTCAAAGGTGTAACCATAGAATTGGTGTGACTAGTTATAGTTCTACACATAGAATTAAGAACAGTCCAGAAACCGCATACACACATCAAACAGAAGGCGACTAAACTACTCATAAATGAGTAGTTTTACGTTTTTACCCATTAGTTTCTTTGTAGACGTCGCTCAGTGCGCAACTCCTGATTTGAATTCAACTATGCCGTGTTGTGTCCTTTTAAAGTGTAGAAATACTGCTAGGATCTTAAAGAAACATGATGGGATCAAATTTCATGTGTAATAAGCGAATGAATGTGTAAGTAGCAAATACATTACTTAAAAAAATATTTATTTTTCCATCTGTCAGATTGTCGAAAAAAACAAAATGACCATTTCGTTAGTGTTGGCAGGGTAGTAAATTGTTTTACCCTACTTTGCTCATCTAATGAGAGAACTAATGAAAATTGGATATCGGATTAAACAACTCTGTGGTGGACATTTGACCGACATTATCTTTAAAACATCAAATATTATTTGACATGATATAAAAATATCCGTTTTATGTAAAATAAAATTTGTTTTATATTTTAAGTTCAAAGTTTATTTATTCAATTACTCTTATTGAATGACCCTTTACTTATCTACTCTGTTGAGTCAATCAATATTTCCGCCTGCACAATAAAATTTGAGAGAAATTAAAAGTTTGCTTTTTTTACCTTACATTTGTGTTTTGATTATATTTTTCCCATCGTGCACATTACGCGGCGACATCACGAATGCGCGCGGTGAAAGTAGGGAATAGTGGGGGATTTTTGGACACAGTCCGGTGTATTCAAATATGATTCTACGCTCCTTCTGGACTATTCTTAATTCTACGGTTCTACAATTCTACATCGTCTCTGGGTGCATAGAATTACCGCGACGTTACTATTATGAAATTTGTTTCAAAAATTGATCCGAGAAAATGAATGCCAGAAAAAAAATTAAGTTTAGTTGGTACCTAATTATTTTATCAAATTATATAATAAAAGAAACGCCTACTTGCTACTTACCTACTTGTAAACATTTTATCAAAAATGTTTCTATATCGTTGATGGGATTGTGAAATGCTGTAAGGACAAATAATGACAAAATTGAAACCAACATGTGAAGCAGTTTCTTTGTGATGTTCCACGTTCAATTATGTAACTTCGTATTTAGTTTGTGTAAAATCACTCAAATATTATGATGATTTTACCCAAACTAAATAGAGTTACATTATTTGATGAAAACTTAGTTCGTTGGGCAAAAACAAAAAAACCTTTTGATAAAAATGAATAATAAATGGTATTAAATAAGGATTCGAATACATCTCGGAAGCAAATTCTCAAATCCATTATTATTTCGAAGTTGCCGCTTATGATTTTTGACCCTTCACTAGACTTTAGAATATTACGAGGATATCATTATTATTGTTCAAAAATGATCTTGTTATTTCTTATAAATGAATATAATTTTATTCCTACCCTTGTGCCGTGGTGAATGGTCAAGACTTTTGTTTCCCGTGGGTTCCGGGTTCGAATTTCGATGATCCTCGTACATATAAATAGATTGCAAATAATATTTTTCTCAATCCTCCGTATTCTGGAAAATTCACCTCTATTGTTGGTTTCCTCGATCTGTGTTAGTGCTAATTTAAAAATAAATCAATTAAAACCATTGCATTATTTTAATTCGTTATTTTTTTTTAAAAGGTAGAGATGTGGCATCTGTTGGTTGGTAGAGGAATTACATTCAAGTTTTGCCAATACTTTGAAGTATTTACGTTCCTAGTGCATTTCAAGTGGGTTGGTTCGTGTCCTAGCTTAGTATTCTGAATGTGGCAGCACCAAGCAGACATGAAATAATGGAAGCAATTTCCCTTTAACTTTTAAGTTTGTAGACTGCAAGTTGGCCATGAGTGATGAGTCGGTCCTAACGCGATAGTGTTTTGTGATTTTTTTGATTTCGTATTATTTCTAGTAATGTTGGCGGATTTTGACGCGATATACGAAGAAGAAACTCAGAATGAAGAAAATATTGAGGATACTCATGTCACGATGGTGCCTGATCCGATCGTTGTCCGCGGAGCTGGGAATATGACAGTGTACGAAAATTTCATTTTCTTTGTTTTCTGTCTATAGTAATCGGTCGATGTTATGTTTTGATTTTATTCCGAGATTTGACTATGTGTTTTACCCTTACGTGTTATCTTTTGAGCATTTGGAGTATTTAAAAAAAAATCATTATTGCGTACCATTTTTGATGTTTCCGCTGTCTGGTGTCTTTGTCAATAAACAGTGATGAACTCTAGTTCTCGTTTTGTTTTCATATTCCAAATTATAAACTTCACTATTTTTTAGTTGGTCAGGGTTATACTGTCCATTATACATTATATTTTAATTTACTTACTGGCGTTCTGTATATTTTGTTCTATTTATTTTCATTGACCACGAGTTGTCACAGTCGCTATTGTGGTCAGCTTATCAAGGAAATGTCATAATTATGATAACTATCATTTACTCAATTAAAAAAACAAATATTCTAAATAAATTTTACGTATATCTTTTTAATTTAACATCACTGATATTAATTACACTATTGCGTCAATGTCGTAATAAACTTGACAGATGAATAATACTGTTTCTTCTGAGAAAACGAGTATTATTATTTTGGGTATGAATTTTTCTACTTATCTTAATGTGTCTTATGGTTTTATTTTGTAAATATTAATAATTGTATTTAAAATTAAATTAAATCCCTTTCCATTAACATAATTGGTTAAATTTTCTATAAATTTGTTGGTACCGTTTAAATTATGGTAAAACATTCTCACTAGTATAAATTACAAACAGTTTTGTAAATATTATATTTATGTATGAATGAAAAACCGTTTTTTTTTTGCACTATGTAACCAACGAAGGCAACTATATTCTTTTTTTAAATTTTCTAAAAATTATGTACAAATAATTAGTATTATAGTATACAATTATTGTCAGTTGCCCAATTAAGGGATAAAACACTTGAGTTGACATTGTTAAATCTCTTCCGTGTCATTATAATTGAGGGCCTGGACTGGTATCTGAAGTCTAAAACTGATAATTATATCTGAATGTAAACAACTTACATAACACTGCAACTAGTGTTACATTTGTAGTGCTCAATGCACCATTAAGTACCTGCGGAAAATATCAGGTTATCTTTATAGTTCGCAGAGGAAACTAATTTGCACCATTGAAGCTTTAAACGTATGATCTATCATAGATTTTCAGCAAGCGAAAGGTAAAGAAATCGTAAAACATGTTTGTTTATTATATAATCATACATTTTTTCGGTATTCCTGTTTTTTTTTTTGTATTTGAGCGTTTGTCCTTTCTTCGTGTTGCTTTGTTTAAGGTCAGTGCCTGCCTTTTGGTAGTAAGGTCATTACTCTTTTATTGTTAGGAATTGTGGTACAATATAGAAGAAAACAACTTTATTATTTACTCAAGAATTTTTGTAAACTGGCTTTATTGCATGATTTGTTCAAAGTTAACAACTCATCTATATTAAAGTCATCGCTTAGCTTTAATTTACATTTAAAGCATCAGGTTTTTTACAACTTGACAAATATTTTTTTAATTTATAAAATTAACTCCTATTTTTAAAAAAGCTAAAGAATTACTTTTTATTTGATTTTCACATAGAGCATTCTTATAAAAAATACATTCAAACAAACAAACCATCACTCTGCTTCTCTGTAGGGGTAGAGGGAGAGGAAAGAAAATTATATCACTCAGACTTTGCATGCAGACCTCACTTCCTTACATTCATACATCTTCTTAAAACTCTTTTCTCAATTTTTTCGATAAATGATTTATTTTGTACTTTTTCTAGGGAATAATAAACAAGTTACCCAAGTATGGCAATTTTTTTTACTTTCCAGAAATACTAGATAGCAGTAAATAGATATGAATCATAAAATACTTTTTTGCAATGAATTATTCAGTAACGAAATTCAACAATCAAACATGTTTTAAAAGTAAATAAAATACCCGCGCTCTTACACAATAATGTAAATATTTGGTCTTGTGTTATTTCTAACTTATGCAAATTGTTTTTTCAAATAAAATATCAATTATTAATAAGTTAGATTATTTATTGAGTAATTAGGTCACAGTTGAAACCAAAACATCTAATTGTGTGTACTATTTATGAAATAAATCCATAAACGATTTAATCATATCTCTTCGGATATCAACATCTTTCATGTTACTGAAATGAAGTTTAGAGAGGAAAGCTTTCTTTTACTCTAACTATTAGGTATTTTCATTTTTCTGTTTTTCACATTCAAATTCTATTGCTAATTTTTCATGTGTTTATGCCTTAAAATTATATTTTGTAATGTGCATAAACATATTGAATAAATAAATTGAAATTATGGTGCTTCAACTCAAATTTTAGAATAGAATCAATAAAAGATAATTCAGATCTGTTAATTGTGTAATTTGCCTAAAGTATAAACCAGCCAATGACAGGTCATAAGCCCTGTAAATGCCTAGACTTCTATATTTCCTTCTCTAAAATGTTCTGCATCTATGTTGGTATTATTATTTATTGTTTTTGCTCCTGATGCCAAACTAAAATAACTAAATTTACTTTTTTTCTTCTTTCTTCAATCTATTGCAGTGTGATTATAATATATGTAAGATTATTAGTGCAATGTGCCTGTACAGGGTATCAGAAACTGATGTGCTTCCTTTCGTAAACATTATACAGAAGTTCTGCTGATCGATTGTCCGAAGGATACTTGCGCTATACCTGTACAAATATTATCATAAAAATGTTGCTTGTTTTATCTTTCCACATTTATTTATATAAATAAAAGTCACTATCGTCAATGTTTTACCCTTGATTTAAAGTAGCATTTGCTTATCAAATTAATAATACAATGTTTCAGTATAATGTATCTCCGGCCCATGTATCTCACTTAATATTCCATGACTAACATTTTTGTTATGAAAAAACTGCGTAATTTTAAAACGATGACTCAACGAATTGCGTTCAAGAAATAGTCATTCTGTTTTAAATGTTAAATATTTTTTTATCTAATCCTAATAATATTTTTTGTTGGACTATCTACTTATTTTCTAAATACTTTGATTATTCATATATTTCATTTATTTATTTGTTAATTAATTCACAAATATTTATATTATGTTATTTTACCTTTTTTTTAAATTGAAATACATGAGTCTCTCTTTTAGCAGTCTCAATCCTGGGGATTAGATTCTTTAGCTCAACATATGAGGCGCAGTTCAAATCCTTACACACTTATTTTAAATACTCCCATCAGGGACGCTCTCTGTGATTTGTCCCTCAGCCATGCCCTCTATTATGTCATGCAGGAGACCCTCATGGCGCATAATGCGGCCAATCCATCGGGCTCGCCTTTCTGAGCTGGTTTTGATCAGATGCTTCCCTTCGATTCTACTGAGAACCTCATCATTAGTGATGTGGTCTCTCCAGAAAATTCCTAATATTCTTCTGTAACACCACATCTCAAAGGCTTCTAGTCTTTTTTTTATCTCTTTCGGTAAGGCGCCATAGCTCACAACTGCACATCGATATGCTCCATACATATGTCTTGGCAAGTTGCTAGCGGATTTTTTGGTTTATATTGTTTGACGCGAAAATCTTTAATCTTTTGTTAAACGCAAGCTTTGGCTTGATGTATGAAGCAGCTGGCTTCTCTTTTTGTTGTACCATCCCAAGTGATCCTGCTTATAAAGTACACAAACTCTTTCGTGTTTTTCAGAGTTACTCCTAACATTACTACATTTATTTGCTGCTCATCACGGGCCACAGTCATCATTTTAGTTTTGCTCCTGTTTATTTTCATATTATATTTATTATTTAGTACATTCTCCCTGGATGTCAGAGCTTCTGTGAGTTCTTGTTCACTTTTAGGAATCGGCATATCATCAGCAAACCTTATTATGTATATCTTTTGTCCATGTATCTTAACACCCTCTCTAGAACTCATTTCTTCCCTGAATTTATCGCGCACTGTATATATCTATTAAAGAGTACTGTCGACAGCAAGCATCCCTGTCTTATTTTGGCTTCTTTTTTCTCATTTTCATATGCAATTACAGCAGCTTCATTTTAATATAGCGCAGATATAATTCTCCTGCCTCTACATTTCTCCCTACTTTTTTTATCACCTCAAAGAGAGTTTGCCATTCTAATTTGTCAAAGGCTTTTTCTATACCCACAAAGGCAATATGGAAGTTTTGGTTTGTTTTTAATATTTTCTCCAATATTATTTGCAAAGACGGTATAGCCCCTAGTTCCCATTCCCTTTCCAAATCAGTCTCGAGTAAGAGCGACCTAAACTTTTGGTTCGATTCTCTGCAAAATAATACTAGTCAATATTTTAGAGACATTAGATACTAAGCTAAGTGTTCTATGCTGTTCACATTTCTGCGTACCAGATTTTTTAGGAAGAGTAACAATTAGACATTTTTGAAGTCTTCTGGCATTATTCTTGTATCATAAATCATCTGGACCATTTTAAACAAAGTGTCTGTAATTCCTTTCCCTGTCGATTTCATAAGTTCGGCCGGTATTTCATCAATGCCTGATTTTCCATATATTTCATCCCACTGTGGAACCATTCATTTTTAAAAAAGAAGGGGGGTGTGATCATTACAATGGAATATCGTATAATGGACTATATTGAAAGGTTATTGGATTATTGATTAAAGAGACATTATTTTTCAAAGCCTTTCTAATGTGAAATATTCCCATATTATTTACAATCTTTTGTTGTTTGTATGTAAGATTTAAATTCCTCTGTCTTTATTTTAAGTCATGATTCAAATTAATCAGGTGATTTGCGAATTCGGAAAAGTTGTTATTGTAGAGACACCTCATGTTCTTCAACACAAATATATATATTTTTTATGTTCTTCCAACATAAACTGAAGGACAAGAAACTCTCATTTTAATTGTTTAAAAAAATATTTCGTGGCAACTACTATTGTGGCTATTGCATGTTGGCGTAATTAGCATCCCGATGAAGAGACAGGTATATCTCGAAACTGGTAGACATAGAAAACATTTGATAAGTAATATAAATTAGTGCTCCGGCAGTCATGAGGCCAAAGGGGGCGAACATATATATATATCATACTTAACGACTGGCTCAGGCAGCAATAGCATAGCATGAGACTTTTCTACTTTGATGGTGGACAGCTTCTTTTCCTGTATTCCTCGTGTCGTAGGGGGACTATCTACTTATTAAAAACGAGTTTACTGTACAAGAAACAATTTATTGTAGTCGTGTGCATTTGGTAAATATACAAGGCGGAACAATTAAACAGGAATGAGCAATTGGTTAGTAGGATTTACATTGACGGCTCTTTGCCCAAACAGTACAAATTATGACTGACAGAGAATGAATTAAACCAGCCGGGGCTGTGATTACCAGATAAATGACTACACGAAGCGTAATAAATATGAAAATAAACGCAGATCTTATCTGATACGATGGACACTGTGGCGTAACAGAACATCAAGGAGGCCACCTGCTACACGCGGCCTGGGTGGAGGTTGCGGGCCGCGTCACCGGAGCTGGTGAGGGGTTCGTTCATGAGCTGCCGATGGCTGGATGCGCTCAGGGTCCAGTGGCGAGGTATGAAGCCAGGTCAAGCAATCTGCTTGAGGTGATCGGGAAGCGTGCGTGGAAGTCAACTGCACGCTAACGGCCTTTTCGAACCGTACATGGCCGTCACAAACGTGCGGGGGTGTGCATTGGATCGCAACCGGTCCTCTCAAACCGGACGACCTAAAAAACATGTTCGGGGTCATCCTGATGTGGAGCGGCCTGACCCTGACAAAGTGAGGTCTGACCAAGGCGTGATGTGGCCTAACCGAGAGTGTGCGGGGTCATCCAACCGTGTGCAGGGTCATCCTGATGCAGTACGACCTAACCATGACATAATGTGGCCTGGCCAAGAGTTTGGTCTAGCCCTGACGCCCTACATTGAGTTTACAAGTATATTAGTATAATGGTAAATCGTAAGGCTTCTAAATTGAATGACGAGTGACGTATTACGTACCTGAATCAAAAAAACAAAATACTTTTTCTGTTGTTGGAAACAGGGTACGAAGTATATATTATAAAAGGCCTATTTGTTCAGGATTACTTCCTGACACATTGTTATAAAAATATGAGTTATTTTGCAGGTTTGGTCTCAGCAATCGCTTCAGCGCTGAGTTCCCCCCCGGGCTGCAGTCCCGGGTGGCTCCTGAGGAGTTCCAGGGGACGGTAATGCGAGTAAACAGTGTCCTGAAGAAGACACTTCCCGTCAATGTCAAGTGGCTCTTTTGCGGCTGTGTGTGTTGCTGCTGTACACTTGGCTGCTCACTCTGGCCGGTCATATGCCTCAGTAAAAGAGTGAGTATTGTTTATTACATCGAACAAATGATGATAGAACATTTAAAAATAAAAGTCTGAGAGGTTAAGACAGCTGAAAAATGGTCAACTGATGTTTTCATATAAACATGTCGACGGAAATTTGAAATGCTGCAGAGAACAAGTGTAAATTTTTCAAGAAAGGTAAAACAAAACAGAAATAATGTACTGGAACCTCTTTTTACACGGTGGTATTTCAGGGCCGGGCCGCGAAACTTCAGAGGAACATTCTTCATGGTGAACTTTAAAAAAAATCCTTTTTTTTTATAATTTAAAAATGGAATAAATCTTTTTTTTGGGACTAGCATCCTTTCTACAAACCCCTACCCCTCTACTACCATAAAAACGAGATTATAAACCTATTTTACCCATGCGGACAAGGGAAGCGGCTGTGTAGGGGAGTGGTAGGGGTTTGTGAAAGGAATGCTAGTCCAAGAAATAAAGAGTTTACTTCATTTTGAGATTATAAAAAAATACGAAAAGAAGGGTTTACGATTTTTTTTTAAAGTTCACCATGAGGAATGTTCCTCTGAAGTTTCGTGGTCTGATCTTGAAACACCGTGTATACAAGGGGGTACCCAAAAAAAAACTGAACCAATATTTCTTTTTAAATATTTCATTCTTTTTTTTAAAAACCCCTCCTTCGGAGCTAATGTATTTTTCCAATCTTCTATTCCGTTCTGGAAACATTTTCTATATTCGTATTCCGTGATGCTTGACAGTGCCTCCGTCGTTCTTTTCTTCAACGTTGGCAAAACGCTATCCTTTCTTGCATCTTTTCATTAGAGGCAATAAAAAGAATTCGAAAATGACTCGATTGGGTGAATAGTGTGGGGCATAGCGGTCATACCTTTTTTGGTCAAAAATTGCCCCATAGAGGGGGCAAATGTGTGAGAGCAAATTTGGCAGCTACTTTTCTCATCCCTAAATCTTCTCTTAAAAATCGCTACGCTGAGCTTCTTATTTGCTGCAGAACTTATTTGGTGGTTTGTCGTCGGTCTTCCAGGATGATTTGGACAATTTTAGTAACATTTTTGTCAATTTGGGCCGTTGAAGGACGTCCAGAGCGGAGTTGGTCTTTAATTGACATTTTACCTCTTTTAAAATGGGAAAACCACTGAAACACTTGCATTTTCCCCAAAGCATCATGTTTGTAGATCGTTGTTAACATTTTAACTGTTTTCGTGCCTGTTTTCTCGAGCAGGATGCAAAACTTTTTTAAAAAAAATAAATTTAGTTAAATTGTTACAAGCGGATTGCTCTAAAAATGCAAATTAGTAAAATAGGTACCTCCCACGTTTTTAGTATAACAGTATTTTGTGTGATATTACTGCAAGATAAGAACATTATGATTAGAAATAATCACTGATTAGTAATGGTTTTGTAGATAATCATAATGACAGATTATCTTTACGATTAGCTTTAGTATTACTTCAAAATAATATAATCTAGGTGTACAGGCAAGCATTATAATAAATGTTTAAAATATTCCCATAAATATGTATCTATACCATTGCAAATAATCATATTTTTGATTTGTGAATGGCATATTTATTACAGTCCAATAACTTATTTTAGTTTAACTAATGTTAATATTTATGACCTCGAAGTTACTCTTAAAATATAAATAATATTATTCATGCAGGTAGTAATTTTTATTTAAGTTATTACCTAATTACAATAGAAATCGATTAGATATTGTCAATAAATAATATAAGCCTAAAATTATTTATGTTTATTTGCAGTTAGAAATCATTATAATAATACATTTAGTTGCCTGATTTAGGTTTTACATCTGCACTGCAAGAATTATACACGTGCTTCAGGGCCAGACCGCGAAACTTCAGGGGAACATTCCTCAGGGTAAACTTTTTTAAAAATCCCAACATTTTTTTTCCAAAAACTCTTTTTCATGAATTTATTTTTCTTGGAGAAAATCTTTAATTTATCAGACTAGCATCCCTTGCGCAGACCCCTTCCCCCCTCCCCAAAAAAAAATTGAGGTTAAAAACATATTTGACCAATGAAGCGATATGCACCGGACGTGGACAAGGGAAGCGGCTGGCTAGGGCAGGGGTAGGGGTTTATAGAAGGGATGCTAGTCCGAGAAATTAGGATTTACTCTACTTTCAGATAATAAAACAAAAAATAATTTTGGAAAAAATTTGTAAGGATTTTTTTTTTAGTTTACCGTGAAGAATATTCCTCTAAAATTTTGCAGTCTGGCCCGAAACACCATGTATATATCGTTCATTTGAAGCGTTTTTAATGCATAATAATCTTATCTTTTGAGTTCATTCAATTTTTTAGCAAACTAACATTACAGAGAATCCTAGTTTACTATCGTAAACTCTGCAAACATGCAATTATGAAGCATTCTCATTAATATGCTCTATTTTACTGTATCATTTTAAAATCACTACAAAACTTTACATGTTGATGTCTTGCCCTGTTTTACAAACTTATTATTTTTATTTCAAGTCATTGTGGATCAAGATTAGGCAAAAATGTTCTATTATTGTACAATATTGTTCCCAGAACTAAATCCTAACTATACTCTATGGTATTTTATGTTAACCATCAAGCCATGCGGAGAGACAAGCTTAACATGTCGCAGCATTAATATCTTATGTGGATAACTATGTACCTGTAAACATTTTAATATTTGAATCAAAAAACTTTGTTAAAATTAAAAACCGTATTTAATTTTTATCTTTGTCCAATTTCTTGTATTTTGACACATGAAGGGTCCACTGCAATAATGATAGATGTCCTATCAATGTAGTTTTGAAAGTTTCAAACGATTGATGGAAGACTCCAGTTTAAAGTTAAATAAAGATCTAACCTGACAGAAATTATGCCACAAGGTGGTGGTCTTTTTTGTCTATCGACATTCATCGTTATTGCAGTGGACCCTTCATATTTTTTAGAAATTTCGCTACACCAAAAAGGGATATTAGTTCATTTAGTATAATTGATCATTTTACTATTTTTATCTGGAAATTGTGATGATCTCTGTGTTCAATAAAAATATGGTCATCCGCTTAGTATAAACTTTATATTTGGGCTTTGGCTGAATTTATATACATATTGTATATGGTCAAAAGCAACATTTTTGTATAATAAATGAGCTCAGATGTAACTTATTTCATTTCCAGGCCAAGAACTCTCTGGACAAGTTGTTAGAATGGGAAAACAGTCACTTGTACAATAAACTGGGCCTTCGATGGAGACTTACGAAGCAACATTGCGACTCCTCTTCCATGATGGAATACGTCCTACTGATAGAATTTATACCTAAAATCCCCATCTACAGGCCTGACTAAACTGGGCTATGGAACATGCGCAAGAATCATGTTTAAATTATACATAGGTTGACCCCTGCATCTGCGACTCCCAAATTTCTAAACTAAGACAAACTTTTATAACATTCATGTATTGCGTAATAGGAGTTGCGAGAATTTTAGCTCTAATACGAATTTAGGTATTTTGCAGAAAACATTAGGAATTTACACTTAACTTAATTATTGTACGCCAAGATCTCTCTACGTTATTTTAGATAATTTATACATTATTTTATATTTTAAATTTTAATAACTCGCAGTAGACTGATGCGTGCTTTATGTGAAACTTGTCTCAAAATTTGATTTTGAAATGCTTTAAAATCTTGTACATATGAAATTTTTAGTTTTGAGGAATTTATGTTCAAATGTAATTTTCTTTATAAAATGGAATTGATTGTGAACTGATTTAAATTCATATAACATAATACAGTTGATTTATTATCATGCTGCAAATTCAGCATTACATTAAAATATACTTGATATAAATAAGAATAAAATGTCAAAATCAGTTTGAGGCAATATAACTCATTTGTAAGCATCACGATACATTTTTGCTTGTAAGATAAATTATGAATTTTTCATCCGTAAGATTTACTTATATTTTTTTACTGCATTATTATTTAATTATTCATGAGATTATTACGTACTTTAAAATAAATAGTGTTAACGTGGAATGATCCGAAGTAATGATTTTTGTTTCTGATTTACCTAGTGCTTGGGTTATATAAAGCCAAGGGAGTTCAAAGACTAAATTTGTTGACTGATTTTAACATGTTATTGTGACATATTGTTACAAATCCACTATGGAAATAAGTTCTGTCTCTGTTCTAAAACACCTATGGTAGTATATTCAATAAATTAGCCTTTCTGGAAATGTCTCCCATTCGAAATAACACCAATATTTTCTTGTCTCTTTTTTTGTCACATTTTATTGAACACGTCAAAAGGTTGCTAACAATAATCCAATGAAAGTGTTTTGAAACTAATATTTGACTTACTACATTGGCGATGATTTTTTTAAACAAATTCACTTAAAATGTTTTAGTGTGAAATGTATCCGATAATTATATTGGCTTATATGTACTCTTTTCAAACATAAAAATGAATATATTCTAATCGGTTTACTTGTTGAATACTCATGACAATATGTGTAGGAATGTATATTATTCAAACACAGGTGTAGACAGAATATTTAGTTTCATTTCTCGTAGTCTAATCCCTAATCCCTCGCAAATAGTATGAAAACTGCAAATATTGATACATATCTAGAGCACTGCAAAACTAAGATGGAAAACGTTCCGAGATACATTATTTGTGTACATGAATTCACACAAAGTATTTCCATAAGGGTCCGCCGTATTACCATAGTCTAACTTAGAAATACGTCCAGACACAAAATAAACATAGGTAACATACCTTCTTCCTAACATGTGCAATATAAATTATTCTTTATGTATTGACAGATCACAGTTCAAACTTCAAGTATTCAATTGCTGACTGTTAATACAATGTATGTGCTGCTGTAATAACCTGATTTTAAACCAGGATTGGTATTATGAACGCAATTTTAACACATTATAGCGCATATAATGCGTTCAAATTGCGTTCATAATACCAGCCCAGTAACTATTATAGCTTACTTAAAATTTCGCTACATAAGATGCTTCTAAAAGACAAGATAAAAAGGTTCTGCTAATATTTTAAGCATGCTTTTATACAAATCGGGTTTTTCCTCTTTAAAAATAGGAAATGTAAATAATTGAATAGTTAGGTGGATCTGTATATTAGTGATAATTATGTTTATCTGATGACAAGCGCTTTGTAAATACGCTTAATTAATCTAGATAGTTAAGATTAGCTAGAACTAAGTTTTATGGTTAAAATGGCTTAAAAAATATATATTTTATTATTGACAAAATTATGTACATGCCTTTATTCCAAAACGGATTTGATTTAATTTCACTTGTAAAATTGGGATAAATATTCCTCCCTTTATTTTCTTTTGTGTTCACCAGGTTTCAATTGTTCAAATAATGAGTTTAAAAAATGTGATGTAATTTTTATTTGTGTATGCTATTGTAAAATTGATTTTTGATTATTTGCTCATCTTTACATGTTTAATACATTTTTTTATAATTTGATGATAATTTTGTAACTCCTAGAGCAATTGTTCTGCGAGTGTGCCAACAATAAATTATATACAATACATTAAAATTACATGTACATACATACATACATAGTAATGTATGCAGATAACTTTAACAACTACAGACTTAATTTATTGAATACAAATTTCTTGGGAAGGCTATTGGATACTTTGTGGTAGGAATGAAATGTTTGTTAATGACTAAACAATTGTTTTAATTTATTATTATCTAAGCTTTAGCTTACAAATGTTTTCTGATTATATTTTTCATGCTGTTTGAGGCTTTAATTGTTTTTTTAATTAACTCTTCGCGTATACTTTTTATAATACTTCGTGATAAAAGATCTCTCTGTATTCACGATTAACTTATAAATATTATTGAACAATAATTCTGGTGATCATTTTCTGTAAAAAAAGTGAATTGTTTGTTTAGGATTTGCATATCAACCTTAATGATTAGAATTGTACCTGAGATTGTTGGCTATATAAAGTCCTCCCCACATAGAAAGAACACATTAAAGGGTTAGCGTCAAATTAATACTAGTGATATACATACATACTTATATTTAGTCAAGTGAATGACGCCATAAATTACATAATTACCACTTGCCACTGCAATAAAAATAAAACCGAATTAACATTTGCTTTGCTGTTAATTTTCTGCTCCAAAAACTGTAAAAAATAATTTTTATATTGGGTAGGAATATGTTATTTTCTCCGGTGATAATATTAAAATTGTTGTGTGAAATAAATTTAACCATTGAAAAAGATGATTTTTTGTTTCATTTCCTTATACGGCAAAAAATAATACCCAGTAATTGACATGAATATTCAACAATGTTTTGAGTATGTCCAAATGTTTGCCGACAGGCAAATTTAATATTAATTTTATTCTGAATAACTCCCTAGGGAGGAAATCCAGCCTGTCTGCAAACATTTGGACATACTCAAAACATTATTTAATCAAGTAACTGGTAAAAGAAGAAGTATAAAAATTGTTTTCAGGCGTTGCCTGGTAGGTGAATTGGTTCAGCCGGATGAATCTCACCCGCATGATAAAGGTATCAGATCTTTTACTTCACAAAAGTCAACAGATGAAAGAGCTGAGGAAATGTGGATATGTGGAAATGTGGCAGAATGGTGAATGTTACACAGTGTGTAAAGTGGCCAATTAAACCAGTCAATGACAGGTCATAAGCCCTGTAAATGCCTAGACTCACATATTCTCTTCTCAAAAATGTTTTCCCTCTGTTGCAACAAATTTAGACATGAATAGTATTTATTTGTTTTTGTTATATTTTTTATGTGCCCAGGCCAGAATGAAGAATATATTTCTGTGTATGAAGTAGAACCAGAATGTGTCTGGCTGCTCTCGAAAACCCTGAAGATGGTAATCAAGTGTAGATAAGTTCGTTTTGTAGTGTACTGGGATGCTATTCTGAACCACTCTTGCGGCACGAGAAAACAGTTTTTTTCATGTATTTTGTATGTAAATACACCAGATAATACGGCCGCAAGATCATTTGGAATACCAGCCCTGGTTGGCACTTAAAAGTATTTTTTAATATTTATTTTATTTACTCACAGTACTTTATTTCCATTTTTTGAGACGTAAATTTCAACTTCATGGGACCTTAGACCTGTGTTGAGTTAGTACAAATAATTAATTATATAGGTACTTATGTAATATACTTGTGTTCAATTTGTGATAATTTTATATTACACTACAACCTAGAGCTGATAATTAGTCAAATGTTTTAAAGTGTTCATTAATTTATTTTATTTAAATTTATTTCAACAGAGAGGGAAAACATTTTTGAGAAGGGAATATGGAAGTCTAGGCATTTACAGGGCTTATTACCTGTCATTGGCTGGTTTAAGAGGCCACTTTACACACTGTGTAACATTCACCATTCTGCCCATGTTTGAACATCTACATTTCCTCAACTCTTCCATCTATTGACTTTTGTGAAGTAAAAGAGCTGAAACCTTTATCACGTGGGTGAGATTCATCCGGCTGAATCAAATCACCTACTAGGCAACGCCTTAAAACAATTTTCCAATTTTTATACTTCTTCTTTTACCAGGTAGTAATTCAACAATGTTTGATTATGTCCAAATGCAAAAGGAAGAAGTATAAAAATTGGAAAATTGTTTTCAGGCGTTGCCTAGTAGGTGATTTGGTTCAGCCGGATGAATCTCACCCACGTGATAAAGGTTTCAGCTCTTTTACTTCACAAAAGTCAATAGATGGAAGAGTTGAGGAAATGTAGATGTTCAAACATGGGCTGAATGGTGAATGTTACACAGTGTGTAAAGTGGCCACTTAAACCAGCCAATGACAGGTCATAAGCCCTGTAAATGCCTAGACTTCCATATTCCCTTCTCAAAAATGTTTTCCCTCTCTGTTGAAATAAATTTAAATATGAACAACTCCCTAGGGAGGAAATCCAGCCAGTCTGGAAGCATTTGGACATAAACAAACATTGTTGAATTTATTTTATGATAAAATGTTGATTTTTATTTTAAAAAATCTAATTACTGTTAGAGACCAACAATTAACCGGATGATAATACGATCAATTTAACTCTTTTGTCTAGCCTGACATTTTCATAAATATATACATATTTAAGGCTATATGTATTCTGCAACTATCTGGTTATAAAGAAATAATACAATCACTGTAAACGAAAAGTTATATCAAAATAGTATGGTGGGAGCATGTCTCCCTTGCCCCATTTTAAACAAAAATGCTCAATAGATGGAGTAAATGCACCTTTGCATTTAAAATATCCATTTTCAGATAATATAAAATACCCTGCCGAATTCTATCTTCCCTTTTCACACCCTCAGTTTTTTTTTAGGTACCCACGATTTAATTTTTTAACCTTGTCGTTATGGCATCTATATCATTTTGTGCAGTCGCATTTTGGCGTCGATTGCAGCGCTTCTTAGTGAGAAGGCGCAAAAATTCGAATTACTGCGTTACATTATAGATTGATATTTATTGTACAATATGAATACAAAATTGCTTTTTTAAATAAAAGTATTAGCACGCAATTTATTTTTTTCTGTCTTGTATTAAAAAAACAATTTTATATTCATATTGCACAATAAATTTATTATAGTATATAGTGGAATAGGAATACATATATAAAAAAAATTAAAAACATTTTTAATAGTTTTATTTTACTGTTAAAATAAATCCTTCGATTCTATTAGATGCGTCAGAAAGAATCGAGAAAGAAAACTGACACTTGTAAAATAATATTATATACATGAGTGGTTAGTGGTTAGTATATTTGATTATCAAAAATAATAATTTTGTATTATTTAAAAATTGCACAGTTATCAGTATTATATCCCTGCTATTCTTGGATGAAAAATATTTTCTCCGTGCAGATCAAGATGGCATCAACAATCACCATTCTGAAACAAAATAATACTATTAATGGTGGATAATTAATTTTATTTCACATTGACATTTCTAGGCTGCTACACAGGAATGAAAGAAGAAGGAAGCACTTATTTTATTTGGGAAACCAACAGTTCTAAGTACATATTTATAGTAAACAACTTATATATTGTATAAACTCTGAACCAATAACAAATTTCCACAAAGTGTACAAAAGTAGTAAATAAAATTTTCCCCATAAGTTCCAAAGATTGTCAATAAAAATTAGTATGTCATACATGACCAATAAACATGCAACATGAGTCAAATTCTTGAAATAATTATGCATGAAATATCATGCAATTTACCTCGTTCTCCAATGGTAGGCACAGAGAAAAATAAAAGTTGGATGTTGGATGTCATTGTATTGGCTAAAGTTGAATGTGTTGAAGTGCTTAACGCCCACATAACGTTTTTATAACGCACACATAAAGTTTTTTCCTAGAATTACAATTAGGTACACAGCAATTCGGCATTTTGAAGAAAAAAGTGCAATTTGAAATAGAAAACGAATAAACTCTTGACAACTTAAAACAGATAATAATATATACTGTTCGAAAATCTTACAAAGTTTACAAACGAGCTGACAGCTGACAGCGAGTTCGAGCAGAGTAAAATGGCCGTTCGTCTAGACGAACGCCGGCCGACACGGCGCGACGGTTCGTCTAGGCGCACACCGCCGACAGTAGCGCCACAAACAGTAGTGATATTCTAGTAGTAGTAAGTTCTAGCATCAGGAGAATGCCTAGAAAGTCTTGTATTGGCTGAAAACCGCCTGTCTGTGTGTCACTGTGTTTCCTTTACCCGCCTTTTCAAATTGTGATTGCGTACTTGTGTTTTTGTTTTTTCTTGTCCTGTCTGCCGTTTATACAACTTTTACGTGTATTTTATTTTCTAGTTTTAGGCAATATATTAGGCGTTTTAATATAATAACAACCAATACATACGATGAAAGTTAAAGAAATGGATAAAATCGTTGACAAGATCAAGTTATTAGGCCGAGATAAGAAAAACAAAAAGGATCTTGTGGCATTTGTTGACCAATTAGATTGGGAAAAGGTACGTTCGAAACAAAGTATTTTTTATAGTTGCTTAATTTTAAGAAATTTATACAAATTCAGACATATTACTGGGTATGCTTAGCATATTATGGTGCCTAGTTTGGAGATTATAACTTCGTGGGTACTTGCACAGCGATAGATGACATCTAACAATATCTTCTGACTTACAGAATCTTTAGAGTAAATAATACACCCTTTTCTCTATAATATAAAGACTTTGCATGCCCCCTGCCTATGATTATTTTCTTCAATGGTGCTTTACAAACAATTTTAAATTATCTTTTATTACACAATTGTTATTTGTCTCTTAATACTGAGTTGATTACATTTATATTTATTTTTGTTATTTTTATACAGATTGAAGAGTTGGTGACAACAAAACTCATTACTACCGCTGGTCCGGATGTTTTGGACACTCTATTTATTGCGATGTCAAACTCCCCACAAAAAATAGCATTCAAAACAAAGGTAATAGTGAATTTCATTTTGTAAATTTCGAACAAAAATCATTAAAAAAATTATATATTCTAATTTATTAATAAGTTTTTTTTAAAATCTACAAGAGGAGAGCTTCTTAAATAATTATTTTTTGTGTTTACTAATTATGAATTCTTTATATTCAGTTCCCGGGAAAAATATACATTTCTGCCGTGTGTTCTTTTAAATTAATAAAAAAATAATAGAACATTATTTTGCTGATCAAAAATACAGTACTGTGTATTTTAAAAAATAAAAATATTTATTATTTGCATTTTTTTATTAATGAATGAAAGTGAAGTGATGTTTCCGAAAAAACTTAAAACCCACTTGTTAAAAAATTGATCATTGACTTGCCTTTGAAGTTTATACAAACTGTATTGTTCTCTTTACATTTAACCTTATTCTATTTTCCATATTTATTTTGCCGCTTAGACTATCAGGGCACTCTTAAAGAGTCTTCGATCACCTGATATTCCGGGAGTCGCTGTGCAGATGCTGTCCACAGTCATTCTTCTTGAAATACCCAAACTGCCAGGAGATGGACTCGCTTCTATTGCTGATGATTGCGTAGAATCCTTACGACAAAATAATGATCCTCATACGAGGTAAGATGTTGTGTTGTGCATAAAAACAATATTTACTTATTCTTCATTCATAATAGGAAATATTACAAATTGTAAAATGTGTAATACCAGCTATTCCTGTAACAGATATGTTGTTTTTTTTGTAAAGTTTATTTTGGCTAAACTTCTTAGCAATTTCTGTAGGAGACAAACTCATAAAAACATAAAATTATCTCAAAAAGTTATATATGCTATTGAAAATATAAGAATGTAAGCACTTTATTTCTGCAAACTGATAACTATACAAGTATTAATATTTTCAAATTTTATATATTGTGTAAATTATCATTTTTAATTTGATTACAATTTTTATTAGTATTTTAAATTAAGTTATAACATAATAGTATGTTTTTGATCACAATTTTTGTTATAGTTTTACTTTTATTTACCATTTTAAAAAAAACATACCACTAGATTATATTTATATACCTTACCTACCTTGCTAGAATGGATCTTTCTGAAATTTCTCAATGTAGGTTCTGCAGTGCAGATGATGAAACACCTATACACATTATATGTGAATGTGATACTTTATATCGCAAAAGAAGCCGCATCCTCGGGGGACCACTGGTTAAACCTGAGGATGTTAGAGCATGCGCCCCTAACTAATACCGATAGTTTAAAGATTCTCGGCTTGGAAGGGCTATCTCTGAGGCTATCTCAATAAAGACTAAGTATTGAACAAAAATTTTTTGTAATAATTTGACGATAATACATTTAACATAAAAGTGGCCGTGGCCAAATTTTAATTTTTAATTTTTTGAAAAAAAATACAAGCATTTTAAATCATATACATTTTTGTGATATTTTCCTTTATTTATACTTAAAATTATGCCTTCGGTGATACTTAAAAAAATATATATATTGAAATACTTTAGTTGAAGGCTTTTTTATAGAATTGTATTCTCTTTTTTTTTAAAAAGAAGATAATTCTAATTGTAATATTCAATTTAATACAATATTTTATTGACTGACCTTCAATACAGCCCTAATTGCTTTCGAAAAGGCTGGTCTGAAGGTCACGAAAAAGTCAATTGTTTTAAATTAAATATTACAACCAGAATTATCTTCAATATTTTTTTTAAATATTACCGAAGGCATAATTTTAAGTAGAAATAAAAGAAAATGTCACAAAAATGTGTATGATTTAAAATGCTTGTATATTTTTTAAAAACAAAAATTAAAATTTGGCTGCGGCCACTTTTATGTTAAATGTATTATCTTCAAATTATTAAAACAAATTTTTGTTCAATACATAGTCTTTATTGAGATCCCAGATACCTAAGTTTAGTCTAAATTTGAAATGGGGTAATCTACTGTTCTAAAAGTAATTATATTTTAGTTACATAAAACTTTTAAGTACATTTTTTAACAGAAATACCTGTAAAACATATTGTTTATATCTAATTTATGTTTTTTTATTATTGCCCGATTTAAAAAAACATTTGTTTTAATATGGCTAAATCGTAGGATATCTTAATTTTGCGTTCGTTTTTCCCGACTACAGCCTTAACATCTCACATATATTATATTACTCCTTGAAGATATGTACTTGAAAAATGTTTCCAAGATTGTTGAAAATTGAACTTTTCAACAGTTGGAAGGATATTTTACCGGAATGTCTGAGACATTTGTCTGAACACTGGGGGAATATATCTCTTCATGGAAGTGATGTGAAGGGTCCTGAACTTGCTACTCGGTGTATTGGAGCTCTGTGCCTCGTTCCTTGGCAGCCAACCATCCTCACACAACTCGCCACTATGTTCAGGTAAATTTAATTTATTTTTAAGTCTTAGATCATTGTTTTTTTAACATTGTATTTTATAGGAGCTAGGACCATCTAAAAACCCTTAAAAGTGCCTAGGCATATGTGAGAGAGGGACAGAAAAACTATATTCAAAGACCTATTCATCAAACCGCTTCGCCCTCGCATATCCTCTTACTATTACGAATTTGTATACTTATGTTTGATTAATTGATGTGGTAATATTGAGTATACATAATACTTCAGAATAATAATTCACCACCACAACTGTAAAGACGGCATTTCACTCTATTGCATAGAACAAAAGCATTGCAAAATTTCCTGGCATCTCCCTCAGAAACTTGCGAATTTTTTTTCCTTCAGGCTCTGAAAGGATAAAAAATGTTTATAACCTGAAAAATTAGTAAGCTAAAACTCAAAAGAATACAAATATTAAATGAAAGTATCACCGTGTTAATTTAATTCTATTAAAATATTGATGAACTTCTACCAAGAATAGTTACTTTTTATTCTTAATGATTGAAAAATTACTAAACTTTATAAATTAATATTTATGAAATTGTTCCTATACAAATATGAAAAATATATCAACATGCTTTTTGCTAAAAGCAAAAACTCCCAACCAACGAGGAACTTCAGGCCTATGGGGAATTGGATCCAAAGAATGTTTTCTCATGCACGGTAAAAATTAGAGCATTAAATTATATGGCAAAGTTTCTTCAAAATGTACAAAAAAAATGTTATAAAAACAAACTAATTTGAACGACGACACTAGTTCATATGAATTAACCAATGATGAGAGCGTTGTGGAAAATATCCTGTTTACTGTAAGTCAACGGACCAATCAGCAGAACTGACGTAGAAGAAGCGGAAGAAAACTTGAGACGTCACACACGGAGTATTTCAGAAATACACCACTTTAAAAAATCATAGCGCTGATAATATCATACGTTTTTTTTTTTGGTTTACTTTAACAGACGTTAACAAATAAAAAAAACACTGAACTTCCTCATTGGTAGTCTTAATCACACTCTGAAGAAATTTTATCTTTAATAAATATTTAAAACATGTGCAAATAGTTATAGTATTTCTTCTCTTTCAGAGAGATAAAACTGCCCAAAGAAGACCACCTCCAAATAATCAACAAACTGTGCCACGATTTGGATAAACTTAGTCCAGATTCTCTGCCTTCATTGTTGCATCAACTTCTGAGGTAGGTATTTCTCAATTTCAATCGACTAAATATGCATACATATAACAGATATCAAACCTGGTATATCAGAATATTTCCAAATTACCGTATTTTGCGGACGATAAGCCGCACCGGACCATAAGACGTACCCCGAAAATTATATATTACATTTTAGAAAAAAAAAAAGGTTTTAGACAATAGGACCCGTCGGACCATAAGATGCACCCCAATGTTTGCTTAGATTAAAAATAAAATAAATCTATCATATGTTGGTTGTGACATTTTTTTTAGATCAGTACCAGTTTCAATAGGGCCCCGATTGCAATGGGAAGTTATAATAGTATATTAATTTGAGAATAGAACTAGAAATATAAAATCCTCAAACAGAATTTTCTTGTTAGCTGTGTGTTCATAGCGTTATTGCAAAAAAAATGTTATGCATTAAAATAAGCAATGCTATTTAAATAATTTAGATGTTTTATGTTGGCTGTTTTAGATTATGTAAAGAGCACAATTCGCCAATAGTTTATATCCGAATAAGTGACTACTTCTCTACTCGTTTATATCCAGAGTTGCTTCAGAAAGATGAAAACCAAGAATCGGAAAGCCCCATTGTAGACTTGGATATGATTGGTAAAAATAACTTTTTATGTCTCATTTTTTTTTATTTATTTATCAAAAGCATACAAAAATTAATATATAAATTATCAAGTTCCACTGAACTGCATAAAATGCAGTTCGTCAGCAGGTGCTTATAGTTGAGTTCTAATAAATATACATAATCTTATCTCTTAAATTCTATAAACATATACAAACTCTTATTACTATGGAAAAAAATAAAAATATGCACATCAAAAATAAAAAATTGTCCAAATAAAAAAGAAAAATACAAAAAAAATTCAATATAAAAAACCACGTTCTAAAAACCAGATTCTCAGCAGGCTTCTTTCTCTTGAGCCAGATAAGTTTTTTTGATTTTTTATATTTAATGGGAGCATATTATACATTTTTGGTATATTGTACTCTAGTGTTCTTTTCCCGTATTTATTATCGAATTTAGGGATATGTTGTGGATATTTTTTTTTAGCAGTTTGTGTTATGGAGGTGCCAATCCAGAAACAATGAAATATTGCACTGTAGAACCACCTTTTACGCCAATATTTCCCAAGTAAATAAATAGTCCCAAGAAAAGCTTTCTTTCCAGCAGGGTGGTTTCAGACTGGAATAAATTGCCAAGCCTACTTATCCATTCCATCTCAGTCGACCAGTTTAAAAACTGTTTTGATGCTTTTTTGAAGGAAGAAGAACGCACAAAATACACTAGATATAGATGCGCCAGCAAAAACTGCCTGCCTATAACAAAAATAATTATGATAACATCTACATATGATTTTTCCTGTATTTATATTTTTTTGTTGCAACATGTTTCAAAAATAGTTTCATTTGTTTCTAGAGCCAGCGGGAGACGAGACACGCCGTGCACATGCCACTTGCGTGCTGTTCGCAGGCTGCGATGCATACATTCATAAACATCTTCTCAACATGCTAAAGTTAACGGCTAGAAGACCGGCTACTTTACTTTCATCTCCTTCTCTCATTCAACTTCTATTGGCTAGCGAACAACAGAAGGAGATTTGCATTCAGGTGTTTTATTACATAATATTTATTTTGACCTTTTGTAATTCCATAACTCACAGTTGATTTATAAACAAAAACTCTTTACCAAAAATTCATTACCTGACATCTGAGAGTCTGTTTCGTCTCTAATAATATATTGTTATTAAAATAATTGTTGAAAAAATTTATTTATAAATAAAATTTGTTGTAACAAATGTGATTCTCAGGTGTATTTCTACTTGACAACTGTAAAAAATATCAGTGAAATCTCTTTAAAAAGTACTTCTGAATAATTTTAGATCATTAAATCAAGCCTCATGTTCAACTGTCTCGAGCAATCGAAGAGACGGGACTTTACTTGGTGCTCAGATATTCTCCCCGGACCTGTGGATGCAGAGAATCTTTTTAAAACACTTGTTGAAAGCAGGTATTCATATTTGTTCAGTAACTATCTTAAAATAAAGCATGTATAACTGTATTTTAATTATGCAGACACGCACAAAATGAAGAAAAAATGCTGTTTCTTCCTATTTACTTGGGCGACATAACAGTAGCCAAAAATGCTGACATACACAAATATTATAAACCAGACAACAACAACACTGCCATAAAAAAGTAAGGACAAATGCAGGACAGTCAAAAATAGAATAAACTCTACAATGACTTAAAAGTCTGTGCTAAAAAATCCCCTTTGTAAATGGTGCTGTAACATCATGTTATATCAAGCACAAGACGAGATATTTTGAAACACAAGTTTTATTATTTTTATTATATATGTACTGTTTAACAATCTATGTTCCATAATTTATAATAATAATCATATAATTTAAATGTATTATAGCAAAATACGACTTCATTATTTAAAAAATAAGAGAGATATATCAAGTCTTGTCAGCGTCAGAGAAGAGAGCGAATAACGCATAACACAATTACCCAGAAAAACTCAATGTGCGTCTGAACGGTCGGGAAAATCTATGATTATGTTTCAGTCGTAAGCATTGCCTCATAACGAGTTCTGGTCTGTTGTCACTCTCGCTGTCCTTGTTGTCTGTCGCCCCCCCTTTTGCCACTCCGGCCATGGCAGCCAGCTTATCTCGTGTCGCCAGGCTCATCCTTGCCCGGATTTTGCCCGGCGCCCTGAGGGAGGCCATCAAACTCATACCTATCGCTAGTCTGCCAGGTATGTGGAAATAGATAATATTACTAAACACTAAGCATAGAAATTCATTATATTTCTTAGGTTGATTTAACCCTTCACTGCCCAATTTTTATAATTCCTGTTTTTTTTATGTGGATACTGGGAAAAATAATGTTTTTTTTTTCTATTTTATTTTAACATTTTACGCATGTAGACAATATGCTACATCGGACATACAATTTTAAAAATACAAGAACATAAGGAAAACAAGAAATAATGTTTTCTATTAACACAATTTTATCTCATATTGAAAGTAGCGGAATCAATTATAACTTCAAATCTTTTTTAAAAATGCAAAGAAATCTCCTTTTGAACATAAGCCAAATTATACTTTTTCCGAACACTGACCTTTTGTTTTTATCAAGCACTGAAATTGAACACTGAAATTTTATCAAGCAATTTTACCCTGGTGGCGATTTTTTAAATAAATTTTAAAGGCTAGTATGTATACAACATAACACACTGGTCACCGAGTAATAAAAATGTTTGAAATCACTTTTATACTCCAATTATCAGTATTATCTGTAGCAAATCATCAGCATTGGGTAGTGTAGGGTGAAAATAAACATTGAAATATTTTTATTTTTTTAAAATCAATATAAATATGAAATTAGTGAATTTAGACCTAAAAATACTAGCTTTCACGCTTTTGTGAAGCTTCCTAAAATAATTTTAAAAATATTGTGTAAGTTTAAGTAAATGTGTTTGCACTCAGAGTAATAATGCGCCAACTATAGAGAAGCCCAAACGTAGGAAAACCATTCTATAACTATTGGGTATTAAGTTATCTACAGTTCGCAGCAAAACAATGGGCCATACTTAGGTCGAGAATTGCCAAATGGATATTAATTTGCATTGTAAATATTTTTTAATATGTACCTGTGTATTTATCATTGCAGGGTTAATCCAATTAATTTTTAAAAAATTAAAAATACACGTGATTCATTTTATTCACAATATACTTATGTTACATTTATTGAGACATAAATCCCAACTCCATGGAACCAAAGTCCTGTGTTGAGTTTGTTTGTTTGTCCGCCACATCTCCGAATTGGTAAATCGTAGTGGCCTGAAATTTGGACACATCATTTTAGATGCGATTTTAAGGTTAATATTGCTATTTTCAAGCAAAATTTGAATCGACCTCTACTCGATAAAAACTCAAACTTTATATGGATGCTTAGTGCGGCCCCGACATATTGCTCGTAATCAACTGTCATTATCAACAGTAAACATACTTTAATTCACAAATTTATCTCCTAAACTGAGAAAAAATAGTATCTGAAGTAAATATGCTGATATAAGGAAAGATTTTAAGCAACATAATACACGTGTCGGGACAATAAATGCCAAAAATCAATGTAAATCATGGTAAAATATTCTAAATCAATTACCTGTGAAAACTGACTCCTTTAACACCTTTGACGCTCCTACTGCTGCAACCAAACATACTGCAATTCACCATAGTCGATTTTTATTTATTATAACGTAAATATCCAAGTTATTTACAAACAAAGCCAAGCACAGCTACAAAAGCATCCGATGGAACCGTTATCTTTATGTTGTCAAATAAAACAAAATGGCCACCAATTGGTTGCTAACCAACAAACCAACATCGCTTGCGTTCTATGAAACATAGTGATAGGGCTTCTCTATAGGTTCTCGCATTATTACTCTGAGGTTCTGCATTTAAATCAGGGTAAACAAATTATTGGTGTTTTATGTTTTGGATGTCCTATTCGTATTACTCTTGACTATACACTATAATATTATTAAACGGTGGGAGTTATGGGGAAAAACAGTTAAAGGCCTAAAGATTTTTTCATATTATTTTTTTTTCTGAAGTAGGTAAAAAAAAATTACTTCAGAAAAGTCAACAGATGGAAGAGTTGAGGAAATGTGAATGTTCATACATTAGCAGAATGGTGAATGTTACACAGTGTGTGAAGTGGCCACTTAAACCAGACAATGACAGGCCATAAGCCCTGTAAATGCCTAGACTTTCACATTCCCTTCTCAAAAATGTTTTCCCTCTCGGTTGCAACAAATTGAAATAATATACATATTTTTGTATTAAAGGGATTATTCTTAAGAACACGAAAAAATGCGCATTTTCAAAAACATAATTTTATGCAATAGAATTTCATCGTGTGTCATTTATCGAAAATAAATGAACTAATATACATATCTTCACCTCAGATACACTGGAAGTTTTGCAACGCACATGTGGTCCAGCGCTGAGTCAGTGCGCACTGGAGCTGCAGCACGTGCTGGAAGCCTGCGTAGTGAGCGGTGCAGACGCTCGAGCCGCGAGGCGTATTGTCCATATGCTGGCCCCCTTCAACCGTGATAACGCCATCATGCTATGCAGGAAAGGACAGTTCTCCAGGTTATTATTATTATTTTATAGACTAGCCGGTATTAAGCTGATGCGTGTACATCTAATGCACCGTTTTTGTATTATAAATTTATCTGTGCGTGGTTGGATGTGAAACAGGTAGTGTTTAATTTTAATGGATGACCTCAGATGGTGGTTATTATTCATAGCGAACATTGATTTTAATTAAGTTAATTTTATTAAGTTAAGATTTTAAATGTTTCAATCGATAACGCTGCCTCCGCTCTTCCAGTGAACTCAAACCAAGCTCATATTATGTTGACATATTACAACAGAGATGAAGAACATTTTAAAGAAGGTAATATAGAAGTCAAGGCATCTACAGGGCTTATGACCTGTCATTGGCTGGTTTAAGTGGCCACTTTACACACTGTGTAACATTCACCATTCTGCCCATATTTGAACATCTATATTACTTCGATTCTTTCATCTGTTGATGTTAGTAAAGTTAAAGAGCTGATACCTTTATTTATGCGGGTGAGATTCATCTAATTGAATTGTCTACAAAAATTTGGACAAACTCAAAATATTGCTCATATTATGTGTCATATGTTTGTTCCTTAGAGAAACTACCATTTTCTCTGCCTTTCTCCAACAACAGATTTGATAGGCATACTCGAAGAGTGAATGAGCATAAGCTTTATAAGTTTTGAGGATCTAGTCAAGGTTACCACTACAATATTATCCCTCAGCTTGCAGGTCATCATCGTCAACATCACGGAGAGGGTTCTAACTATATGGCCAGCCCACCTCGACGGAGATTATCACATAGGGCTCTTAATAGATACATATAGCTCCTTATTGTAGCAACGACGCTAACTGTTGTTTTCGCAAGCATCATCGACACATCGCAGTCCTTGTTTTATGTGCATTTCATGAAAAATATAAATGATTTTGCTTTAACTTTTTTGCTCTTCAGAGTTTTTAGTGAAGCCATTAACCTCATCGGTGTAACCTCAACCCAGGAGTGATATTACTGGGTAAGTATGAGTGTATGTGTATCCGTGCTTGCAGGGACCCAGGGGTGGGGAGGGTGGCCGTGGTAGGCTTCCTCTCCCTATTGGGCGCACTGCGCTACCGAGACACCGCCTCTCAGGATAGCTCCGCCCACTCTGTGCTGACACAGATATCCATCAATGTCCACTCTTGTCAGGAAGGTACCAGGTAAAACAAACCTAATGCTGACAGTTTTTGCTGTTCTAACTTTGTGTTAACATTTCAGTAACGATCATCATTAACCCCGATGATGGATGTACAATGCAATCCAAAATATCGGCAATGCGCTAAAAATAGGTAAAACATGCAAAGGCCAATACTTGTATATGGATACATCTGTTCCTATAGTTAATCTTTCAGACTCCAAAAAACAAGAATCAAGGCAACTCTGAACAATTTGTACTATAAAGGACTAAAGATATTAAATGAGTTGCCGAAAGAGATTAGGGATGCTGGGTCTATCGCATCGTTTCGTGGGATGGCGATGGTTTATGTTAAAAACAAACATCCATATAGATCTGTCATCAGAAGTAGTCCTAGTTAATAACAAGGAATTTGAATAAACTCATTATATTACATATTAAAAATGCCTGTTCAAAGGAACCGAAATGCTGCAAAAAATTACTTACAATGTTTAAAATATAAATATGATCTTTGTTTCAAAGAATGTAATTACTTTACTCCAGGTCGAAAGTGAATAATGCAGCAGTTTGCTCAGAAATCGTCTCTCTATTAAGGAAGTCTTTTTACCAATCATGGGAAGTCCGAGAACAGTTATATTTAGGTCAGTATAGGTAATTCTGACATCTCCATCATGTTAACAAATTATAACAGAGATGGAGAACATAAAAAAAGGGAATATGGAAGTCTAGACATTTACAGGGCTCATGACTTGTCATTGGCTGGTTTAAGTGGCCACTTTACATACTGTACAACATTCACCATTTTGCCTATGTTTGAACATCCCATATTCATTCAATTCTTCCATCTGTTGATTTTAGTGAAGTAAAAGAGCTGAAACCTTTATTGCTGTGAGGAGATCTAATTATTTCACATATTGGGCAACGCCTGAAAAAATGTTCTCCATCTCTGTTATAATTTGTTAATCTTAATTTAAATTTATTTATTTTATACATTTACATTACAAAAATGTTTCAAGGCATACATAACATGAAAAAATTTGTACTTAAATTTAAATATACAAAGATGGTAAAATAAAAATACCCAGCAATTAAAGAAAAGGGATGCTATCCTCTCTGAACTTTTCTTCACTAATATGAAAGATGTCAATATCCGAAGAGATACGGTTGAGTAAAGACATTGTTCCTCCTACTGGCATTACCATCGGCAGGTTGGTTCTGCAAGCAGGAAGATAAAACAGCTTAAGCTGCCTATGTCTAAGGTAGTCATTAAGAACACAAAGAAAAATACTCTCCATTACACCTATGTTGATCGTAATACCACAGATTATTCTGAAAAAATACATAAGCAAGTATGCATTTCTTATTTTCTCCAAATTATTGTAGCCCATTATGAAATCAGACAGATACAACCACCGATAGTATCCGCACTCCCTGACTCCCTAGGGGGTGAAATCCAGTATTTTGTCTACAAACATTTGGACAAACTAAACATATTGTAATCTCCATCATCCTTTATTATTTATTAACTCTTTAACTATGCAAGATACTAGAGTTTCGAAAAGTATGACTGTATATTTATTTTGTTTAAAATCACTGAATGAAACTTATGTAGACTGATTTCGGAACGCATATGTTCTTTTGTCGATGCAAACCAAACTATTTTTTTGAAATCATATCAACATTACACAAACATTTCAAATAACTAGTACTTAGTACATCTCTAATCAGTTCAGTTCAGTGCCTGTATAAAATATGTTTATGATTCCATAAAGAAACGATCTGTGATCGAACATGAGTTCAATGTTCCGGATCCAGACTACAGATTCTCAGAAAAGAACAATGAGGAAGTTCAGTGGTTTTTTTTACTTGTTAATACACTATGAACTGAACTGAACTTGTGACGTCACTCAAAGTAGTTCATTTCTATTAAAACCATTTTTATTATTTTTTTCATTTTTTTTTAAGGAACTTCGCTTTACAATGAAATGTTCTCATTTTTACCATGTGTAATAATTTATTTTTTTTATACAATTTCCCGTAGCACTGAACTTCATCATTGGATTGAAAGCCATTTTAATCATTACCAAATTATGAATTTAGTAAGAGCCTCTCGTTTAAATACATAATTTATCAGTTTAGTGATTTTAAATTGTTTAACATAGATAATCACAAAGGTAGTGCTTCAACATTTCAAATCAATCCACTTATTTTCTTTACTAATTAATTTAAATTGCAGGCCTGCCACAAGCCATGTTAAAGAAACCAGATTTACTGGAGACCATGTTAGCGCTTCTACACAATCATCTGGTTTCTAAATACTTAAATTCTGGAGAAGAATCATCTTCTCCTATCATGTTTGACGCATGTCTTGTTGTCAGAAAAGATGGTGTGGTTTTGCAGGTAAATTTTAGTTTTATTAAATTACCAAACATTTTTTAATATCAAGACAAGTAATTTAATTATAACTAAGGAGTCGGATTTGAAAACTGTATTAAGTATGCCTTTTTTTTATATCTAGGTTACTTTGCCACTAATATTTTAATTATATAATAAAATCAAATTAATTGTCATTGATCGATTTTAGAGTTTTGGTAATCTTGGAAACGCATTTCAGGGTCTAGAAGTTGTAAATGAATTCCTGTACCTTGGATCTCAAATTGACAATGAAGAGAAACGCAAAGTAGAAATCAAAGGTCGCATTACCATTGCCAAAAGTGCCATGTCGAAAGACCAGGGTGTGAGTAACAGTACCAAGATAACACAACAATAGACAGGCGTCGTGGCGCAGTTGGTTAGACGGCCAACTGTGAAACTGGCGTCTTGGGTTCGAGTCCCACCAGTTGCAAGAAATAAAACCAAGAAAGATATTTTTCTCAACCGGTCGGGTGTTGTGATGTATTGTTCATAACTCTCTTCCATATCCTCTCTTACCCACCCGCTGACAAGCCTCTAAAATAGAAGCTTAGCGAGTTATTCCTTTAAAAAAATAATATAGTTCGTCAAGAGTTCGGTCCATTCCATTTTATTATATGCTGCCTGGACATGGACCATCAAAGCAACTGAAAGACAAAGAATTGACTGTGGTGCTGGAGACGCATGCTCCAAATCTCGTGAACAGTTAGACATACCAACGAGTCCATCCGTCGGGAGTTAAACCTTGACAGTTTAAGTTTGGTTAATGTTTGCCTCATTCTCATATTCTTTGGACACATCGCGCGCAGTAATAAGGATAGCCTGGAGCGACTGGTTGTGGTTGTGGAAGGGGTAGATCTCTTACACGATTGACCAGGTCAGGACAGCGGCAGGCACCTTAGTGGTTAGAGCTTTGCGTGCGGCTCAGTCAAGGGAGAGCTGATGGAGAATTGTCGGGGCGGCCTAAGGGGTCACGATCGTCAGTCAGGACAGCTACTAAGAAGAACAAGAAATGATTATGTGTAGAGTAATCAAATTCTGAATTATTTCACCTACTAGGCAACGCAACCAACAAATTCAAAATATTGTTGATTAAACCAACTGGTCCAAGAAGTACAAAAATTGAATAATGTTAAGAAACAAATTATTTTTTCACACCAATTATACAAATGATAAATATTTGATTGCAGAGTTTCACAATGACTAATGTCCGTTATTTCTTTAAAAAATTTAGTATCGTCCGCAAAAAGTAAAACTTTGACATCACGGAAACAGGATGTAATGTCATTCACAAAAATTAGAAACAGAACATGCCCAAGGTGACTGCCCTATGGGAGACCACTCGAGGCAGAGAAACAGTCTGATTTTACATTTTTTAATCTTTACACGTAGATACCTGTCAGATAGGTAGGCTGAAACCAATCGAGGATAGCTCTGCGAAAATCCAAACCACACAATCTACTTAGCAATATTTTGTGAGAGACTATGTTAATACTGTTTCATTTCTTAAGGAGCCCATTGGTGTTATGATCTTCGCTGTGCATAAGATGATACAACGCATTGGTGAAAGCGAAGATGGGATTGAGAATGGTAGCTATGCGGCCAAATTTGACAATCTCTTAACCTCCGTATCAGCAAAGATGGCCAACTGCACGCCTCTCACATTCCAACTGGTAAGTTTTTTTGAGAAATAGGCAACAGAATATTGAAAAAATGTGAATGGCCCAACAACTTAATCACCTCTTCCACTTTAAAAAAATATATATAATTCACATAAACAGAGCTTAACAAGCATAAATACATTCTTCTCGAAAATCTATGAAAAAATTCATAAAAATTAACTACTTTGAACTACATCACAAGTTCTTCTGAATCAACCAATGATAGTGTTGTGATGAGCCAACTCACCGATCAGCAGAACTCACCGACGAGAACTTGTGATGAGACGGGCAGAGTAATTTCAAAATTACAAAACTTTAAAAATTAGCGCTGATAATACGATACATAAAAAAAAATCGCTTTTGTTTTATAGTCTCCAAATTGAAAGTATATTTTACTAATTTTTCATTATATTTAGGATGAAAACGTATCACTGAATGAATTATCACCGGAAGCCACATCAACTTGCATAATTTTACGGCAGATTCTACAGACGTGTGACGCTCTCATGGCGCACTGTGTATCTAACGCCGGGGGAACATTAATACGAGCGGATGTGAAATCCATACTAGGCTTGCATAAAACTTATTGCCTGATTGTGGATTTCATTAAGGTGGGTACATCATTGTTTTAATACGTTCCCTCTTTTCGCAGATGTATTTTTATAAGAATAATTTTAGTTCCACAAAAATTTATTTAAAGTATCATCATCATCATTTCCTTTCCAAACCTACACCATAGGCAAAATGGTGAATGTTACACAGTGTGTAAAGTGACCACTTAAACCAGCCAATGACAGGTCACAAGCCCCGTAAATGGCATGTTTTAAGTGAATTTCTGAAATAATGAAATTGTATATAAATCAGACGGATTTGTTTTGAACGTCCAAGTTTTGAAGGATACGTTTAATAAATAAAAATTTATACAAAAATTATACAAATGGCAATGAATATTTGAAATTTTACATAATTGAGCGTAGGTTTATAAAATATGATCCATAGTTTATGTAATAAAATTATAAACTAAAAAAAATATTTCTAGCCACAAAACTTAATTTAATACATATTTGATGATTTTTATTCATCACTTTCATGTATTATTGGCATAACCCCTTTTTTTCTAATGGGCCAAAAATCTACTTTTCTAGTTTGCTCATATTCGGGGAATTCCCTGATTATACATATAAAAATGACATTTGTCCCCAATCGAACAACGGGTAGATGAATGCAATAAATAAACTTTTCAAGTCATTTACGTTCTTGGAATGTTGTCTTTTATGAAAATCGCATTTTATGGAAACCGCGTTATAGGAGGGTAGTTGCAATTTTTGCTTTGCATTATATGGAAACTGCATTATAAGAATGCCGCGTTATAGGAGGATTCACTGTACTTCTGTTGGAATGATGCGAAGTGATGTTTCTAATATCTGACCATTGAATGTGACGTTTGGAAATGGAGTTAATATAATCAAGCTTCTAAGAACATCCTATCTTCTCCGTTTCAGAATTGTCGCTCCAAGAAACAACCCGAAAAGTCTGGTAAGAGAACTAAGAAAGGCGCCTCTACGCAAGACCCAGAACACGTCACCAAGGAGACCAAAGGCAAGAGGGGGCCCATGAAGCTCTCAGATATGACAAGAGAGCGAGGAACAGGCTTCAGGGGAGCCGAGACAGTGTGGGATATGGAAACATTGCATTCTATGTTGCAACTTCTTCACTAGTAAGTATATTTAAATGAAATTTTACCAGAAATTATATTTTTCAATGTTTTCCTAGACTTACCAATATAAACATTTAATTGTTTGACAAAACTTCTCTAAAGTGTACAAAAAAGTAATAAAAACATGAATCTCACCTGCATCAATAAAGGTTTCAGCTCTTGATGGAAGAATTTAAGGAATATGGATGTTTAAACATAGGCAAAATGGTGAATGCTACTTAAATGAATGGGCACTAAAATCAGCCAATGCGATGGTTTGTGGTATTAAAAGGAATGTTGCGGACTCCGAAGTAGGAGGTCCAAGATTCAAATCCCGCCCTACCGCAACTTATTTCCCATTTTCCAACATGGTTATTTACAACTTAAAGAAAATGGCCCCAAAATTAAAATATTTGTGTAAATTGTAAGAATGTAAATATTTCATTTTTCTTCAAAGTAAAAAAAAGACTGGTCTAAAGGCCCTGTAAATGCCTAGATTTACATGTTCCCTTCTCTAAAATCTTCTCCATAAAAACGGTTTAAATACACTTACTTATGTCGTCAACATTTACAAATTAGTTTGCCAATCATAAAACACCCGTTTAAATTAGTCTAAAATAGGTTTAGTAGAACTAGAAATCTTTAAAAACATCATAAATGGCTATCAAAACAGAAATTTCAAAATAATAATTACATTATTACTGTGTCAAAATAACAAACATTACAAAAACCGGTTACTATCCATCATAAAATTTTAACACAATAACAATGGAACAAATAAATCAAGAGATTCGCTCCTCGCAGCACTACTTCGACAGTCCTACTCAGTACCTACATACTCGTTTTGCACATGTACTTATTAGATATATTTATTTTGTTTATTTTTTGTTAATTTTTTAGGTTTATATTATTTAAATTAACTGTTATAAATTGACTTTTGTAATGTATCCAATTATTATCTACTACTGAAAGTTTGATCTCTCTTAAAACACTTACTATGCTAGCTTTTAGTCACTAACATTTCTTATAATATATTTTCTCTTTAGAATGTATGTGTATCACTTTTTTTTTATTTGTGAAAGGTATATTCCTCTTCAGGCACAAAAGGTTTAATCTTTTTCGTACAGGTATTGCCAATTAAGTAAATGTAAGTATAAATTATAAATATGTAAGTATTAATGATAAATATTTATATTAAACAGTATAATAAATAAATTATGCTTTATTTTAATTATTTTTGTCATAATTGTCACCTAATGTATTCAATCAATTGATGAAATCCTGTATTTGCGTACAAAAATTTGTCCCTCAGTTAACTATACTAATTGTATATTTTGTTTTAGTGATAGTCAGAAGTGGTGTTCTAAGGAAGAATCCAATCTGATCCGTACAAATCGGTTACTGCATCGGTATGTTGTCAGGTCAGGAATCGGAGTCCTCAAGTTCCATAGTACAGAGAATTTCAGGAACCTTTCCAGCGATGCTCTCATCAAACCAGCTACCATTTTGTATGAACGCTGTATAAAAAGGTAAGCGCCATTAATGTTTTAAATTTGTTTACTGTAATTATTTTCTACAATCAAATTAATATTATTATTTTTTATGCTAATAAAATTTAATCACTTTGTCTGCTTTTCTTGTTATAAAATAAGGTAATGAGGATAATACATGATTCCAACAAATAAAATATAATATTGTAATTTTTATTCATTTAAAAGACTTTGGAAACATATGCATATAGAAAGCTAAGTGCGAATCTATAAAACTTGTGTCCGGCTGATGTCATACGTAATCCAATCAAGAGCCGATACAACCGAAACAAAAGCACTGCTTAGAACTGCAGAAATGAAGACATTGCGCACTTTTCTGTGAACGACCCTGGGAAACAGGATCAGAAATACTGTAAATACTGTGGAATATACATGAAGCCTGCAATGTAGAAGATAGGGCAGGAATAGGAATGTATTTGGCGCGACTACGTGGAGAGAACGGATACCAACAGAAATCCACACGTGGTAGCAAACAACATGCCAGAAGGTAGCTGCCAATCTGGAAGGCCTTCAAAGAGGTGGCGAGACAGTGTGAGTTCAGTGTCCCAGGAGACTTCTTTGTATAAACGGATCCTCGAATCTACTACAAGATGAAAAAAAAGAAATAATTAAGGATTTAAATCCTAAGCTAAATAAAAATTAAAAAACAATGCCATACATATTAAATCCAAGTTAGAAAAAACAAAAATCTACCAATAAGGAGAAAAACTTAAAACTTATTGAGTTTCATACAAGTTTGATGGCATCAGATGATTCCTAAGTGAAACCAAGATCACAAAAACTTGTTTATACCAATTAGATAGTGTTTTGGTATGTTGTAGCAAGCAGGTGTCGATGTAAATAAATAAGTAAATTGTAAAAAATCTTCTTCTTCTTATCAGCCCGTTTCTCTCCACTGCTGGATATAGGCCTCTTCCAAATTTTTCCATGTCTTTGTGTCCTGGGTGCTCTGTTTCCACCCATGTCTCACGAGTTTGACGATGTCGTCAGTCCGTCACTTCTGTGATCCCCCTACTTTCCTTTTATTTTCATAGGGTCTCCAATTTAGTATTCTGGGGGCCACCTATCAACTTCTTGTCTTGCCACATGATCGCCCACTGCCATTTTTGTCTTCCCACTCTTTCTGCGGTATCGGCCACCAAAGTATTTATTTAACAATTTTTGTATGGCCTTTTTCAAATAAAATCCTCCAATTTTCAGCATATCAGTAGTTGTCTCGTCTTCTTCAGAAGCTTTGTTGTTTTTCATGGTGTTTAAAGCCACGTTCATTTCATTTTGGTCCACTTCTGCCATCTTTTTGGATCCCATATTCAATATGGAATTGTTTTCAGTTTCGGGCCTTCTTAGGCCTGAGAAGTATAGTTATAATGTAAAAAAATATAATGGCTGAGTAAATAAACAAACAATTCAAATTAAATGTTCATATTAGTATTAAATTAAAAATTGTTTGTTTTTAACCACTAATTTTACATAGATCATTAGATGAACTACCTTTTAAATTACAGATTGGATGACTTTGCTGCTTTTGATCAGGAGACTGCGCTACTAGTTGTCGAACTGTTTCAAGAGATGATCATCGCAGCGGCAGCATCGGTAAATGATGAAGAGCTTCTTGGATTCCTCAGCGAACTTGGTATTAAACCACTTTATATGTCACCTTGTTAACAGCAGTAATAAAATACCTGGAAATTTTACTACGTCATATTTTCTTTCTTCTATTTAGACGAGAATGGTACCGGAGATCTATCAGCCCGGCTATTTTCCATTGCCGAGATAGTCGGAGACCAGATCCTCAAAACTGCTGAAGAATCCAACTCCACTGAGGATCCTGCAGCTTCCAAGATACCTCCGGCATTACTTAAGTTACTGACTTTGTTAATTTCGAAAACGACCAACACTAAGTACTGCAATAAGGTACAAATAATTAAGGCATTCTCACCTTTATTAATCCTCATATTTTACATTTTATTTCAGTTCTGTTAGTTTTTTAATGACTCAAAATGTGATACAGTTCACACACTGTCTTTCAGCCTTCTTCGGCTTCTACTTATCACATTGTTATGTACTAATTCTAGTGGACTATCTGGCTAACAGAACTATGCAGCGACAGCGAGAAATCTAAGTGGGTGGGATCCAGTGCTGTGTCTGCTTTACTGGACGTATCAGCTCGCTCTGACAGTCCCTGGACATTCCTAGAAACCTTGCTGAATGCTCTTACAGAAATTATGGGGACAAGCGACGAAGATTCACAGGTTTAAATTTAGTCACTATTATAGGCTTGATAAAGTAATCAAAATTATGATAATGTTAGCATTTTCCTGAGTTGTCAAAGGCAGGTGCTAACTAGCCTAGCGAGGTTGTGTAATTAAGGTAATTATTTTTTCGGTGAGGATGTGCAAAATTCGTGGAATGAATAGATAATGACGCTGGTCTGCAAAAAAAAGATTTTTTGGATACCTGGGCAGCGATTATGAACGCTATCTTCATCGGTACATATCGAGACGTTATATAGTAAAGTCGATATTTATATACGTAAATGTGTATATTTGTGTGAAAATTCAAAGTATTTTCGCTGGTAACCTGTAATTGAAAATTGAAAATAAATTTTAACTTCCCATTAGAGTACGGGCTCTGACACTATTCCTGCTGCTTCGTCATTGTTGGGGGTGCCCCACCCTATTTTTATCACTTTTCAACAGTAATTTTATCGCAATGAATTTGATTTGGAGGGGTGAAAAGATCATTTCAGCCATAAATTTAAAATTGATGTTGTAGAACTTTTCACCTCTCTAGACCCTAAGAAGAAATGTAAAGGCTAAAATTTTTTTTTTCATCCCTCCAAATTATCAAAAAGTGATAAAAATTGGTAGGGGGGGGGGGGCCTCCACCGAAAACAGTGGGTGATGAGGAAAACGGGTGTCATATTTAGATTCAGGAGATCATTTCACATAAGAATCAGCAGAAATGGTTTCAGGCCTGATTTTCAGTGTAATTATAAAGAATATATCTGTTGTGTTTATACACTTGCAGTGCTAATAGAACACACATAAAAACTCGTTGAACATGGCCCCAAAAATTTTAATATTTGGGTAAATTATAAGAACTCTAATATTTATTTTTTTTTATCAAAAAAAAATATTTTTAATCACACACAATGGTATACTTCTGTGTAGCATCACGTCTGTTCATGATAAAAGGCGATGTATTTATAACGTGTCTTATTCAATTTTACATCATTGGTTAAATCTGTGTTAAAATTAATTAGCATTTATCAAATTTATTAAGAACTGTTTTGCTAATCATAAGCAATGCTGGGCGGTTCACCGTGGTGTAAGTAGTTCTCAGTTAAATTCCTGGCAAAATCGCAAAAATTACATGTGATTCTTCTCAAGCCTGAGGTTCTGTACAGTATTTCACCTCTGTAATTGGGCCTCCTGGCCTGTTGTAGTGCAAAAAATATTTATCTGCGGTTAATTGAATGAGTCATGAGAGAAATAAATATTCTAATGAAATATCTTCTTTCAAATGGAATATAACCTATTACTATTGGGGTGGAGCAAATTTGCTCATTCTGAGGCGGGAGAACGCTTCATACATTTCTGCCCATCCTCCTTTACAATGTATTCCATGATTAATTAAGTTTATTTGTAATTACATATATTTTATTAAAAATATTTTTATATTTTGTACCATATCAAGCAAAGAGGCCCAATTACAGTACAGAACACCCAGGCTTAAGAAAAATTACATTTATTTTTGTGTTGTCACCTGGAATTCAACCCAGAGCCTTCCGTGCGTGGGTCAAGTATCTCTTAGCCATTACACCACGGAGGTCGCCATCATTATATTCATGTTTCCTCGCTTAATTCTTTAGCAGTCCACTCGGGAAGAGTACACTGGCCAAATGTGTAGTATAAGTAGCGCTCTCAACTCGGCGCTGCTCACGCTCATTCAACACTTGAACAGGAGGCTCGCCGCCGCAGAATTGGTGGCTGGCAGGATCAGAGCCGAACTGGTAGGGCTCCCCTACAGGCAGTCCAATCAGCAACAGATCGGTGACTAGTCTATTGATTTATTGTTGCATATTATGTCCGCGCCCGGGTGAATTAATAATACAATTCTACGATTTAAATATAAAGAGAATCCTGGATGAGTGTTTTCGACTCAGCGACAACTTTAAGGTAAAAATACTGAAAGAGAAAATAAAGTAGAAACAAGTCTACATTGCAGCATTCGGCTACCACGCTTGAGACGGGTTTGATTCCCGACAGGGTTGATTTGAAATGCAGTTTTTACACTAAAATTTTTATAGTCTGGATTGGCATCTGAAGTCTAAAACTGATCATCTTGCCTTCGTGCAACTAATTATTGAAATACACTGGATTGGAGTACCAATACAGAGTCCTTTGCACCATTATATGCAGGGTAAGGGAATGTAATGTGCAAAAAGCAGAATCTAGCCTTGATTTTGTACAAAATATTATTCGCATAGTTCTTATTATGTGTATGACCTCTCAAATACGCGCCGTCCAGCAAAGTCACGGCAACCATTTCTGATATCATACTTCATTCATAATGTAATCGAATACTCTTACGAAAAAAACAAAAACTTACACAACTTGTTTTATTTCAATTTAAAGTTCGAGCGCCCTGGAAAACCACATACATTTTTAAGATTTAAAATAAAAAATGGAAAAGTTTATTGATAAAAAATTTATCTTATAGCTCGGGCTGCGCTAAAGAACCGCGAGCGCGCGCTGAACACAGAGCTGCTGTATATCGTGGCGGGGGTCCGCAAGCTCGCCCTCCTCCCCGCCCCCCCCGGGCCCTGCTGCGCCGCACTCCTCAAGCTCCTGAGTCGGCTACACGGGCTGCTGGCCACTGTGACGGTGCATTTCATGGCACGCGGCGCTCCCCCACTTCTGGCTGCGAGGTAACATTTTAACCGATAATATCGGGCCGATTTTCTTTTTGTTGATGTCTTGAAAATTTTGAAATGTCTTCTCCAATCCATACATGAATCACTTATTACGCTGTTTGTTATGATATCTTTGAATTATATGCTATGATTTTTTTAAACCTATAATAGTAAATTACTTTTTGACACCCATGTTGACAGCGTCATAAAAAAGGAATCACGTGTGCTCGGCTTTGTGATGCATAGCTCACCATAGCAAAGACGCTCAAAATCCTATACTGCATTTATTTAACAAATGGAGTACCCTATGCATCACTGTGCCGAAAGGGGGATGATGATGAGGTTTGTGAAAAGATATAAGAATAAAAACATACCTTTAACCTAATTCTTCTATTGCAGGTTTGACCGAGTTATAAAATTAGGAGGCAGACAATTGACAAAGTCGGTGAATGTTATCATACAACACTGTGAAAGCGTGCTAGATTCTGGTAAATATTAATAATGGCTATATTTAACACTTTAACTATATGTTTTTTGTCTTTTAATGCAATAACATGTATCAGGTTACTTTTAACAACATAAATACAAAAATTATATTTCTTACCTTTTTTTAATTATATACGCCCCCACTCGTTTGTGAGTGATTTTGGCTCTTAGAAACAAGAATAAGAAATTTAAAGAATATACGCTTCAGACAAAAAAAACCATACCCACGAAAAAATATAATTTAACGTGAGGTAGTTAAAATCAGTATGAAAGAGTTATGTGGCAATAAAATATTATTACCTTCTAAATTAAACGTAAACATGACATAAAATCTTGGGCCAAATACTTTTGGGAACTCTTTACTAAGAGGGACATTCAATTAGACTTATTATTTAAATTTGGCAAATAATATTAAACAAATTCAAATATTTTTATTATCTGTTCTTAAGAATTTAGTCAGAAGTAAATAAGTATCCAAGTCATTCTGGGCGAGTAAAAAATTAACGTTTAGAGGGAATGTATTATATTCTTCACAAATAATTTCTTACCTTAGAGGATAAAACATGGGAGTTCACTTTTTACCGTTTTGAAGTTAGAAATGCAGAAATTATCGCAATAAGCTATTTTATACGTGAACAAAACACCGATGTCCACTCTCATCGTAAAAATGTTATTTTAAGTTCAAATAAAAACCTGGAGTCCACTTTGTTTGAATGCAAAAAACATCAGTAGTTCCAGATAAACTATTTTAATATGTACTATTTTTATTAAAAAAACATTATTTTACATTAAACTATCTTTATAGATTGAAATGACCTAATTTATTAATCGCACAATCACAAAATCTTGTTTCCTAAACATTTAGTTCAATGTGATTCCTGTGGTTTATCCTTTAAGGTACAGATATTATTTCATGGTATAAATGTCGTCAACACTGCAATTTTATTGATCTACCACTTCTAAGTCTCGTGTTATGCAGTTTTAAAAAAAAGTTTTTTTTTTTAAAATCAAGACAGAAACGTATGTACGTATTCTCACATTAATGATTTATTTTTAGGTGCCAGTAAAGGGCGAATCAACCAGGATATGAAATTAATCCCAAAATTGGTTTTTGAAGTTGAACAATTTGGCAAAAGGGTCATTCAACTGTCCAAGAAAACAAAGGTAAAAATAATACAATTTAAGTTTTGTAATAAACATAATGTTTTTTAGTTTTTTCCACTTTTATTTATAGTTTTCACTGTGAGCAGGTTTCGTTGTGACCGACATCATCAGACTAGAGCAGTCAGATGTGCAATAACGAGTTTTAATGCAAAAAATGCAAAAATGCATATTTCCATCAAAACTCTAATGCAGTTAGTTAAAGTGTCTTGTAGCTAGACAGTTATTATAGAGATGGAAGATTTTTAAAGCAAATCAAATTTAGAATATTTTTGTAATGACCCTAGCATTTTACTTTAATTACCAAAGATATTCTTATTTTTATAGTTGGATCTTGCGACGCACCTGTCGAAGCTAAATGCACGTGACTTCCGCATCAAGGCATCAGCAGTACGGGACGCACTCCAGGCGCACGGGACAGCTGGAGATCCGACTCCTGATGATGATGATGAGCAGGATGGTGATCTGGAAACATCTCTAGTGGAGGAGATAGACGCTGCTATCGAGGGTGCTGATATCCAACACTCTGACAGTGATGATGGTAAACAAATGTTTATTTGTTATTTTAACAGTCCTCCTTTCACCCTTTAGTTCTCATTTCATGTCGGCTATTAATGACTAACTGAAAATGGCAATCAGATTTGGGTAAGTCATGAACCCAAATTTATTTGAAAAAAATATATTAACATATAACAACAGAGATGAAGAACATTTTAGAGAAGGTAATATCTATATAGGGTACCAGCCAATGACAGGTCATAAGCCCTGTAGATGGCTAGACTTCTATATTACCTTCTCTAAAATGTTCTTCATCTCTGTTGTAATATGAAAATATAAACAGCTCCCTAGGAGTTGAATCCAGTCTTTGTCTACAAAAATTTGGACAAACTCAAAATATTGTTGATAAATCCACCTGGTCCATGAAGAAGTATAGAAATTGAAAAAAATAAAATTTTTCGGGTGTTACCTAGTGTGTAGGTGAAATAATTCAATTAGATGAATCTCACCCGCATAAATAAAGGTTTCAGCTCTTTAACTTCACAAACATCAATAGATGAAAGAATTGAAGGAATATAGATGTTCAAATATGGACAGAATGGTGAATGTTACACAGTGTGTAAAGTGGCCACCTAAACCAGCCAATGACAGGTCATAAGCCCTGACTGACTTCTATATTACCTTCTCTTTAAAATGTTCTTCATCTCTGTTGTAATATGTTAATATTAACAGCTCCCCAAGGAGTTGAATCCAGTCCTTGTCTACAAAAATTTGGACAAACTCAAAATATTGTTGAAAAAAATATATACCTATAGTTTGAACTAAATAGGTTTTGTTTAATTGGGTGAGAAGTTTTAGTGACAAAAATATTTTTTTAACACGAAAAAATGAAATACGTAAAAAATATAAAAGCTTTTTAAGATTATTTTTTTTAATTAATAAATATTTTGTCCACAGGTGGAACATCTAATCGGCGCAGTGAATGTTGTGATAATACAACAGATGCTGAAAGTGATGACCAAGACTCGAAACCACCAAACAAAAAGAAAAGAACTTGTTCTCCGTCTCTATTATAGTTAGTTAAGTTATTATGGAGGGGCACAGCTTATAAAGTTAGCGCTCTCTTGCACAATAAAGTTCGTTGAAGTTGTGTATTTAATTAAGATTTTTATAATAAAAGTTATTGTTAAATGTTGTTTTTTTACCCATTTTTTAAAGGTAAAGCTGAATTACTTTAATCTAAATTTTATATAAAATATTTTTAATTACAGTAAATTTCTTGTTAGTTGGAATAAAAAATTATTTATTTTAATATTATAATTAGAATGTATATCATACCCCTTGAATTTTTTTATGTCTCTCTCTAAATACAGTAAAAACCCCTTTTTACGTTTTCAAGGGTGCAAGACAAAGGTGTAAAACTGATGAAAATGGTAAAAAAAACGGAAATAAAAAATGTACGGAAAAAATAAAATAATTACATAAAAATATAATTAATTTGCTACACTAAAGTGAACACATATACTTCCAGAAAAGTTGTAAAAACGGTGATAATTGTAAATATTTTTTTGCATTTGCATAAAATAAAATTTTGAATTTGCATACAATATTTTTTCCCCTAAATGTTGGGATATTTTATTTAAACGGTATCATTTTTTTTCCATGGCATCACTAAAAACAACTGTCATACAGATCGCTGTAAAATTGTTTTACACTTTTATGACGTTTTTTGTTTAAATAAAAACAAAAACTAACCCTAAAGGAAGACACTTAAACAAAAACAAGCTCAATTGCCATAGAATTAAGATAGTCCAGAAACCGCATACGCGCATCATACAGAAGGCGACTAAACTACTTTTAAACGAGTAGTTTTACATTTGACCCATTAGTTTCTTTGTAGACATCGCCTGTAGACTATGTCGTTTTAAATTGTAGAAATGCTGCTGAGATCAACCAGAAACAAGATGGGATCACATTTCATGTGAAAGTAGCAATAGCATTACTCAAAATTTTTATTATTTTTCTACCTGTCCGAGAAAATAAAATGGACATTTTGTTAATGTTGCCAGGGCAGTATTTTTTTTACGCTACTTTTTATTAGTGAGAACATCGGTTTTGATTGATTTAGTGGAATTTTAGCTCCCTGCTGATGAAAGAAGGAAAACGGAGTGGATAAAAATAATACAAAGAGTACGGCGAGATGAGTTTTGGAAACCAACAAAGCGAAGCATAATTTACTCAATGCATTTTGAGGAGAAATGTTTTTATGGCACAAAAGGCCATTTATCTAAATGTCAAACTTTAATGATTAGTTCTGTTTCTAAAAGTCGATATTACAAAAAGCTTACTCAACAAAGGGGAAATTAAAACTATGTAGACTGTCAATACAGTATCAATATATGTTCTTTATTAAAAAGGTATTATTTATAGGAATGAGGAAATTGGTAAAAAGTTGATGTTGATGTCTTTCTCTCGAAAAGAATTAAAATGGCTTTCTTTTGGACAGGGCATACACTTTCAATTTCTTTCTCTTTTATACAACATTCTTCAAAACCCGGCACCTCGGTATCTGAGAGTTTAGTTTAACTTTCCAATCGTGGACTAGCACTTTGCTCATCTAATGAGAGAACTAACAGAAATTGGACCTCTCAGATTAAACAACGCCGTGGTGGACATTTGGCAGACTTTATCTTTAAAACATCAAATATTATTTAACATGACAAAAATATCAGTTTTATGTAAAATAAAATTTGTTTTATTTTTTTAAGTTAAAAGTTCTCCTCGATTCAATTAGGTACTCTTACTTAATGACCCTTTACTTATCTACGCTGTTGTGTCAATCAATGTTTTCGCGTGTACAATAAGATTTTAGAGAAAAAAACTAATTACTTTTAACATTACGCGGCAACTTCAAGCATGCGCGCGGTGAAAGTGGGGCAAAGTGAAGGAATTTTCGGACACAGTCCGGTGTGTTCAAATATGATTCTACCCTTCTTCATTCGCGTGGCGGTGGCGCGCGGCACCATTATTATGACATAATTTTGGCTTTTTTGACACACCAAATGAATTCCGAAAAAAATTTAACGTAAAACCGGGGTGATGAAAAATGTAAAAAACGTTGATTGGGGGAATATTTGTATGAGAATGTATGAAGAAAAGTGGGTCCTGAACATTTCAGTGTAAAAAGCGGCAAAATAAAAAATTGAGGAACGTAAAAACGAGGTTTTACTGTATTATATATAATTATAAATAACAATTATTTTTCTACATTTCCTAAAAAATAGATATAGATTTTAATCTGTATAGTTGACACGTAATATAAAGAAAAAGATAATGATGAAGAAATTAACAACATAAGCTGGTTTTTATAAAAAAAATATTAAACTGTAGAAAAATAAATGCTTAGATGCTCCCACATTTTTTATTTAACTATGCATACACAACAGGTTGTTTACCCGTTTTTGACAAATTTAGACTTAGGACAAATTCTCTGGAATAAAGCGAGCAAGGTTAAGTTCAATTGAAATGGGGTATGAACATAATATTATGCAAGTAGGACAAAAACAAGCTGGTATGGGAATATCAAATATATTCATAACACAATACTATGTACAAAAACTGTTCACAAATTTAGTAAAAATATATAAAACTAAACATAACTCAGATATGGCGGTACTTTGTTTCAATTGAGAAATGGTGTACATTTTTATGCAATAGTACATATCAACATCGTATTTACACATTACAAAGCTTCAGGCCAATATCACCGGCACAAATCTTTTGGTCCCTACCATAATACTATATTTATAGATTTCAGTAGAATGCCTATCATTACAATATTACAAATAAATAATAATTTATCCCCGCAAATCATTATGGCATTTGCCATTTTTATCCTCAATATGATGAGAAAAACTTTCCTCCAAAGAGTAATCTCACTTTCCTTCCAATTAGTAAATGACTTCAAAAAAGGTACTGGTCACCAATTAATACTTAACTTTGTTTTTATTCTTCTAACCTTAGGAAGCTATTTTGGTTTTTAAGACACAAATATTACCCTGTTACTCTAAAGTCTTAGGAAATCATCACAACAGAATGATCCTTTCATTATGTATACATATATCATACCAGTTATACCTACTTACGAGAAACGCACTTCATACAAGTTTTTCCACATTAATTTTTACACACTGGTGTATTTCTGACCACATTTGTATTTTGAACAGATAATTCTGTTCTTTCCTCATACAGCTATGTCATATTATGTGATTTTATGAAAGGATGAGAATAGGTCAAATTACAAGTTCAGCGTCCAAAGGACAACAACTTGTTCCATAATTGCTCATCAACAAAGGTTCAAGGGGATTTTAAAAAACCATTTAAAGCGAGTATACATTATTCAATTACGTAAACTTAATAATAAATTGAATATAAGTGTCTTATAACCTAGCGTGTTTTTAAATACAAAGCTTAGTTTCTGGATGAAAATTGTGAATATAAATAAATTAATAGTTGAATTAATTTTTTTATTTAAAATACTGCGCAAAGGTACTGACATTTTACTAGAAGTAGATTTAGTATATTGATTATGAAATCCCATTTTTTAAGGGAGTTTTATCTTTAATTTTATTAGCGTAAGAATTATCAAAAGCAATAGGTACATATTAAATGTATAGCCATAGTAAATAGAGATTCAATTAAGTCTTTCTCACAGATTTTTATGGACTAAAATACATACATATTCACATTTCTGTAATAGAAGTGCTTTGGGTAAAGAATATTAAATTATTGATAAATCTCACAATCCCTGTACACGCTTTTAAAATAGTTTCAAAGCCAACTAAATAATAACTAATTTACGATAATGACATTTTAATGTACAGAATTAAATGATAAAACAATAATAAATTATTGTTTGACAAGAAAATTCACATTTTTGCTAATCGAGGGGATGATTAATCAAATCTGAACAAAACTTTATTAAATGTAATAACAAGTGAATAAACAAACAAAACAACTACAGTTTGTTATGGTAATATTTAATGGAAGATTAAAGTGAATACAATAAAATGTCCCATGTATGTAGGTAGCTGGAATAAATAAAACTTGGACAATTTCAATCACCAGCCACCATTTGGACTGTGCTAAAGTAATTATTAAAAAAATATATAACAAACCGAAAACATTTTCATTTGTAGATACATGTTACAATATTAACATAGAAAATACACATTCTAGAGTGCAAGTCCTTTGAACGGTATTGTTCAAACGTAATGATTTTGAAATGATTAAAAAATGAAAATGGAATGTATCAGATAATTCAATTATTTAAAATGTAACAAATATGAACTTGAATCTCTTTATTTATAACCTGTTTAAATAATCAATTAAATTTACAAATAAATACCATAAATCTAGCTACATTTAAAAATTAATGAGCCGTAACATAATTGAATGTAGACGAAACTAATTTTAAATGTAAATTTCTCAATTTTAACAAATTATTTCATTTTGAATAGGAAAGGGTTCTTTGCGAACAATTCAGTCCTGCGAGATAAAAATAAATTCAAGCATCATAAAAGATTAAATACCAGAATTGTTTTTGATAATATTATAACACTGGTATAATTATAGTCATCGACAATATGTAGTGGCAACTCAGAGTAATAATTAGCTAGAGAAGCCCTTTAGCTCTATTAGTTTTGAGTTAACAACAAACGTGTAATGGACGGTTTCCGTTCGCGCTTCCAATTCTCGACTCAAGTACCTACGGTCCGTTGTATTGCTATAAACATTAGCTAACTTCGTAGTTGATAATCATAGAATGGTTTTTGTCCAAATGGGCGACTATTAGCCAGGGGCGTATTATTACTCTAAGAGTGCCAATAATTTAGTTGTACAATTTTACAGTAATCTAAATTTCTGTCAGATAAAGATATAAATTGTGATGTTAAAGAGTAATTGAATACTGACTCATAAAGAGGGAATACATTTTACGATTGTTTGGTTGGTAAATCGGACGGAATATGATCAACATAATTAGATGGAAATTGTCCTCTGTTACCTCCCATTTCCCCATACAGCCAACAGTCATCTACCTTGGATAGTACATCCACTTTACAACCAACCGTGAGCCCCAGATCTCCATCTTGTTCGGGTTTAAAGTCGTACATTGCAGTGACTATGTTACGTAACAACTGTTCTGATTGCGGTAATGCTTGGTCTGGGGATTCGGCGAGTGGAACAACAATTTGAATGAAATTGACGGGAAACATGCCTTCCATACCGCTGCGTAGCTTTCCTTGCATCCATTCGTCGTTGAGTTTTTTGAGCAGTCTTATCTTATCGTTTGCCTGAAAAAAAAAAACAATATTAGCAACGTGATAAAAAATGCCGACTTGTATTTTGATGGAACAACAAATAAAACATTTTAATCACACAAAAGTCGCATATTTTTAAAATGACAATCTTGTACTTTTGCATGTAAAAATAATACATTTGAAAAACTATCTATTAACTTGCGGAAGGATTATCATAACAAAAGTTGAAATTGACATTCACCAGAAGCTCTTTTTACATAGTGTAAAAAAGTAAACTAGAAAAAAACAATGGTGGATTAGGTTTCCTTACATAAAAATCAATTCGGGACTTCAAAAATTTTCATTATACCTCAATTTAATTATTATAAAATACTTATCAAGACTTACAAAGACTAATCACTGTCAGACAATGGACGTACACGTTTATGCACATTTGATATGACATCACTTTCATCGCTTGAGATAGCCAAAGCCTGTGTAATATTCCCATCAAAATTTTCAGGTTCACAGAATTTTAAAAAAATAAAAAAATTGTATCATGTTCAGTTTAATAAATAATAATAAATTTAGATAATTTTTATAGCGCTGTTTTCATGAGTAATCACTTCAAGAGCGCTATACATTATACTTTTAAAAAATCAAATAAGGTCTATCTACGGGCTAACTCTTAATTACTATTTACTTACAGACAAATTTTACAAATCATGTAATACACATAATATGTTTGTACTTCTAAAAATTACATCTAAAAAGTAGCACATCAATGGCGAAAGTCGGCGTTTATTACAGTAAATAATACAATATGTTCTGTTCACAAAACATTGAAAAGGGGTATGATTAAGTAAAATTAGATGGAGTAAAAATATGTAAAAGTAAATTTAAATTAAATTATATAGGCCAACATATTAGATACTGTCTATCCTCACTAGAAATGGTAAATACCTGTTCTGAGGTGGGCAAAATTTATTTATTTTTATACAGAGTGTTCTTTAAACCCTGTCACATCCGAAACCACGAAGATCAGTATGGGCAAGAAGACATATTAGCATAATAAAAAAAATATTTAGAACGAACAAATTTTTTAAAAAGAAAGTATTAAAAAAACAAATAAGAGAAGCAAGGGGGGGCGCCGCCACGCGGTTGGCGGTATATCAGACTCCCCCCTCCCCCCTTCTCGTTTCTCCCCTGCAGAAGTAAGCAACCATTTGTTTTTTTATAAATATTTTATGAGGAGGTTTAATGATTTTAATATGGAAATCTCATAATATATTATGGAACTAATAATATCAAACCATCACAGTGTGTGAAACTGAACAAAATATATAGAAAAAAAGTCCAAGAAGGTAAAAACTGACCAGTGGTCAAAATAACATTTTGAAAATACGACACACTGACAAAAAAATTATGAATCGCACAAAAACTCTTAATTGCTGCTCCAACTGGCGGCTCCTTCCCATTTTTGATATTTTGTATGAATTTTAAATTAGATTTTAGCTAAGCATAATATATCTTGTGGGAGCATATTGCATACACGAGGACCTATAAAAGTTGAAAAAAAAGAAGTTTTCACCGGAAGAATGATCATTTTGCCTTCAGTTTTAGATCTAGAGTATAAAAAAGGTTTTGGTGAATATGTCGCCGCCAAATCGTCTAATCAGCCACTCAATAGGACGGCTAGGATGTTCATTAAATGCCGGCATTTAATTTAATGGCTAGACCGTTCGTTTTTTTATTTATTTACTTACAATTTTAAAAAACCCGTTAGGGTTACATTAGACATTAAATATTGTCTAGTCATTTTATGTCTCGTCTAGTCTAGTTAGTTCAGTCATCATGTGCTTTTTCAGATTGATTTTAAATTTGTCTCCAGTAAAAGTTTTCAAGTAGTAAGGTAAGTCGTTGTAGTGTTTAAGTCCATTATGTAGTATTTTTGACTGTCCTGTGTTTGTCTTTGCTTTTTCAATATGATAGTGTTGTTGTTGTCTGGTGTTATATTTGTGTATGTCAGCATTTTTGACTAATATTATGTCGTCGTCTTGTATGTTTCCCAGTGTTATTTTGTGCACAATTTTTAAGGTATCAATTTTAGTCAAGTAGTTTATGTCAAACTGGTGTGTTTTTTTGTACAGTTCAGTCGTAGAGGTCGGGTAGGGTAGGTTGTATGTTAGTTTAAGATTTTTATTTTGTTGTCTTTGTATTCTTGTTATGTCTGTCTTGTTGCCAGTTCCCCAGAAGGCGATTATGTAACTCAATTTACTTTTGACATAGGTATATAATCTTTAATTTTGTAAAAGAGGCTATGCTATTTTGTTGAATGAATTAAGATAGCTCAACGTTCAACGTGTTGGCTGGTTGAAAGCTAGTCCTTTGGAACCAAAAACCGCTGGGTTATGTTAGGATAGGTTGGATCAAGTTGAGAAAAAAAACTTAACCCAACCTAACCTAACTTCACATAGCGAAATAAATTTTAAAATAAAACAATTATTATTGTTGTATAAAAATTAAAGAGGGTAAGCGACGTTCAGCCCTTTCGATAAACGTTGCTTTCAACATTTTGACTAAGCGTTCGTTAGCCATTCAATTGAATGCCGGCATTTAATGAACAGCCTAGCCGTCCAATCGAGTGGCTGATTTAACTATTTGGCAGCGGTATATATAACAATATAGATAAAGAACATTTTCGAAAGGAAATTAGGAAATCTCAGCATTTACATTTTATGACCTGTCATTGTCTGGTTTAAGTGAAGCGATCTGGTGTAACATTCACCATTCTGCCTATGTGTGAACCCCATGTATCCAGCCTTGTCTAGAAACGTTTGGACATACACAAAATATTGTTTGAAAGTGGATTCTATTGATGAAAAGACTATTTCCATAAAAAAAATATTTAAATGACTATTTTTGTAATGATGGTCGTCACCGCTTGTAATTTCTGTACTGTATTACAATAATATGGACAGTGTTATGCCATCACCAATTAAGTGACACAATGCTGTTTCAGTCACAACGGGTGATACCCGTCGATGGAAGGAGTGCTCACCCGAAACTGTAGTATGTTCTTTTAAAATAATAAAATCGTGTAACCTCCTGAAACAAAGTTTTATTTTTATAATAATTAATACGAATTATTCATTCTGTAATAAACAGTTTAAGTTTTTTAAATACAAGGCAAAATGTGTATATATCAGAAGAAGAAGAAAAAATATATCAATAATCTGGATTTAATAAACAAAAGTGTATTTTGGCGCTAAACTGATTATTGCATAACACCGTCCATATATGGTAAATAAAATGTCCTTCACACTTGAGTAATAGTGCAAGGTAAGCATATAGAATATTTGCAGTTCTGTAAGCTATCAAGTTAAGCCATCTGTGTAAACTAAGATCGTACCTCTAACAAACTTGAACAAAAATGAGTTATTGGGTAAACGTTAAAGCCATAAATTTATCAATATTTTATAAAATAATAATAAATTATCGTTTGAATAATAATTGGGAACTAAAGGTCAAACAGCGCTACAGCGTCGCTGCATTTAAGCGGGGATGCGGGTCAAAATTTTGTATCGAGTGCCGCGCAGCTGTAGTGCGTTTCGTTCAGTCCAAAACAAAGAAAATTAATATTTCGTGTGGCTGCGACGCGCCGTGCAGTGCCGGTCTAGTGTGGTTTGAACTTTTAGTTTGAAAACATGGCTTCCAATGTTTATTCAGAATGAGAATTACCGAAATAAAAAAGCCTAAATTTTACTAATCATACTAAAATCTACTTTGGCAAACAAATGCTTATCGCAGGAGGCTAAACTGGCAGTTCACAACGAATTTCTAGTTCCAACTCTAATGTATGGGAGCGAAGTATGGAATTGAAAAAATGATGATGAAAGTAGGTTGAATGCTGTCGAAATGCGATCCCTTAGGCGAATGTGTGGTAAAACAATGTATGATAGGTGCACAAATGTCGAGATCCGTGAAGTGTGTAAGGCTGAGACATGCATTATTGACAGAATCAAGAAAGGGGTGCTGCGTTGGTTTGGACATGTAGAGCGAATGGACAGCGAAAGAACGGCTAAAAGGATCTACGATGCAAATGTTGATGGATGCAGAAAACGAGGAAGACCTAGAAAGACATGGCACGATCAAGTCCATCAAATACTTGAAGATAGACATGTCAAAAGTAGGAATAATCGGCGTGCGTGCATGCGAAAATGTATGAATGTAGAGGAAGCGAGGTCTGTATGCCAAGATAGAGTGTTATGGCGTTCTATCCTCTCTGCCTACCCCTACGGAGAAACGGCGTGATGGTTTGTTTTGTTTGTTTGTTTATATGATTAGTAATATTCAATTGAAGATAGAGAACAGAATGTGAGGACACATATTTTTTATGTTTTATATTTTAATATAAATTATGTACTACGATGTACGAGGTAAATATAAAAAAAAGTAAGATCCATTTGTATTTATTTATTTCTTGCAATTGCAGCGCTGCGCCCATTGAGGAGGAGTTGATGCCATTATGAGTAAGCTAACTGTTGTGTACGCTTGGTAATGCTTGTAGCCGTCGTTTTCTAAATGAGAGATACGATTTTTAAAAGCTATAGCTGCCATAACCACGGAAGTGTTAAAGTAGTATATTAATATGCAAAACAATAATTTATTGTTTTTTATATATACTTTCTAAGGGCATTCACATGCTCTCCGTTTCCGTGCTCAGAGGGTCGGCCATACAAAAATAGCGCATAAAGACGCGTGCCTTTGTACGTGCTTTACGCGTCGAAGTCAAGTATTCTGAACGATTTTAGATTTTGTACACTTGGAAACATCTGTTGGAATCTTGGTGATACACTAGCAGATGAGGAATTATCAAAATTATCAATACTACAGTTGTTGATATGAGAGCTATGTTCGACACTTAATTTTGGGAGTCTTTAATTTATTTCTTTTAGTTTATTTATTTTCTTTGTATTATAAAACTATTATTTGGGGATAAAAGAAAGTACATTTGATATTATTTCTCAATTTACAAGCACATTTATCTCTAGTGAAATGCGTTTGTTTATTTTATAACATTTTTTTATTGTCGGGACCTAAATACGGTGTGTTAACAATTTGTTGTCAGTTTTTAAAAATAGTTTTCCCTACTTTTAAATTTTATTGTTACAATGGCTAAATATAGCTTAAATTTAGCTTACTGATAAAATCTTGTTTTCTTCTACGGACCCAAAATGGAAGGAGAATATGAATATATGATATACAATGTATGAAGATAATACAATATATGAAATTAATCATCTTCCAAAATTTGCTATCTTCCTACGGCTGCCATAGGGGATAGCGGATTTTGGAAATAAACGACTCAAATATGAATGTATTTGGCATGTGACAACCCTGACATTTTGTGAAAACTTTAATTGCGTTTTTTTGAGGCAATGGTGTCTTAAATGACACATTGTGTATTTATTTGGTAAGTTTTAATGATTCTTTTTTGACACATGTTTTTAAGTAATTATTTTAGGTTTTATCTTTTCGAAAAATTATCTAAAATTTCGCGGCCTGTTGGAAATCGCCATAGCAATACCTAGCGCCACAGAAAAGGTTAAATTGCAAATTACTAAATGTTTTGTAAATTGCAATTGTTTCAGAAATCATCAAAAAAACTCACCCTGAATGGAAGATCGTCCGAATGTGTTCCGGGAAAATCATAAAGCGCTATTCCGTACGGCTCCTCTGTAGCTGTATCGACGTAGAATGGTGGCTGATAGGGAACTGCAGCATCATCCGGAGTCCATTCCCGGGAAGGCGCTTCATCCACTAGGTCTTCAGAAGACTCGCGGACGTGAGGAGGGGGAGGGGGGGGCACTTTCGGCATCGGGGGGGAGTAATTACCCTCTTCAAATACACTTCCACACTCTGGATAGCTTTCCTGAAAATGCATAGTTTTATTATTTATTTGACAGTTCCAAAAAACCTTTTACAAAATATATGCAACATAAATGCAAATGGTAGCAATTGTTAAATAAAATATAATATACAGAAATAAAAACAGTAAATCAGGAAATATAACAATTTTGATTCTGTTTTATTTTTAATTATACAAATAAAAGACAAGTGATACTTAAATCCACAAATTAGGATTAACCAGTGACTGTCATTGCATTTGCATCACTCATCTTTTATATCTATAATAAATTACAATGAACTTCCACCAAGAATTTTCAATAACAATTCTAAACTTAATGCTATAAGCTATGTCTGATCTCTGTTGCAATCAATTTCTTTTCCCAACCATGTCACCAGAAGTCAACATCTGCTATTTATTCAATATTTTAAGAGCAACTTTTGTTTTTATGCCCCAATGTCCAGAATGTGTAAATTAGTCAATTCAATCTGTCAAAGTTTGACGGCGATTGGATGTTCAGTATTCTGTCAGCATCTGTTTGAGTCCAAAAATTGCTGTGAGGCGATTTTTTCATTGGATAAAAAATTGGAACAACGAGCGTACCTCAATTTTTTTGTTGCTAATGAAATTTCGTGTGCCGAATCATTGAAAATGTTGAATAAATCCTTTGCAGGCATATGAAAAGTGCATGGACAACTCGATTAAGCGTTGGCATCAACGTATCGTCGCAAATGGCAAGTATTTTAAAGGGGATATATTCTTTTTTTAAAAATTAAAGTTTTGCATTTTTCTGCCAAATTCCCATATATTCTTGATCAACAGTAAAAACAGTATGATTTGTGTTTACAGCTCGAGTATTGTCGCTAATCAGGAAATGGTTTGAATTAAAAGCGGACATATGTAAATTGTTTTGATAAAATCATACAGTGTAGCTTTAGATAAGAGTCTAAAGAGTCATAACTGATATAAAGTTTGGTGAATGGGCGTATTCCTATATTACGAAAATACAAACAATTATGAGAATATTTACATTTAAAAAATAATAAGAAAGGACCTATTTTTTAAATTATTTTTAAAGGGTCTTCAGATTCACAAAGAACGTGGGCTTTTAAAAAAACTGGTCAAAAATACAGTGCATGAAATATTGATAATATTTCAGGTGGATTATACTTCTCTCTGGAATTGTTTAGAAGAATCTCACATACCAATAACGGTTTTATTTATATTACTTCAGAAAGAATAAAAAATAAATACTTAAACCAATATCCCAACCAAGATGAACGAATCATTAAGGATTTTGGAAATCATATCATTTACAGAGCTTATGACTTGGCATTGCCTGGTTTACACTATCACATATCATTCTGCCTAGTGTTTGCAATTTCCACATCTCTACAATTTTCGGAAGGGTATATTGAAATGAAATCCTAAAGCAGTTAATATGAGTTAAATCTATATAAATATTTTTTCCGTGTATGCATTTATGTTAATTTTTTAAATAAATGTCTCTATGTTGTAATAATTACTTAATATTGAAAATTTCACATTTTAGTTAGTATTTTAAAAATTTTTAACAACAAAAAAAAAACCAAAACAGGCCAGGAGGCCCAAGTACAGTGGTGAATTACATCACAGAACACCCAGGTTTGAGAAAAATCACATTCAATTTGCGTATTCTCACCGAGAATCAAACCTGGAACCTTCCATGTGTGAATCAAGCGTCTTGACCACTACACCACGGAGGTCGCGTAATTTACTTCACAAAATTTAGAATGAAAAAACATACTCGCAGTGGCGGTTTTCCCTTAATGTTTGGATAATTTATATAGCACCATTTTTGTGAAAATCACCTCAAGGACGCTTATGCCCTTACGTCCATTGGGTCAGTGACCCTCCAAAATTTGCCACTAATTAAAATAATTTACTTAAAATACATTATAAAAAAAGCATATAATATAATGCAATCTATAAGTATAAAATCTATGCAAATATAAAAGGAGCTGTTGATCTTCATGTTTTTATAGATGATGTTATCTAGAATACTATTCAGCACGTGCGTCGTCAAATATTCATGTTATGTCAAATGCGCGGGTCATTTCTGTAATTGTCCCATAGCTAATGTCTTATCTCTAGATTTTCTCGTGAGAAAGAAAGAGATAAAACATTCCGTGCGTACGTGAATATGGAAACATTTCGCTCAAAATTGGGTGGAACGCGGGCATTGTCCCGGTAAAGATAACAATTTAAAACAAGGAAAATAAGATTGATAATAATAATATAACATTGGCATTGGTCTGGACTGGAAGAGATACGATGATAAATGAATTCCTATGTATTTTACATACCTATACTTAAAAAGGATGAATTTTTAATGGAAAGGATTAGCATAAGTTTATATTTTCTCGTCCCTTTTTACAAGATTGAAATGTGCTTTGTGAATTAATATTATTACAATATATTGTTTCTTGCATGTGTCCAATTACCTAGTGTTTGTTAGGGTCCTGTTTCGTATGCACTAAACTAATATTGACTCGTAAAATTAAAATCCTGTATGTTTTTAGTAATTTGTTTGTGTTTTAAAAGTTAAATGTACCAGTAATTTTTATTTGTGGAATTGCGATGACGACAGTTGAGAAAATATGTTTTTTGACGCTAAAGCATATAAAGACCTTCTTAAGAAACTCTATGAACCAAGATAAAGTGCACACACTATGATGGGTATTTTGTAAATTTGTGTATCATATTGGAAAAATCAAAATAAACATAGATATATTTATGTATTTTTAGGGCAAAAATTGTACAATGTGAAATACACATGTACCTATTTACAGTAGGGCCAATTTAATGGGTCACATTTGACACTTCATCAAAATTCAACAACATAACCTTGTAAGGGCGTGTATAAAATATTATTTTATTTTTTCGAATTTAGAACTGCATAATTGCTTAACTTTTTTCAATTACGATTACATATTTATTGTAATAATGACAAAAGAAGGTAATTTTACGATTTACTTTCACTAATAAACCATTCTAAACATAATAAACTTTTTCTGTTCTAAACGTCGTTACAATGTTGCATCAGTGAACCATTTTTCTTTTTAAACACTAGGGATGTAACCTAGAAAAATCGAATGTTGATAATTTTGTTAAATTATGTACTTGTCTTATTTTGTTCCTTAAATTTACGATAGAAAATAAAAATGGTACAGGGATTCGACTTATATTTTTTAAAATAAAATTACAGTACCTATAAGTACTTTTTCATAGTAACTGAATTCAATTAACATATATTATGTTTAAAGTCCGAATCGATTCATTCACTTTAATCAATGTTTTTAAGCAGGTCACTCACTATGAAGTTAAAACTGACAAATGTCAAATGTTAAATTGATAAATATTAAATTGGCCCTACTATAGTTTAAAAAAATTACCCTCCCATTTTTAACCCCTTCAGCCGCCACCGCATACTAGTTGCATACTCTATTGTATTATTATGATTTTGGTGTACATAGTGGACATTTTCCTGCTTGTTTTTAGATTATTTCTAGTTAGTTCTTTATTTATAATTTAACTCTCCAAATCAGTTGGCATGTGTCTTTCTAATAACTTATTACCTTGGATATAATAATATAAAAAGCAAGTATACTATGCATCCATAATGAGTGTTATGTCTAATTTCTTGGCAAAGTAGACAGACCGAAAATACAGACTAAGTACTGTGCCAATGTTTGGCCATAGTTCCACACTAACGCTAGCACATCATAACAAAAGAACATTACAACTGTGTAAAGTGGATGAAGAAATATTTACCGTTTTATGTTTGAACAGAAAATTATTAACAGTACTCGAAGCCCGAACAATATAAATCCAATAAGATTTTTATTAAGGAAAACGTTAACAGTATTTTGATTCAAATATTCATATAACCAACTTTGTTACCTGACTTTAAAACGTTTTTATATTTACATTTTCATATCTAGATATTGAACTGCTAGATATATTTTTATTTGTAAAATACATGTTCAATAAGATATGCAAAAAAAATCATTGAATGGTGAAGAAACACTCAAATTCATAAACTACGGTGAAAAATCTATATGAAAGATTTTCAGGATCTTTGTAGGTTGATTTGAAAAAAAAAACCGCTCACACATAGGACTCAAGAGTGGCACTAACTCTTTGTTTGAAAACAGAGCGCTCATATAATATAATATTTATAAGGGTATTGGTAACAAACTTAGAAATCTCCATTGAAGGAGTTACCGAGATATTTGCGAAAAACTTTGAAGAGATTTCTAATTATGCTGAACTGACTCAATGGAGAATGCTAAGTTTGTGGTGTCAAGTAGTATAATTGAAATCTGTTTTTGCAAGATTTAGAGACGGTTTTGAATTACGCTATTATTTAGGTAGGTAGGTTTTTATGTATACTTTATTTTGGCATCAATAACTAATTTTCCGTTTTTGGTGGAGATTTCTAAGTATGCTTCTAATACCCTCAATTACTCTGTGCTGTTGTGGATCAATTTTACTAGTGAAAATTATCAACATGTTTATAATGTGAGCATCGACAAGATTTCTAAAAATGCATGCATAATAACTAGGAAAAATATAAAAAAGACAAACATATACCTACATTTTTAATTAAACAAAAAGGCACAAAGAATAACAAAACTGATAATACCTATATTAGTTTTATCAGTTGATTAATTGATATGATTATACCAGATTACATTAGAGCAATATTATACATACATGTTTCAAATTTCTTATCCTTTTTTTAAAGGAATAACCCGCTAAGCCTCTATTTAGACGCTTGTCAGTAGGTGGGATAGCAGGATATGGAAGGAAGTAACGAAAAATACACATAACACCCGAACCGATTGAGAAAAAAATACTTCTTGGATTTTTTTCTTGCAACTGGCGGGAATCGAGCCCGCGACGCCAGTCGTCCAACCAACTGCACCACGGCGCAAATAAATTTGGTCGCACGGTCGCAAACAAATGGTCAAAAGTTCGGGCACTAATAAATTCGGTCGCACGGTCAAATAAATTCAAACAAGGATTTGATTAAAAACATACTTACATTTCTAAATTAAAAAAAATATTTAAAAAAAAAATAATCTGAAAATTATACAAAATATTTCTTAAGTATAATGGAATTAAAAAATTGTTGAAACTCGTAATAAAATATTATCAAAAGTATTGCACGGCATAATAGGTCATGAGTTTTAAGTGCATAAATAAAAATAAAATGCATTTTACAGCACAAGAACTTATATTATGGGTAAGAGATTTATCAATGTTGGTCAACAAATTTTCCATTGACTTTTCGATAGATTATTGATACCTACCATATTTCCGGCAAAAAGGAGATTTTGCACAAATATCCCACTTTTCGAATAAAAAAATCGCAACTGTCTCTTAGTGGTGAGCTGAGTATATTTTTTTAAAATATAAAAAAACATTTTCTCCTATCTAACAATCAAAAGTTCAAATCTGGTATGAAGATACTACAGAAATATAATTTGGACTAATAAAATCAATACCCCACTAAAATGACTTTTTCTCTAAGCACGAGCATCTTATGCATTGGAGGTAGAAACAATACACAAACTAATTAATGTAAATTTTAAATTTAATTTTTTCAATATACATATTATTTTGTATACACTTGTATGAAGTTTTTATTGTATATTATCTTATTTTGAATTAAGTAAATAAGAAAATTTTAAAATACATTAACAATAATTGGTTCAATTGAGTATGATAACAACTAGTGCTAAGAATCAATTCATTATTTTATTCGATAAACAAAATTACGCAGAATATAATATGTTTAATAATTTTCATCTTCTTATCAGTTTTCAATTCTGTTTATTTACATATATTTTATACATCTGAATAATATGTATTTATTACCTGCTCTTTAAATGTTAAGCCTGTTAGCAAAATTTTATGTTTGATTGAAAAGTCAACAGACTTAGTAAGTCATGTTTGAAGTCATTACATAAATAATATTTAATATACATTTTTCTACTAGATTAATAATTAATTAAAGTTGAAACATGTAATTCATCATAATTTTGTTTTTACGTAAATATTTGCAAATATTCTCGTCGTAACTCGTCTCGTCATTCAGATGTCTTACCATGTTTTTACTAAATATAATGCACTAGACCAACTTCTGTACATTTTACAGAAAATCATAGAGAAAAGATAAAAATGAAACTCACCTCAACAGCAGACTGGAAACTCAGACCGTTATTAGTGCAGGAAGATGAAGGTTTTAAGTTCCCGAGGGAACCGGATAGGAGAGACGAGTTTTTGGGAGTTTTGGGCCTTGCAGGTTTAGCTCGAATAATAGTAGGCAATTTGTGGGTCTGAACACTTGATTTAACTGTTTTACCGTTGCACAAGGGATCTAAAAAGTCCGAATCGTAAATTGGCCTCGGCACAGTTGATTTCTGAGTATTTTTCGGGGGCGAAAAAGGATCAAAACCAACCCACGAATCTTCGTTATTTAGCGATTTCGTATTTGAAATCAAATCGAAATCGTCTTCGAATCCACTTTCAGCTTGCGATGTGTTGCCTCCGTTGATGTTGTTGTGTCCCGTGGACGTGGTGATATCGGAACCAAAGCTGTCCACACTCAGTCCGTCGCTACTCGATCTGGTCGTCAGAGTCGGAGAACTTGGGGGAGACGAAAAGTCAATCAACGAAGTCGTGTTACTGATTGCACTAATTTTAGGAGGGGGGAGAACAACATGAGACTGAAATTCGCTCTTGACCGATTCGGTCGTACTATATTTGGGTTTTCTGTTAATCAAACTCGAAAGTATGGTAGGCTTTCTATTAAAATGTGCCGGTCTCTGGGGAACATCGGGTTTAGGAGCGGCAGTTTTGATAAATTTCGGCGGTGGAGGCCGCGGCGGTGGCTTTTTCTTTTGAACTGGATTGTTTGTCGATGCAAAATGATTATCGGTGAATAAATCTTGTTCCCACGACGAAGGAGGTTTGGCAGAGACGGGGGGTGGCGGGGCGGCTCTTGAAGGATACTTCATGTCTGAAATAACACACTTACTTAAGTTTTTTCTCTTTAAACTCGGTCCTTAAAACATTGGTAGTATTACATTCGTCAGGTTTCTGGCACAAGTTGGTAATCAACATTTTACAAATTGCGACATATAGCACTTTTAAAGTTAAAAGCTCATCCCAATTCAACAATTTAAATAAGACTGCAAGCAGAATATAATAAAACATTATTTGTTGTATTTATAAAATATGAAATATTTTTATTTACTTTTTAAACAAAGATTATATTATGATGCCAGTTATGAAGCAATTTCATTTTTCGAAAATTTGTATTTACCAACTTGTGCCAGAAACCCGACGATATTATCGTTTAGCTAACATCGCCTAAGTTATTTTTGTTCTTTTTACAAGATGATAAAAAAAAACTTTATTATTTTATTGAAAGCTCAAATTAAGTACGCCTTTAAATGTATTCAAATGAAATGTTTTTCCATAAAATGCCACCTTTTAAAAACTGAATTCTAATTCCTCTTCAATTCAATAAAATAGGCAGTTTTTTCATTGTCCTGTAAAAAGTACAAAAATATTTTACGCTACGTTATTATCTAAGCGGCGATATTGTGATTTTAGCTAGTAAAATAATATATTTTTTACTTTCTTAGAACAGGGTTACTTACCCTAGTTAGATAGTCAAAAAAACTTTATATTCATATTATCATTTTTATGTAGACAAATATGATAAATAAATAAAATACGCAAAATCTTACGGTACCAGTGCAAAACAAAAATCCAAACTTCCTAAAAATATATACAAGTTGTGTACGCGTTGTAATTGTAGGGTATTTGAATTAAAATTTTGCATGCTTACAGCCGTTTCAAATACTTAATTCAGTAAGCAAAATAAATTATAGTCATTATGTTTCCTAGGAGAATTGTAGAAATTAAGAATGATACATTTAAAAGCGCAAGCATAAGTTCGGAAACATATTTTTTTAACACTTGGGGTCTATATCTATGGTATGTTTGTTTTAGTATAACCAGTACAATCAACAGGAATTAATCAAATAAAGCAGTCGTGTAAAACATTAATTTTTAATCTCAAACTAAAACTTAACATTTTCATAAACTAGTAATGTGATTATAGGAACATAATCTCTGCTTACCTGTCGCTCAAAACAAATTTTCACAAAACAACAAATAAATTAATATGTAAAGTCGGATTAAATCTGTACCAAATGAATCTTATGATTATTTCATTCCTAATTACATTCTCATTTGTGGCTAACTTGCAATGTAACAAGCGGTGACGTTTAGATTCAATGAGACATTCTGATGAACTACTTTGGGCAGAAATTACAAATTACGACTGCCGATATGTCAATTTTCGCATCGCACTTTTTATCTAAGAAACAAGAACCGTTTCGGTAATTTCATATGACGCCACCCACCGCTCAATTCACATGTCGAACTGTTCTCCTCCGTACTGGTCAGTGCCAGGCACGAAGTGAAATGGCCTTCGGCGTTATAATAAACGGTTTTGACGTACTATGATAAAATATAGGAGCTGATAGCAATAATTGATGCAAATTACAAACAAGAGAACTATGGCTCAAATCAATGGATTCATATTTAAACGATTAAAAACGGCGTAAATAATATGAATTAAAACATCCAACCTACGGATTTTACGATGTTTAAGGTTCTAATCAAATTTTAAATTTATAATCGTGAAGCATAAAAAACGGGTACTGATGAATCAACAAGTATTGAGGTAATACGGCGCATGTATTAGGAAAAATAAATCTTACCCATTTGCTTTCTGGATTCCATTAACTTTTTTGGTGAAACATTTATTTATCCTCAAAACGTAGACATTGGTATCGAAATAGTTCGTTATTACAATAACAAAAAAACTCAACGGTAGAATTTTCGCGAGAAATCCTATATCACTTGACAGTAAGTATTCCTCCTGTTTACGAATGAAATATTTCAACTGGTTTAATAAATTGTAAAGTGAGATTATTCGACTAAAATCCTACCCGTCACCCCTTGGAACAATTTTACCGCCGTTTCACACCCGTAATTTTACATAAAAAAAGGATTCCATATTCCATGTCCACGGGAAACGATCCGACCCCTCACTTCCTCACTTGACTATGTTTCTTTTTCTTCTGTTTTTCTTGTTTCTTCTTTGTCTGTCTTTGTCACACATCAATCATCAAACTGAAATCTGAAGCAATCTGAAGTCTGAAGGTAACCAGTAACCAGTACAAACTTTAGCAATCGTAATTTTGTTGCCTAAATAATGTTGGTTGTTCTGAATAATGTTGTCATAATTAATATTTTGTTTATGAATCGTGTTCGCGATACAGTATTACAATACAATGATAAAAGGTAAAAAAATAACTAAATTATCAATTTCATTCGGGGTTTTTGGATCACATTATTTTTTATTTTAAAAGACTCGGGACGTAAGGAAAATTATTAAATTACGAAATCAATAATTGCCATCACAATATTCGTCCATATCAATATCCATTTCATGTCTAGTCGGGAAATAGGAGTTTATAAATGTATATTTAAATAAATTATCTTTTAAGGGTGATTGAAGCTTTGCTAGTATTGTAAAATGAATAAAATCAATATAGATATTTCAACTTTTTTTATATTCATAGCAAGAAATAATCGAAATGGGTTCCATTTGCACCATATAAACACTGACATATACAATAAATCGACACGTCATTCCTAAACCAACTATATTAAATATAAAGCAAATATTTTTTCGGTTAATATTTTTTTTAAAGAGTCACAAAATAACGATACACATGCAATAATCAAAGAAAAAAGATAGCTGGCAGATGTCAAAGTTTTGATGAATGCACAAACAATTCGCTAATTATCTACTTATTCCATGATTAGGATTATAGACAGCTGATGCCGAGGTGCAGTTAGTTAGATGGTCAACTGTGAAATTTGCGTCGCGGGTTTGATTCCCGTCAGTTGTAATTTTTTTTTTCTCAATTGGCTGGGTATTAAAATGTATTTTCCACAACTTTTTTCCGTATCCTCTTTTTCTCACCTCTGAAATAGAAACTTAGTGGATTTTTCCTTTTGATTTTTAAAAATTACGAATTAAACGATAGAGGTTTTTTGCTTTTCACAACTGTCTTACAAAATATTTTTTTTATCACGCACTACATCCTCTTTCCGGGTAGCATCAGAACTGATCATAATGAATGAAGACACGGAAAAAAATTATATGTAATTGCTTTAAAAACCCTTATGAAATTTGTGTAAAATTGAAATTTTGTATTTTTTATAAATAAATTATTTTTTCAAATGACTGAAATTCGTTTTTCTTTACACGCTAGTGACGTGACTGTTTATGTAAACGTCATGGGCTTTTTTGTCATGTAAATCCTGTGAAGAAAAACAAGTACTTATGCAATAAAAAAATGGAATTGAAAGAAACTAGTTAAAATCTATGGAATTGAAAGAATAAAATGACCTATCTACCTCGTCTATGGCCAATTGTACTTCCTTTTCCGTTTCTGCAACTGAGCTGAGACCATGCCGGTTCGTGTTGACTTCTAACGTTTTATTAAAAATAACGTCATTTTAGCAGATTTTCCGACCATCAGAGTGCTTTAAATATTAATCCGCATATCGCATTAATTTTTAACCACACAATTCGTCTTCCCGTTCAACCTTTCACATCTTAATCGGCCTTCCTATCGTCTCATCTTTACACATGGCAGTTTTTGACATGCCTTGCCAGTTTACGATTAAATGTTTTGATTATCGCTGAAGTTGGTTGAAATTTTAAAGTGATGTTGCGTTTGTAATGTTTGTTGTGCCCTGTTTAGTAATTGGGAAAAAATCCTCAAGATAAATATATTCAATACGTACATAACCTTATGTCTTAGGCTTCAATTTTTTTTTTTTTAGCTCGCTGTGGATCTATTGCACCCTTCGCCCGCCGCGGAGAAGAGGCGACACAAGCTGAAGAGGCTCGTGCAGCATCCAAATTCATACTTTATGGACGTCAAATGCCCTGGATGCTACAAAATCACAACAGTGTTCAGTCATGCTCAGAATGCAGTAATTTGCCCTGGATGTTCTACCATCCTGTGTCAACCTACCGGAGGACGAGCCAGACTAACGGAAGGTAAAATTGATCATTATTTAAACTTATAGCTTTCTTCCACTGAGAACAAAAAGATTTCATTTGCAATAATTTTTCAAGATATTCGTGTTAATTTTCCTTAAAACATCTCGCTGCAATTGTTTATTTAATCGTATTATTAAATATTCATTAAAAATCTTAAATAAGATTGTGTTTATTTAAATTTCACAACACCCTGCAACTTGTCTGTTTACAATGTCAACGTGTTGCGAAATATTGTGCAATAATAATAAATACAATATCAACTTGTTCCTTCTTTTGGTTTATTTGTTTTTTTGCACGAATTTTTACCTCAATGTTCGCGTGGTATACTATAGTATGCATAAATAGAATACGATTTTTATTGTTTGTTATTTTCAAAATAAAAATAACACTAATCATAAAATATATTATAATTTAAAGATCACAACATCAAATATAGCGCAGATAAAAATTAAAACTCTAATTCTAGGAACACGGCTAAAAAACAGTATTTTTGGATTAATGAGAAACATAAAAAAAACTTTTAACTAATCAGGCTATAACCACATTTTTTTGTAGACAAATTAAATGTTGTCATTGCCATTTTATTTACACCAAATAAAAATTAAATATATAATAAACCACAAACGATGCAAGATACCATATTTATAACTAAATATTTTTGTTAATAGAAAAAAACGATCTTTCGCTCTAAACAAAATTGTAACTTCAATGCTCGCGGTAGTCCCTATGATTTAACTCCAAATTTAATACCTGTGTGCTCACACCCAGTGTCTGTGTGACACTGATTTTTAAGGTCGATGAATACACAGACGCTTAACTTAGCCTCCATGGTTTAGTGGTTAAGACACTTGATCCACGCATGGAAGGTTCCGGGTTTGATTCCAGATAAGAACACAAAAATCTGAAATGTGATTTTTCTCAAGCCTGGGGGTCTGTGCTATTCATCCCTTTAATTGGACCTCCCGGCCTTGTGTTGTAATTCAAAAATATAATAAATGCCCTGGATTACTATAGTAATTCGTGCGAGTACTCTAGCTTTAAGCCTGCCATTGAAAATGTTTACTAAAAATAAACATTTTCAACCATTACGCATTTTATGTCAAATTCATGACACAATGTCTTATTGTTTAACAGTGTTTTTTTTTAAAACTGTGGGTTGTGACCCCCTAGGGATTCAACCTGGCTTGTCACAAGCAAGGTAAAATTAAAAAGCAAGGAGTTCAGGTTCTACGCTACAGCAAAAACGAAACAATATCAGAGTGAAGACTGACTGCTTGGTTTTTTTTACCAATTTGTCGAATCGTGGTTCTATTTTCAAGAGGCAAATAACCAACGTCAGTTCATGTAGGTAGGATGTGGCAAATGGTGCTAATAATTTTTAAGCTTCCTTTGCTAGCTCTGAATAATCTTCTTTCTATAAATTTTATATTTGAAGCCCTGTGGTTATTCATTATAATTAAATAAATAAAACAACTTTGTTTTCAACCACTAATTTGTTCTACCGCACTAATTTGCACTAATCTGTTCATACAAAAGACTTCAATTTTATGTGAATTAAATTCCATTTTATCATGCCATCAGCAGCAAGATCTATGAGATTTATATATCCCGCTGCGCCCGCTTCTACCTTGCACTTGATTAATAATTATATGGCCGCAAAAAAAGACAATTAAATACGTTGTCGTTGAAATCGCAAATATACGAGTTGTAGGTATGATAAAATAAAGGTCCTGGGGGTCCCGTATTAAAAAAGGTAGAAAAACCCCGGTATAACATATAGTATCACTTCATATTACCATCATTTTATACCCTTCATAAATATTTTCAATCAATCAATGATTGATTATATTTAAAAAAAAATAAGAAATCAAATAGTGCACCCACTTATTTAATTTTTATTTTAAAATAGATAGAAAAAAAACACATCAGAATATGCCCAAATTAAAATTTCTCAAAAGGCATCTCCAGTTTCCAAAAAAGTGACACCTCAATCTCCTCCACTATTTTAATAATTAAACTGTATCTGCAGTTCAGTTATCTAATCTATATAAATCTAAATGTTATTTATCTGTATTAATTATTAATGCAAAATGACTTGATTTCAATTCTGCTCAGTTGCATTTTAAGAATTCTGGTGATTGATAAGATGCAAAATTTAATTTATAGGCATTTAATTATGATTAAAATGTGTCATTTTCCCTCAAAATTAATGGTTCAGTTGGTATTCGGAATAATGTGATTAATTCATTGGTATAGTATATCATTATCCCCCCTTTATTAAAAAAACTTATCTGTAAGACCTCTGTCAAGTTGGGACAAAATAAAAATATTGCAATTATTTAAAAACAGATCTCAATAGTTTACCATGTTTTTCTTCTTAACGATTTTGTTTTGTGAAATCTTTTACAAATATTGTATACATTAAGACATTGGTGTTTTTAACACTATATTCATAAAATTAATATAAAAATTCAATATGATCTTGAATAGATGAAATAAAAATCTTTCATAATGTATTCAAATTAGCTATCTGAGTAAAACAAAGAAGTGTAGTTAATTTTATATAGCACTTACATGATTTTTCTAGATCAATCAATAATTTGGAAATTAAAACTACCACTTCTCTTTTTACATATTGCATTTTAGTTTCTGATTTGGTACAAATGAAGTTTCATAGGAACAAAAACCTTATTTGATTTATTTAATCTTTATTATAAAAATATTTCATAAGAAGCATCGTTTATGTGTTAACCTCAATTTATTGTCAATATCACTAAATATATATTTTTCTTTTTCAGGATGTTCCTTCAGAAAAAAGCAACACTAATAACCTACCTGGAGTGGGAGGCGGAATGTGATGTTGATGCAACATTGTGTGTTTGATTTACTCTACAATTTTATGTAAAAAAAAAAGTAATAAAAGCTAATCCGAAAGATTCCAGACTTTCATTGTGGAAACATTTTTTTTTTTATAACCATTCCAGTAATAAAAAGTTACCCAAAACTTTAAATATTAGAAAAAAAGAACAGATTTGTGAGCGCATATAAAACTAAGTAATATTTATTGAATTATGTGTTTTTAAAAACAATATTGTTATATGTATAACATTTTTTAACTGTAATAAATCTTCTAAGTATTAAATATTTGTTTACTTTCATACAAAAATATTTAAAGTTAAAGAAAGCCAATAATAATTTTATAAGAATCTCACCTATATAAAATATCCAGTTCTTTTTCTTACATAAAGCAATCTAAAGAATTACAGAAATATTGAAGTTCAAACATGGACAGAAGGGCGAACGTAAGATGGAAGATTGATGAGCACTGTAAATGCCTCGACTTCCATATTCCGTTTTTGCTAGACATTTTCAGTTGATGTGAGAGACAAAAGGTTGAGGAAGTTCAATTTAGAGAAAAAAAAAGTTTGATGTCTGATGGTTTTTTTCTTTTTGCGTACAAGTAGGGAAGCATGCGGTACCGTGTATACCTTTTTTGAACCGCCGTAACTCTGAAGTTTCTGTTAAATTTGAAAGTAATGGTTTCGGTTTGTTATTTTATAGTTTTTTTAATTGGATACCAGTTTTTTTATTTTATTGGTTTAACCGTGGTACATTGAACGAACTGCAGGTGGCGCATTGCGTTCTTGTGGCCATTATTTTAAAATAGGCGCCATGGCAAATTAATTAATTGAATTCCGTGATTGAGGCATTCATTTTCCTCTCAAGCATAGCAGTTCTTATTCCTATCTCTATTTTACAACCCCAGACGTGAATGTAATATGGTAAAAAAGTTCAAGTTGTATGGCGCATCTGACCTTGTATGTGAAAAATTGGCATATGGTATACAAAATGCTAGCCACCACTGGTTTAAGGTATCGATCCACTGTGACCCAGAAATGAGCCACAGTGGATCAACCTTAAGGTTACAGCGGATCAGACTGGAATACACTGAATTATGCTATTAAAATAAAATACAAGTGTTCATTTAAATACTGTTATTAAATTTGTACTTTATGTAAATTCTCAATTCAATAGGCTTTGAAGATAAAAATCACATTTTCTATTTTGAGTTAATTTGGAGTATTGGTTGCAATAATGGACTTCACATCTCAATGCTCTTTCTTCCTTTCTTGGACCTGCTTTTAGCAATCCAAGAAACTGGAAATTACTTAAAACTTTTTATTTGTATGAAAAAAAAAAAGCGATCCACTGTGACCAAAGATAAAATGATTCACTGTAACTCAATTACAGTTTTCGTTGATATAAAAAATAGCAAGCTCCTTTATAACAAACTCCAATAGTGTACTTTATATTAAACACACCAATGAAGGAAAAAATCAAACCTTTAAAATTTCCCATCCATATTTGAAAAAAACATTTTTTAAATACACATAGAAAAATAATTTTGTCTTAACGTATTGACCGAAGCGTCGCAGCATGTCCTCCAGTTTTGATGTCGTGAAGGTAACTGTGGCAAAAGGGGGTATGAAAAAGTGTTAACTAAATGGAAATGTGTGTGTGCGTGCAATAATATAGAAGCTATTGCAAACGATCCACTGTTACCCATGCTCCCCTGTGTAATACAATCAATCAATATAAAGTAAACATGAAATACTAATAGTACTAATGGAAGTAATAAAAGAATGGTGCCTTCTAGTAAGGACCAGGCATTTAAGGCTTTAGATTATCACAACGTTATTTTGGTACGTGTATTTGTACACAAATCTGGATTTCTCCCAAGGGGGAGTAGGTATATATTTTTTTATTTATATCCTTACAGAGATGAGGTAGAATTTTTTTTCAAATTCAGGATTATAATTATTCGAGCGTTTACAGGGCTTATGACCTAATCCTAGACCTTATGAAATAAAGTAATCTGCTAATTAAAATACTTAACTTCAATATCAATACATAGATGGCGCTCCAACTCGCTTGTGAATGGTTTCTCGTTTAGTAAGATATATACAAAAATCAAAAATGTTATCTGTGTGGATATTCGCTAATAAGCGGAATGGGGAATGTTGAAGTATCTACTTAAAGTAGCCACTTAACCCAGCCAATGACAGGTCATAAGCCCTGTAAACGCTCGAATATCCATAATCCTGAATTTGAAAAAAAAAATTACCTCATCTCTGTAGGGATTTAGATTATCACGCTGAGGACCTTCCTTTGGTATCTGTTTTACTTATTATTAAAGGGGATTTAAATATTGCTAAAAGTAAAAAAATAATAAAAAGAAATAACATCTTTGTGTTGACAAATATAACAAAATCATGAATATAAACTGAAACAAAACCAATTGGTTAAACCATTAAATTTTATTGCATTACACATGAAATAAAATAAAAATAATGAGGAAGTTCAGTGTTTTTTATTATTTGTAAATAGACCATAAAACTAAGCCATTTTTTTTTTCATATTTATGTATCGTATTGTCAGCGCTATGATTTTTTTAAATTACTCTGCGTGTGATGTCTCAAGTTCTCTTCCTCTTTTCTCGATCAGTTGGTCTTACGATTGGTACGACAACGTACCATAAGCCGGAAATCTTTCCAAACTCTCTTATAATTCGTTTGTTTTGAATCAACGTTCGCGTAATGTCAAATCTTATTTTATTGTTGTCATTATTTCGTATTTACTGCATTTTGTGGTTACCTACCGTATTGTATAGTACTCGTCGCACATTATTCATTCGATGTGTATCAGTTAAATTTTAAAATAAAATGCTTTTTTTTTCAGAATACGGTTTTGATATTTAACATACTTTAAAAAAAAAAAACAATTTATATCATTTCTTGATTTGAATTTCAACAAAAAGGTTTCTAACTTTTTACTAAGCTCTTTATTGTACCATTTTTAATACAATTACAAGTTTTAAACAATTATTTTTTTATACTTACGCACCCACACACACGCACCCTCTCCCTCATTCATTCCCACACGCACATGTATCCTCTCCCTCATTCATTCACCCATATACACATTCACATACACATGAATACAAACGTCACACAAATACAATTACGAAACTTCTTTTCTTATATATTATGAGTCATTATATTTACAGTGGATTTTTTTAATTGGCTTTAGCATTGTTAAGATTTTTCTACTTATTTTGTTTATGTAATAGCTGTAAAAATCCCAAATAAAATAAATAAATAAATAATTGGTTGATTCATATGAACTAGTGACGTTGTTTGAAGTAGTTCGTTATTATTAAAATATTTTTTCATACATTTTCAAGAAACTTTGCAGTACAATTTAATGTTTTTTTTTACCGCGCAGAAGAAAACATTTTTTGTATACAATTTTTTATAGGGTTAAACTTCTTCATTAGCTTGTAGTAAGCTTAATATTAATTTTGAACTATATTTTATAAGTGAGTGTTTTAAAAATTCAAGTTGAAATTTAATCGTAATTCAGTAAAAAAATGGAAGCATATCACAAGTTATTTTAATAATGATCGAGGAAGATGCCATATTTACTGTACGAAACATCCTTAAGGTTATGCCATTGTATTGTATGATCAAGTAACAACTGTAGGACAACTTATGTGTATTTAGCTACAATTAAAAAAGTTATTCAGCAGAATATTAATTGTATTACTATTAATCTACTTTTAAATTTGTAAGTATATAAGATCACATAGGTACATAAAATAATAATATTCTTAGATTACAAAAAAAACACATTTCAAACAAAACAAATTTGTTATGATTTTATAAACAATAAACACCTTCAATTTACAATTGAATATGTAAATGTGGTATATTTCTAAATAGAGAACATCCTTTTCTTCACAAAATAAATTAAACAACTAAAAATTAACCAAGCCTTGAAGTAGTTTAAGGAGATTACTGAGCTCCTTATAATTTTATTTTTAAAATATTCAAGATGGAATTTGAGAACGTAAAGAATGCAGATGATATTATTATGATTTTTTAAATATTTATTTATTTAAACAAATAAAATAACAAACATAATTGTTGTTTTTGCTCCTGCAAAACCGAGGCTTGTCTGCGGGTTACATTACATTTTTTTATTTTTTTTAATTTATAAAAGATAAGTTCATAGTTTGATTACAGATAAAGAATATAATATATTTGTGTGTACACTTAAGTTTCACTTGCTGTTTTTGATAAGTTTTTGACTATTTTTTCAAATGTATTTAGGTTTTTTCCTCACAATTTTCAACAGGTATTAAATTAAACAGTTTTGGTACTACACTCTGTTTAATTTCTGTAGTAGTTTTTCTGTTTTGGCACCGTCAGCTGCTGTGCCGATATTTGTCGGGCCACGATCTGGTGGGTTACTTTGGATTTAAAACTGCAATCGAGGAAATGATCTGGCATTATCTTATACTGACATTGTTTGTTAATAGGCAAAACGTTAACATAATCAAATAATATTTTATTGTTGTCTTTTGCCTCAATCTTTATTTTTACAGATACGATAGTTTTTAAAATTTGTACTTGTAGATTCAAGACTTTGTCTGATCTACCACTATGGGTAAAAGTGCGATGGTTGTTTGTTTCTATTATATTGAATGGATTTTTTTTCAATATTAATCTAATTAGTGAATTACCCAAAGCTATTTCAAACCCATCAATTCATTTGTATCAGATTTAAAATTAAAATATAATATTAATAAGCTATAGAACTAATTTCATTAAAAAGTTTAATTGTCCTTTTCATTGAAATAAAATATATATATTAAAATAGGGATTACTAATGTTATTTTTAATATCTGGAATGGTTGTTTTTAATGCAAATTAATACTGCCAGAATTATATTTGCATACCTAAACTTAAATTTCCTTAGAAATTCAAACTGTAGTAAGCCAATTAATTATTCAAATAATGTTCATCAGTGTTTCTTTACAAATATTGAATGAATTTCATTTGAGAAATTATTTCAAACTAAACAAAAATTCATTCTAGAACCTTCAATCTTATATTATCTATTATTCATTTATTTGATATTAGACTAGTACAAAGATAATGGTTTAAACAATGGAGTTTAGATTATTAGATTTCTAACACCAAATTCATATTTTAATTATTAGAACATGAATAATAAAATAAACATTTATAATATAAGTAATACAGGTTGAAGTACCGTAGTAGTGTTGCAGACCCACAGATTAAAGATTAAGTTCTGACTGAGAGGGTAATAGAACAGTGAATCTACTACATGGCAATTAAATTATTGTATTAGTGACATTATTTGCAGTTTTAGGATTTTAAATATCATTTGGAAGTATAAATGACCAACTAACTGTTAGCTTGATAACACATTGTGGACTGTGTTTTGTTTCTGTTGCATACTCAAAAAACCTTTAAACTTTTATATCACATGAAAAACTATAAACAATTGTACCCTTATAATTGCCTTATACTTAACTCTGATACTTTTAAGTCCCCAACTCGATCAGAATTAACCACAGAAATTAGCTTCTTGCAGCAGAGTGGTTTCAGACTGTAATAATATTGCCAAACATGGCTGTCTCTTCCACTACGATGAACCAATTTAAAAACTGCTTGGATGATTTTCGTAAAGAAAGTATAATGTGTACTAGATACAGGGACACCAGCAAATGCTGCTTGCATCTAATAATGATTACACAATTTATTAAGGCAATTAGAATATAAAATTACAACTAATTAACACTATTGCTAACACAATAAGATATATTTTAAGGCCTCTAAAATTGTACTAAGCAAATCAATTACAGTTGTAAATACATCTGTAGTCAAAATTCTTCCACCAGTTAGTAAGTTATTAGGTTACAAATTTTATTTCCACCTAGGTCAGTGGTCAGCAAACTCATTAGTCAAAAGAGTCAAAGATCAGCGATACAAGAATTAAGATTTCTTTAGCGAGCCAAATTCATTTTCGTGTAAAAAGGTTTCCTCAAACCCAATGGACCTTATTATGTGGTAGAAGATTTGCGTATTCTCTCTCTATTTTAACTCAAATTCTTTGAATTGGCGATAATTGACAATTGCGTTGGCAATCTTGATTACCAATTCCAAAATATTGAATTTCTTCTTAGAGATGTCTTCGCACAGAGCGCTTCGTGGTGAATTATGCAACAAACAAGTATCTCGTGATGACAGAAACAGAACCTTTTTTTTTCCGGTCACACTTTTTGTCCCATCTGTTGAAATTGAAACAATTTTATTGAGTGTAAGATGATGTTTCTCTGTCCATTTAATGACAGCGCTTACCACGTGTTTGACCTTTCAGTGTCAATAATCCCAAAAGTTCTTCATTAGGACCCGTTGACAAAATAAGCCAAGAGTGGACTTGGGTTGTGCGAGCCGCACTCGAGTGGCAAAAGAGCCACATGCGGCTCGCAAGCCGCGGTTTGCCGACCACTGACCTAGGTGAACAAATAATTGTTGTTGGCAATCATTTTTCATAAACATTTTTTTAGAAATGTATATTTCACATTGGAGTTTTGATTTCACATTACAGCAAGGAGTTTGTTTTTTTTAATGTTTGAATTTGTTATAAATATGACTTAAAATATGTTTAGAAAGTTTGGACTGGTGCGTTAAATGAGGTTGTGAATTTTTTTTATCACTAAATAGCAAAATGGTCATGGGCCAACATCAATACCAGATTGGTGTGACCTCTAAGCTGAATCCATAACAAAATCATTGGAATACGTTTTTATTCCAATTACTAATTTAACAGCGAAATGATTAAAATTATTTATTTTTTATGGACATTTCTTATTAAAACTCAAAATGAAGTATCATTTCTTAAACTGGTAATACTAGTATTTAAATAAAATTGTGCCTGCTTGGATTTAAATTGTCAATTGAGAAAAGTAAAACTAAACCAAGGATAAATTTACAATAGAGATGGATGTATTTTGATAAACTCTGTAGGGGGTGAAATTTAGTATTTGTTTATAAACATTTGGATATACTTAATAAACGTTTTTGGCTAAACCAAAGGAGTTTCATTTATACTTCATGTCAATATTATCAACAAAATGACACAATTTGTGGTAAATATTGATAACCCTGAATATAAAAAAAGAAGTAGGTATTATACTTATTTTGAAATACCAACTTGAAACACTTATTTTTATAAAACAATTATTTTTAATCACATAATTATGCCGAAATATTTCGTGTATAGCAATTAATATAGACCATCACATTATTTTTTGATACAGTTTTAACAATTAGGTATAACAATATAAATAAATAACAATAATGTCCACCATTATTACAACACATTTTAATAATGAGGTATTGTGATACCATAAATAAATATATCTAGAATGTGCAACATGATTAAAATCATAAAACTTGTTTGTAATAGAGGACTTCGAAAATAAAAATAAAAAAAACAAAATTAACAATATGGTACATACTTAAGTATTATAGAGGTATCTCCTATTTGATATACGTATGTACCTATATAAAATAACATAAATATACAGGCAGATTTTGCTGTGTAACAATGTTTATATTTGAATTAAAAATGGAGACACATCACATATACATGATGCATTCATAAATAGGAGGCATAATATTATAATAACTTAAATCATGTCAATTAAGTTAGTATTAAATAAGTTTTTAAGTATTCACAAATTTGTATTTTGATCAGGCACTTGAGAAAATTTACCAAGACACTAGAATTGCTCAATAAATCAATCAATTGACTGTATTTGATAGGTATGTCCACTTCATGCAGATCTTACAACTTATGATACAACACATAAGGATGATAAAAAAATTATAAATTACATAAATATTGTCATGTTAAAAATCGATTAGTCAGGTATATATTTTGTACAGTAGAATAAGTACTTCTTTGTAACGTTAAAATAATTTTTTTAGATTCAGCGTTACTTGTCCATGAAAAAATGCAGATTTTTTATTTTTTCATATTCTTCTTTTTCCAATGCTACATCGGCATTATGTATGTCAGATTTAATGGCTTCTATTAATTCATCTACAGATGTGAAATTCTTTTCTCCTCTTAAATACCCAAGAATACAAATTTTTAATTCAGATCCATAAAAGTCTCCGTCAAACTCATGTAAAATATGTGTTTCCTAAAATAAACCAAGAATAGTTTAAATTAGTAAAAAAAAAATGACACGTGGACTAAGCCATAATGCGCATCTCTCCACATCACCTACTGTTCATTTATATAATTTGTATGCATATGTAATGTATTATAGAATGAGGGATGCGAAATTAGTATTTTATGGAAACAAAGGACGTATTTTGTTGACTCACCATTGATTTGTGTTCATTATTATAATAAGGGCACCAACCAATGTTCATAACCATTTTATAAACCGGTCCATTATCAACAGAAGCCAATCCATAGTAAACTCCAGGAGGGAAGTCTTTCGGCAATGCTTCAACAACATTTAACGGATAGTTAGCTAGAAAATAGCAAAATATACAGTCAACAAATTTTTAGGACATTTTATGTCACAGATTACTGGACTCGTGCGACAGAGACGACACTCTAGAAAGCCGAAGTTAGCCGTTTAGGCCAGCATTTTATTCAATGTCGGGTAATGTAAGATAGTTAGTTTTCTTCAGGTGCAAGTGTGGGAACTATGGAATGTGTTGTTTATTATAATATGGTGTAACTCCTTTAATACTAATTGTGAGATATAATTTTGAGGTTTTGTAAAATGGAAAACAAAAAATATTTTATCACCATTCAAGTAATTACATTTTATTATTAGAAAACATTCATGAAGTGAATAAGTGGTAATGATTTCAGAATAAAAATTAAAATATCAGCTATTACAATGAATTATAAAACTAACATCGGATTCTTTTCCCCTCTGCCAAGGATCTCAAAACAGTGAACGAAATCTCACTAAACGGTACTGTCGATGTGTTTCTACAGCAAGGGGAGGCATTTCAGAAGCAAGCGGTGTTGTCTCTCCTGACTCGCGATGTCACACTTGCCATTTCCGCCTAGATTATGCTATATTTAATTTAATTATACACTTTGTTAATTTAAGTGGATTTTAAGAATGTTTAGATTAAGTACTACTCATTAATTCCAATCTATTAGGGCTTACTTAAGCCTGTTGATTGGCTTAAAAAAAAGAAAAAAAGATCTATCATATTTTTTTCCTTTGCACTGGTAATACGTTTTCTTGATGGGTAAAGTGCATCCCGTTGAATGTGATACAAATTATTATTAACCGGTCTTCGTTGCTTCTTTAAACAAGAAAACATAGTTCCGTTTTCTTGTAGGGGTAGGCAGAGAGGATAAAACACCATATCACTCTGTCTTTGGATACAGACCTCACTTCCTCTGCATTCATACATCTTCTCATGGATGCATGCCAATTATTCTGATTGAAATTCTATCTTCAAATATTTGTTCTTTTTAGGTAAGTTCACAACGTAAAGCGGTGTTTTGTTTTTAATAGCTTCCTAAAATTTAATGGTAAAAGCTGACTTTTTTCAAAATAAAGCCATCTGATAATGAGCCAGTTAAAGCTATAACCGCAAGTGTTTTTTTTTCAATTTATTATTACATTTTGTAATGCATTAGTACTCAAAAACTCAGTACGATCCATTACCGAAATATTTCAATGGGGCTAAACTAATTTAACGTGGATATACTTCACTATATTACTGTGTTTAGTGACTTACTTCACTATTAAACCGAACCAGTTACAGTTATGTTTTTGTTCTTATATTGTGCATTTTATAATATAAATAAAATAAGTATACAGAAATTCAATTAAAAACATAAATACGTAGTGCTTAAAACTGTATTAAATTTTTTAAAATTCTCTCTGTATATTAAGTCTTCTTGGTATATTCTCACATGTAAAAAAATAAAAAAAGTATATTATTAAGTGTCCTCGGGAGGGTACAAGTGAGGTAATATTTTTAAATTTATTTATTGTTTATAATGTGAAAAAAATGTTTGAATAAATAGTGAATTATTTTAGTTTTTAAGTACCACAGTAAAAATAAATAATACCATATAGTGGAAATTATTAGGAATTTCGAGTTCGTTCACTATTATTATACTGAAGGAAATAGATTAGTCAATGTCTTTTCATCATTATCATTCCCCTTTCCACATCTAATGGTGCATAGGGCAATGCATTGGTACACCAATCGCAGCTTATCTTGATCATTTTTGTCAATAAAAAAATATTTTTAAAAACTTGGAGTTACACCACTATTATAGTAAACGACACAAATATTGGTGTGATAAACCACCTATTAATGAAATATATTTCAGAAATCGAGCCTGAGACCTCAGGCATAGTAGGCAAACAAACCAACCAGTAGTCCATGAGGCGCGCTAATCTCTATTTAATTTTATTTTTTTATGATTTTTGCGTAGTAGCCATCAAGTTAAGAATACTTCATTATCCAAGGTTCTGATCCTATTTCACAACCAGAATTGTATTATTTATTCTGCCGGGATACAAGAGAAAGGGAGGGAATAAGCACATTCATACAAAAAATTAAGGCGCAGTTTTACAAAATTTTTAAAAAGGTAAAATCCTACGTCTGAGTGAAAATTAGCAAAAGTCAACTGTTTCCTGTAAGCATATTAAGATTTTTCTAAAAGTATGTGAATACAAAGTGCGAAATTTCTCACGTTTATCTTTACACTTTATCTTATCCATTCAAGGTTTGAGTCAACAATTTATGAGTCATAACACAAAAAATATAAAAGCATGAATTAAATTTCAATTTACTACATTCAGTAGGTACTATTAGATAAAATACACTTTCACGCCATTTTAATGATGAATAATGATAATTATTAATTGTTTTGTCTAGTGTGTTTTATACTTTGTAGACTATCTTAAACTACAGTATCTATAAGTGTCAATTTATCTGGAAAAAAACAAATTCAGATAATTATTAGGTTACCTGTAGGACATTTGAGTTGCTTGGATCCTCTTCCAAAACCTTTGATTACTTCACCTTTTGCAAAATATGGCAAATATTCTGAAGTCATTTTTATGAACTACAATATAAAATAAATTATTTATTTTCGGTTTTTTAGTGTGAAGATTTCTTTGAATTTTGGAAAACACGAATTAATTTATTAAAATATTTGAAATAAATTAACACTTAACCGCATTCAACATTGAACCCACAGATCAATATAATCTGGACTCTAGTAATTTCGCAGATCATCGAATAACCTGAATCGATTGAAATTAACAACACACATTGGACAAAACAAAACGAGTACTAAAACTAGAATTTATATTTACTCAAATAATGTGACATTTTTTACGAACGGTCAATGTTGCCAGATTTTGTCAGATCAGCTGTATATTTATATTGGCGCTTTTATGAACAGGTATTATTATTATGTTCGTGTTCGTAACCATTCGTAACCATCTTCACATTGGTTTTGTGACTTGTGAATAATATGTGAATTGAATTGAAGGAAATTTTATTTGTATGTGTCAGATGTGCGCGTTAGTAAGTTTGAGAGTTAATTATATTTTCCGGGACTAAGTCTAATGCCCGGAGATATAATTGATTGAATACGTCTGCGAAATAGTCTACAAAATGTATATGGCTTTATTGCCCTTGAAGCTTTTTTGACAATCGGTTGAGGTGTTTTTTCTTTTTACGGCGGAACAGTGAGTCGATATTTTTTTTTACTGAAAAACATATCAGCAATGGGTATTTTGAACTGGAATACATGTTCCGATGTTTTAGATGGATAACAAGAATGATTCCCGCGAGAGCAGCTCGTGGTCCATCACGGGAAATTCGTCTTTAGCAGACATATTTGACACTGCATTTACATCGACTGTTGATGAAGCTCCGCAATCGGGTAATAATAACCTTTGTTATGTGTTTTTCATTATTCCTGCTTTATCACCTTGCTTGAAAATATCATCGGATTCTAGTAACATGTGTGCAAATAATCAGTTTTGGTTTATTATTTTAGTCTGCATTTCAAGCTTGCCCTTGGTGATCTGTGTAATAATGCACAATAATCTATATCTATTTTGTAGTTAATTACCTACACGTTAGTGTAGGTAATTAACTAAAAAACGTTAGAGCGGTTTATTGGCTTGGACAATTGGGCTGTTGCCCCCACTGAGGCATAATTAAATAGAGATGATGCTTCATACAACTCCGTGTTCAAATTAGGTTCTAAAAATCATCAAACGCCACGGAGAGCGAGGAGGGGGCAGCGAGCGTTGTCGCTTCGTGCCGCATCTACATTGCCGTGCAAAACGCGTAGTAGAGTAGAAAACACTAACTTTTTACCGTGAGTTCGAAGCTGTATGTCGTTCCCCTTAACGCTGCTTCACATTTACTTATCGTAATACTAGAAAAAACATTTTAATTTCCACCAAAAACGAATCCTCCAAGTTTCATTTCAGAAAGTAAATATCGATGTAGATCTTTGTTTTAAATAGACTAGGTTCATTTCTTCATTTTGGAAAATAAGTTTCTTATTCTGTCTGTATACGGATTGATGAAGAATACAGTATTGTGTGTGAAATAAAACCATAATCCTGGAAGCGTGTTTTCGACTCGATGGCTACTCTTGATGGTAAATATCCTGAAAAAGGAAGCCGAGACGGGGAAAGTCTGCTTCGTCGTGTGGTAGTTCTAGTAGCCTGCCATGCTTGTGGTCCAGGGTCCGGTTCCTAGAAAGGTCGACATGAAATATTTGTTTATAAGGTGGTTTTATATTGCAATGTGTCAATGTCCCTGGCCTGGCACCTGAAGAGAAAGATTGATCACCTTACCTTCCTGTAACAGATGAAGGAGTTATGATGCATTTACTTTACCAATGCAGTGCCTGTACACCATCATATGAGGAAAAGAGTTTGGATGATGATGAGTTGTTCAGTAGTGGGTACACTCAAGCGAATCCCCAAGAAGATCTTTTTCCATTAACTAAATACAAGATACGATTTGTCAATAAACCCATGTTTTTAACAATAATCGTCACTGCACCATTTTTTTCATTTTTAACTCCTTTGTAGAATGAGTTTATTTGTTGAATATTATTAACTATTGATCACTAATAACTTATTTTATCAAATTATCAATAGTAATAGTGTCATCGTAATGATTTATTTTACGTGAGCAGTTTTAAGGTAGTTTATATAAATTTTGCAATTACAGTTATAGTACTTGTAATATAAATCTAGTCCCTTGCTAAAGATGATCAATTTGTAATTATTGTGGTTTCATAGGAACATTAGAATTCTTAGAGGTTGGGGTCAGTGCTATGCAAGCTCCTGACGTCACTGCGACTTGTGAAGATCTATTGTGACGGGAACTTTAGAATTAGGAGAGTTGTGTACTTATTTGGCTCATGAATTTTAGATAACAAACTAAATAAAGTACATGTAACACATACACATACAATTCAACCTCTTTTTTGATATAATATCAACAGTTTATTTGTGATATTTTCTGTAAATGACATACTTAACACAAATAATTTAACTAAAAAATTAATAAAATAAAAATTTGTTTTCCAGTTGATATGGATTGTGAACCATTGTTTGCCGTGAGCGATGATGACATCGAAGTATTCGAGCACCCTTCCGGAGCTGCGGGTCCCAAGCCCCCTATACAGCGTGTCCCTTGCAATCTCTCTACTCCTTCTGATACCAACCCCACCTTCCAGTTCTCTAACCACTACCCCTATAGTGAAAGCGACTCTCGGCTGTACTACCAGAACGTACCGGACAATGCGAGTGGCAAGTTCCTGGACGATCGGAGTAACTCTGATCCCACCGGATCCAATCTCCCCTCTCGCATTATTCCTTTTATTCCCCCTCCGAGCCTTTCCCCTCGTCCGCCACCGCTACCTCCGCGTGATGGTTCTATACATTCAGTTTTTTTTCCAACTACCGGATTGGTTACGGACTACTCTCCCTCGGAGGACTTGGAGAGCGACTTTGGCAGTCGAGCCTTCGCTGATGCGGAGAGTCCGGATCCTTGGATGAACCAGTCGCCGCGCCGAATTCGTTTTGTCGGAATCGGGTATGGGGAACCGTTCTCAGACCGCCTACGACGCCGAGTGCAACCATTACCCTATCACAATGAGAATATTCTCAATCTCAGTAATAACTCTCGCCTTCGAGATGCTGCTGGAGATTACGCCGGACCCAGTAATTATACCAATTATTTGCGCAGAAATGATGCTGATCGCAATACTTTTGCTCTTAATGATATACCCGAAGTTGAAACTCCTAATTCTGGAGCCACTTCGTTGTTATTCCCACCGATTGAAGTAAGTTCCGGAGAGGAAGACGATAGGTGTCTCACACCCAGGAAGAGAGTTCTTCGTGAGCCCCATAATAAGAAAATTGCAGCTAGAATTAATAAAATGGAGAGAATAGTAGGTGCTAGTAATCCTTCGGACGGAGCGGATTTGCAAATTAAAACCGAACGAAACACCCCATTACCTAGCCAAAGTGCTCCTAAAATTAAACAAGAACCTAGCTCCGGATCAAAAGAAACCGCTCCGAGGCCTTTGAATTGCTGCAATAATAAATGGAAACACAGCTGCCAGCGACATCCGCCTCATGAACGTCGCAGGTCCGCTGAAACATCTCATAAGTGCCACAATTCTCAAGATCCCATTTGCCAAGAAATGCCTTGCAAGTGCCAAAGATGTTTTCCTTCTTTGCCCAGCTCTGCACGTAACTCTATGGTTTTTTATGGAATGCCAGACCCTGCCGGGGCAAGTTCTTCGGGATCTCATATTCCACAATTGGCCCATGGAGAAGAGAGTCAACCTGTCATAAAACAAGAATGTAGCCTTGTATCTGACTCGTCCAAAGGAAAATGTCTTTCGATGCATCGCCATCCCTCATATGCGAGTGTTCGCAACATTCCTAATGAGCCATGTAACAATATGTGTTCTTGTGGTTTAAGTCAATCAACTTCTTCTCAAAACATTAGTCCAGGAACTGGTAACCAACCACTTGACATACATCAGCACCCTAGTTCGCTAGAAAACAATGTTATTCGGAATTCCGTGGCCAACGAAGGATCTCAACCCGCGATTACCTCCGCAAATAGATGTGATATGTCTATTATCAAAGTAGAACAGAATGAAGTTAATTCAGTACCAGACAGGGACAAAATTCCATTAGTGAAACAAGAGCGGTCGTCTTCCTCCCCAGAGCCTATACCCGGTCCATCAACTTCTGTGAAAAGAGAGGTGGAAAGTTCGCCACTGACACAAACCTGTTGTAAAAATTGCCAAATGCCTTTACAAAGTGCCTTACCAGCGACAAGCACCTTCAAAACAGAAATAGCAGACCTCCAAGTCCCAGAGGCGGAGAGGATGGACGTTGATGTAAAACAGGAAGTGGATAATGACACTGATACTGCATCGGGTACCCAGCTGTGTCATAATCCCACTAGAATAAAACAGGAAAGCCCTAAACCCACTGTAAACCAGGAACATAACAATTCTCTCGGCGAATCTCAGTCTATTGAAGCAACTCCCGGAACAAGTAGAGTAGTTGGCTCTATTATTTCTTGTATTGGAAGATGTTGTGAAAATGTAAGATATAATTATTATGATTTTCACTTTACAAATATGATACCTTATAGGTAACAAAATAAAATTGATTTGTTTGTATCTCCAGGGTAATGCAGTTCCTAAAACAGAAACCACAAGCACAGCACTGTCCGCACCTGATCTACAGTTGGATTGGTTGTCAGATATGGCGTCCAGTGATGACGATGATGATGTGCAAGTTTTACACAACCCCGAACCGAGGGTAAGTCTAAAACACTAACTTCTCTCTTCATAAGTATCATCATCATCAATCCCCCATACTAGTGATGGGTAACCTATGACGCGTGTCAGAGATGACTCGCCGAGACATTTTGGCCGACACGCATCATTTACTAAAAATCTAGTAGTGGTTTACTCACAATATATACCTCAACATACTTTTGTGAGACCTTTTTCTCAGCGTTAAATAATATTAAAACCAATTTTTCAAAATCGACTGATAAAGTTTGTAACGCTTCCTTGTGTTTAAAATGTGCCAAATACCAACCTTCAATTGAAGATTTAGCAAATAAAGTTCAGCAACAAAAAAGGCTTTAATGTTTATTTTTGCTCTTTAATAATAATAAAAAAAACAAAACCCTTTCATTTACTAGGGCTGCAAAAATTATTAATATTCCTAGATGTAACACAGCACCCACACAGGGTCAAACCAGGTTTTTTCATAATATAAACACCCCGAACTAAAAAGGTTACTCACTCCGTATTATGAACAAAAAATAAATTAGTGTAAAACTTGATTTTTAGTGTGAAAAATTAATATGAAAATTGTGAAAGAAAGAATAAATAAATATATATGTGTTTTTCAACATTGAAATTATAATATTGAGGTTTAAAAAATAAACACCAAATCAATAAATGAATCTAAGTGTCCTCGGCATGGATTAGCCAACATTTTCTTAAGTTATGTTGAAAAAAACGAATTAATAAGTTAACAAAAATAAAATATGAATATTAAACAATTCGCCGGCAGTTTATGTCAGAACTTCGGTACGAGGACCTGACTTGGGAGGACGCAATGAAGTTGGCAGCCGACAGAGATGCATGGAGGCTCTTTGTGGATACCATATGCTCCAACTAGGGAGCGGACATGGAATGATGATGATGATGGAACAATTAGGTCATTCCATTGGTACATAAAATGCAGCGTATCTTCATATTTTTGGCGTTCTTATTGTTTACCCAAATATTTTAATCTTTAGTCTATTTTCAAAAAGTCACGAGTGTCTGTGCTTGAAAATGAGAATCAAGTTGTGATAGAGTTGGGTTTGAACCTTACATCTCTGATCTGTGAGTTTGCATGGAATATTTCTAATTATGTTGGAAATCGAACCCGAGCACAAAATTGCATTTTTTTAAAATATGTTATGGCGAAATTCCATAACAATCAGTTTAATTATAAAAAAAATATATATTTAATTACATAAAAAAAAACAATCTAACAACATTTGTTGAGAATTTCACTTAGAGTTATAGTCATTAAAACAAAAAAGGGATTTTTGCTAGATTGCATATTTTTGGGAAAAGAGATGAGATTTTGTTGATATATCAGTAGAAAATCATATTTTTTTACCTTATCCACACCCAGTGTTGAAGAGGGCACAGCATTAATACTCCAGTTCCGGATATCTGGATAATTTTTGTTACTTGGAAAAGCGATCAGAGAATTTTTTTTTCAGATGACTCAGGCAATAGTAGACCTCACTAACGAACCAGATGAGGATCGTCCTGCCAGGGTGGACTCCCCCGTTCCTGCCCAGGGGCCTGCGGGTGGCCGTGTGGAGATGGACTTCATTAGGGGACCGCCCCCTCGCCCCCCGAGACACGCCCCACAGCTATCTCAGCCCCCACACCTAAATGTACAGCGATCGAGGTACAGAACCTTGTTATTTAATAATCATCAATTTATTTAGATATTTTTTCAACAGGTATGTAGCTGTTGAGAATATGAAAGTCTATGCCTTAACAGAGGTTAAGATTTGTAATCGGCTGGGTTAAAATAATCATTTTATAACATTTACAAAAAACTTTTCCTCAAAAAAATTTGTAAAATGTATTTTACCAAAGAGATATACATTATAACCAAATCATATATATATATATATATATCTGTGGCCTAGATCTATAAGGGCCAATGTCGTAAATTGTAATATTACAGGAGAATAATTATTTAGCCATTTTGTAGCGTTAAAATGAACTGTTTGATATTGAATATTAATAAAAAACATTACAACCATGTATGTGTGTATAAAATAGTTTAATACATATACAAGTTTATAATTGATATCCACCCACTACAAAATGGTGGCAATAAAATTATGAAATCTGATATTAGCCCTTCTAGACCCGACCCACAGATATATGAAGAGTACATGGCTAAAACAGACTCATTGCATTTTTTCAATTTTTTAGATATTAATGTCATTTTTATTCTCCCGAATGTGTTCAATAAAATGGAATATTAAAAACTAACAAAATGTGGCTGTCTTATGAATTGTAGGAAATAAAGATGGGGTCACGACATTAAAAAAATATATTATGTGATGGTATGTAAAAAATATATAAAGTAAAACCGCAGTTTTTTATGTTTTTCAAGGAAGCAACAAAAAAGTGAGGAGAACGCTAAAGTGAGAAAATGAAAAATATATTAAAAAAATAATAAAAATGCACTACTTTGAACGACGTCACTAGTTCATATGAATCAACAAATGATGATACAGTTGTGAAAGATTTTCGGTTTACGGTAATTCAGAGGACCAATCTGTAGAACTGACCGAGAAGAAGCGGAAGAGAACTTGAGACGTCACACGTGGAGTAATTTCAGAAATACAAAAATCGTAGTGCTGATAATACGATACATAAAATTTTTTAAAAAATTGACTTTTTTTAATAGTTTATTAACAAATAAAAAAATGTACTACGGTTAATGTTACGATTTTTTCTTAACAAAAATAAAAAAGGAATCAAATTATGTAAACTGACAGCTCATTTTTTTTGTAACACTTTAATTTAACCATTTTTTTAATTAATTTAGTTTCCAGCTTAAATATAGGCATTTGACTTAGTGTGGCCTCAAATTTAGGAATTTTTTCATCCAACATAATTTGCTTAAGCTGATATCAAATGTCGCTTAAGCTCCTATGGGTCTCAGCCCCTCATATTCTCTTCTCTTAAATGTTTTTCCTCATTTTGAATATATTTCAAGAACATGTAATGTTCCAGGGTTAGGTTACCCCCGTGTGTTTACGTGGGCCACGGATGTGGTAGTGTAGGGGGGGCGTGTGGAGGGGGAGCACATCCCCACCCCGCTCACACCAACCACCCGCAGAGGACGTGGATGCACGTGTTTACACACCCACCGCACTACTCCAATCATAATATAGGTGAGATTCTAGTCATTATTTAGGCATGCTTCATAAAGTTAGCTCATAAGGTTTTAGCATTTAATACAAATGTTACAGGTAATATGTGAAATTAAGGAATTTTATAGAATTCCTAGGAAATGTATAAAATGCCTTATTGATCTAGGAAGTGTGTAAATTATTTTTTTAAGGATACTAAATTACATACTATTCCTCGGAAATATATAAAGATCCTAGGGTTGTTTTAAAAATGTTCGATGAGTAGTACGAAATATATGAAATCAAGACACAGAGGTACATGGGATAGTCAATATATATTTTTTGTAACACAAAATCGCCTCTGAGTAGCGCCTGCTAACGTCCTCAAAAAAAATATTCTTGTTTTCATTTTAGTATCGCCATAAATTTCTTATAAAAGAATTTGGTATGTTTTAGTTATTACTGAGGTACACGTCAGGTTAATCCATCCAACATGTCTGCTATTTACAAAGCCACTTCGGGTGGATTCTGAAACATCTCGAACAGATACACACTAGGTATTTACAAATATGCCCCTCGGCCTCAGCTGGTGATTGTCGAATTTAACACATTCTTCCACAAATATTTTAACACATTGAAAATAATGTCTTTAACAAATATTTAGAGCGACGTCAGAGACTCCACGGGCCTCCGCTAGCGCACTCGCACGGGGGCACTTCCCCGCCCTGGCTGCCTGCCCTCATAGGGCACTCCGTAATGGGGGGCGGGGCTGGGGGAGGCCGTGCCGGTGGGGGGGTACCGCGCTCCGGCTTCAGCCCCCCTCCTGCCATGCCCGTGCCCCCGTACGCAGTCCACGAGCGCCTTTGGCACAGGCAGCAGCACATGCAGGTATGCGGAATGTATTGCAATAACAAATATTATTATATTTCATCAATAGTCAACTGTAATCTTGTCGTTACGCGCCGGTATTATCTGTTAAGATTTAAAAAATTGTTCGGGAGATTTAAAAAATAAATCATTTTTTGATGGTGGATTTTTTGTGATAACAGAAACGAAAATTACGTAGTTTTATTTTGACAAAAAATTAATCAAAAATTCTTTTAGAAAAGAAAGTTTGATTTACAGATTACCGGCGCAGCGACATTGGACCTCAGCTCATTAGCCATTAGGGCCTCAATCAAGCCTAGTTGTAATTTTTTCACCTCTTTAAGATATTTCTTTGTCATTTTAGTAAATTTTGTACTTACTTCTTGTGATAGGCCATTAACTAATTTTAAAGTATTTTCAATTAGATCTGATATTATTTTGTGGTATCATTCATTAGCTGCATTAAAACATATCTTCCCCTTAATTTGAATACAATGTAAGTAATTTTTTCTGTTTTTAAAAATTATGATTGAATATTTTTACCGTACAAAATGGCATCTATCATTTGCACATGCGTATTTAAAAAAAGATGTATATTCCTTGGAATACAGCGTAAGTCAGTTGCAGTTTACATTTGTTTAAATAAAACACTTAAATCATGTATGCCTTAAAAACAAAATATTCAATTAAAAAATAAAGCTCATAAAGTTAAAAATTAAAATTACTGATTTATGAAGTTTTTACTGTCTCCTGTAAAGTTATTATTTAGTGACCATTAAAAATCATATTTTGATAGATAATTATGGTATCTATATTTAACTCTGCGTAATAAGTAATAATCCGATGCCATAGCGATTCTAGAGAAATTAATGTTACCAGAAAGAACTGTATTCTTTATCTGCCTGGATATGGAAAAATAAAACAGTTGAATGAATTATTTTTAATAAATAAGTAATATGGTGGTAGGAATTACAACGTCGCAGTATGGTGAATACTAACCCATGTGCTGTAGACGCTCACTCCGCATCCCTCCTGGGCCATCAGCAGCCAATCATGCACAGTAGACCTGATCTTGTTCATCCTTTGATGACGGTAAGTAAAAATCAGTTTTTAAAATATCACTCTTGAGTTGTTGAATAAAATTATTTTTATAACAAAATGTTTACATCGCTTTTAACCACGAAGTATCAAATTAATTGCTTGTATAATCGAGGCGCTGAGAGCCAGATAAACTTAAGCAACATTCTAACAGTTTTTGCTAAATGACTTCCAAACATTTAGGACTTGTTTTTTTAATAGAGAATACAATTAATGTAACAAATTTTTGTCAATATGTATGAAAAGGAAATAAATTATGCAAACTGGCAGCTCATACAAATTTGGCGGTTATGTTTCCCTGGTATAACTTTTTAGTGGAACTTTAATTATTTAGCCATAAACAATTTAATTTGTTTATTTAGTTTCCAGCTTTTAAAGGAGTTAAAGGCCGTTTATATGTGAACAAGACAATACTGTTTTGTCCCAGGACTCGACCACTGTCTATGTGTAAACAGCAATTTGTAGGACAAAAATTTGACCAGTATTTTTCGTTGATTCGCTCGTAATAAACGCCATCGTGTATTCATTTTCGCAACACTCACATGTGAACTGCGGCCGAATTTTCGTATTGTCCCAGTGTTCTGTCCTGCGCGGTCGAGGCTGTTCACGAAGCTGGGACAAGACGATATTGTCATATGTATTGTATTGTGTTAACATGTAAACGGCCCTTTAGTGTGGCTAACTACAGACTCGTGTTAAATTGATGTCAAATGTCGATTAAGCTTCTATTGCTGCCAGTGCCTCAATTGTATTATAACTGATTCAAGGATGTCAAATTCAATTCAATGTCGAACTATGTGTAACATACGTGTTACACACCTCCGCTGCGAAACCATAACAGCGGAACCGCAGTAATTTTGCCATGTCTTGTCCGTATGTAGGAGAAGCGGAACACTAACGAAACTGCCTGTTCTAACGCAAAGATTTGACTATAATTCTATCTCTTTCCCCGTGCGGTTTCATCGATCTGCTCTGATCTGTTTTACTTATTGACACCGGCCACACTTCCGTGCTCTGGCCGCCACTTTGCTGCGGTGCCGCGTTGTTTTTGCATGTGTTTATGGAAGTCAACAAAAATAAAAAGCGAAACTACATTTTTTTCATAAAATGAGGATGGTATGTAGTCTTTTTATAATAATAATAGACTGTATTACATGTATTTGTATATTTATTTATTTGTTCATAAGATAACATTATGTATTAAGTACATGTATTATGTTTAATTATTTATTTGTACTTAATTAAGATAACATTATCATCAAAATGGTGGCACACATCATTGAATCCTACCACTGCTACTATTACTCTTACAAAACTCTCTGGGCTCATTCTAAAATATGCATAAAAACGATCTTCATGTGACTCTTGAGTTCTTTACATAATTGGGTTTCTCCTAATTTCTTCCTTTTCTCATTAATCTTGTGCACCCAAATTATATGAGTTTTACGCCTTTTCAAAGTATTGCTTTGTCCTCTGACTCTGATAATGACGACATTTCACTCCGATTGCCTCAACTCAACTAACTTGTGTGACGTGCCGACACCCAGTTCCGCTACTTAAACTACACTTGATCGCAGCGGAATTCATCCAGCGGTTTCGCTACTCATATTTTGCAGCGGAGGTGTGCTACGGGCGTAATAGACAGTGGAAGTAGGTTATAGATTTTATTTGCATAATACTCAAAATCCCTTTGTCCGAAAGTGGTATTAGTATGTATTTGTTTAAGTTGTCTTTGTGTTAAGGATCTAGTAATTGTAATATTTATATTTTGATTTTTCAATTTTCAGCTTCCAGAAAATATGGACCAATCTGATATAACTTCTTCCGGTGGTGAACCTTATAGAAATTCAATGTCTACTTTCAAGTAAGTTCTTATTATATTTACATATAACTGTTCTGTATATCTGTGGTGATACGGAAAAGGGGCATTAGTCTGTGTGGTGCAATTTTACAATATGGCTGTTTTACTTATTGACAGCTAGAGCCTCTGTGGTTTTTTATTTATCGCAATAGGGATATGTTAAAATTTTCATCTTCAATGCTTGAATATATTTAAATAGAGTATTTTATGTGAGATGATATATTTGTTCCTTTAAAAAATCGCATCTTTATGACATGTGACCTTTTTCCTTATTATTTTTTTCAATCAATTTTAAGTCTATTTAGAGTAGTAGTAATCTACATAAATTTACTAGTTCATTTTAGCTTTGCTATCACTCAAATTGTAAATATATTTAAACTAAACACTCATTATTGCTACATTTCTACTTATCTTTTTTCTCAAGCTTACCTTCAACTATGTTGGAGGCTCAAAGCATCTTGGTACTTCCTCCTGAGGGTTCTGCCTCTTGACATCTTACAGATATATTTAAAGATATTATATATATCTTTACTCAATCTCATTGAACATTTACATTTTTTTCTCATCACATTATTAAGGGCCTTCATTGTAAACAGTGTGTAATCAATGAGTCAACACAAAAATGGTAAACTAAAATATAGATTCCCAAGTAGTTTGTAGAACGAAACAATTTTTTTTCAATGAATAAGAAACATTTATATTCTTATGATTGTAAATAACTCATTATTATAAAATAGAAATCAAGTTACTGTAGAGCAGGGTGTAAACCTCAGACCTTTGATCTGGGAGTCCACGACACTAGCCATGGGACCACAACTCGATTTTATGATCCCTGTATTCCCATACTGTTACACAAAGAAAGTTAAGAACAAATTCACTAATGTGCCCTTAAAAATTTGAGCTGAGTTAAGTTGTTTATAACAGAAACAGTTTAAGAAATATAAACAGAATTTATTTACATACCTCATATTCTTATTCAAAATTAAAGCTAAAGAAAGGCTAAGCTAAGGCTCGGGAAACAAAAACAAAGTTTATTTTTATACTCAACATGTTTATTTAAAATAAAAACAAATTATTATAGATTAAAACAGTACATTCATTAATTAAATATATCATTTATCAACAGTCTCCGGCAAGTTCTTGTAAAATTTGTGACAATCAGGATCTATCAAATGCAAGATACTTATAGGATCTTTTTTTTTCCTTGCTGATTGGCAAAGGAGCAGAATATAGTTTCTCGGGTTCTAAAGGGGAATTATACCTTCCTCTCCTAGTTTTTATGCCCCTTTTCCGTATCGCCATAGATATTATGTATTGGCAAATAGCTCTGCAATATTACAAAAATTTATGCATATTTAAAACTAAAATAATGTCTGTATTTTTTCAGTGAACACGTGCATCATCACCTTTACCATTTGGTAGCGCCTCCTCACCACCTGCATATTTCCATTCAGCCGACCTTGCTGGTATGTAACACTATTCTTTACTCGTTTACTGTGTAGTAAATTGAAATATTTGAGTAAATGATAAGAATGCAAATATTTTATTTTATTTTATTGAAATAAACTAAACTTATTTTATTTTTATTTTTTTTACAAAAAAATTATGCTTATTATCTTTTTACTCTCTCTCTCGGTATCTATAATGTTTAATTAATAAATAACCGAGATCCATTGCTTATTGAGTATTTGAAAATTCCAGGGTTCAGGTAACAGTCCGCCATTATTGCCGCGGGGGAACAACCCGCGCCTGCAACACTTTGTGCGGGTGCTCCAGTCCCATCGCTCGGTGAATGTCCATCACGGAGCTACCCGTGATGTCATCGAGGGGAACACATTCTCCCACAAGTACAAGAGGAGGACAGTAGCCGAGGGACTCAGTGAGGATGATGCCTTGGAGAAGTGCACCATCTGCCTGTCTGTCTTCGAAAATGATAATGATTGCAGGTATGTAGATTCTATTCACCAAGTATGTCTTCTTCTTTCGAAGGAATTACTAAAGGGCTACTCGGTTGCTTTCGACCTAATGAAACTTAGCTGAAATCAAATGAGGGTTATCACTAGAGCCCTTACAGGGCACTGCAGATTGAATAAACACCTTGCTAGAATACACCTTTCTGAAACTTCTAGATTCTGCAGTGCAGATCATGTGACACATTCTATGTGAATGTGATGCTTTATATCACAAAATAGCAACCATCCTCGGAGGACCACTGATAAAACTCGAGTGTTAGAACGCTCGTCCCCTACCTTATGACTCGATACTTTAAGGACCTGGGTTTGGAGGGGGAGAACTAATTTACGGAGACCCGTCACAATAGATCTACACGGGTCGCAGTGACATCAAGAGCTTATGTAGAACTGAACCGCATTTTTTAGAATAAGAATAAAAATGTCTTCTTCTTCCCTAGCCTGCATCTCTCCACTGCTGCATATAGGCCTCTTCCATATCCTTCCATCGTTTGTTTTTTTTTTGTAGCCATTTCTTCCGCCCCACAGTGCCTATATTGTCAGCACATCTCTTTTGAGGTCTTCTGATGCCTGCTCTTATTCTTCTAAGGTCTCCACTTCAAGAACTCCAGGGTCCATCTTGCTGCATCCTGCTTTGCGACATGCCCCACCCATTGCCACTTTATTCACAATCTACGATATCCATCACTCTGGTTCTGCTGCTTATGATGAAATACCTTCAAAATATTAATTTTTAACATTGAATTATAAATGTTATTATTTTATATTATTTTGCACACAGCTTGAGGTCATTTACAAAATTAAATAAAAAAATAATGTGTGTATACACATACATTGGAACTTCAATCATCATAATCGCCCCCTTATCCACACCCAATGGTGCATAGGGCACTGCATTGGTACACTAAATCCAGTGAAACTTGATTGTTGCACGAGGTCTATCGAGTTAAAAACATGCATCTAGGGTTCTGGTTCTATTTCACCCACAGAACTGTGTTCTTTATCCACCTGGGCAGATATTGGCTATTAAATGTACATATAAAAGCGTACATAGACAATAGTATTTCTCAAAGTTAAACAAAAATTTACAAACATCTTTTTTAAATATTAGAAATTAATAAAGATTTTTGCTGCCTTCTGTTTTGTTAGATTTTTCTTTCCCTTGAATCTGAGCCTCATGTCTAAGGATAGTGATCACGCCCGACTCCATGCATGGCGCGTCTATGGACAGTCTCCCTCCATCTGTAAGGGTCCTGTGCTGCTCTGTAGGCGTTTGTCACTGATAGTTCTGATAATTCAGCGACCAAGTCGCTCCCACCTTGTCGGTTGACATCCACGCGACCTTGTCTCTTTGATACTTCCCATTTCGATAGTTTTCTGCAAACTATCAGAGTCTATCAAACCCCTCTAAAAAAATGTCCAAAGAACTGCAGGATTATTTTCTTGCACATGGATGTAAGTCTTTCTCTTATGTCTAATTCCTGGAGTACAGACACATTTGTATGTCTGGCTGGCCATGGAATCTGCAGCATTCGCCGCCAACACCTTAGATTAGCATTCCAGAAAATTTAGCCCTCAATTGAAACTATTATAAATTTCTATGTTTGTTTAAAATAATAAATCCTGCGGCGGAGAACTCGTCTAAATTAATAATAATGGTTAGGAATGTTTATCTATGAACGACTCATAAAATATATAATGTTTTCAGGCGCCTCCCATGTATGCACTTGTTCCACATGGAGTGTGTTGACCAATGGCTGACTACCAACAAGCACTGCCCTATATGCCGGGTCGACATTGAGACTCAACTCAGTAAAGATGCCAAACCATATTAAACCGGCCCATTAAGGTAATATTTCACATTCTTTCTTGATATGGACGACAATACTTCATTGTTTCTTAACAAAATCTCGAGTCAAGAAAACCAATTTATTTCAACTAACACATAAGATATATCAGAACAGAATTAACAGTAAATGTTTTTCCACCCACGGAAGGTTCCAGGTTTGATTCCCCGTGAGAACACAAAAAAATATATGATTTTTTTCAAGCCCGGTTGTTCTGTGCTGTACAATTCACCACTGAATTGGGCTTCCTGGCCTGTTGTGGTGCAAAAAAAAGAGACAAATTATTAATACAAATGTTTTATTGTTTCTTAGTTATCAACAAAATAAATGATAAAATAAACTAAAATTTGTTATTAAATGCTCTAAATATTAAAAACGTAGCATTAAAATATGTACCATATTTTTTTACAGTGAAAATAACCAAAAATTAGTCCATAGGATTTTTGACATTACACTGGACGCTCTTTACTTGGTGGATACGTTCCACACAATATCGTGAAAAAAAATTATGATTGATAGGTTTTCCTGTATTAAAATTAATTTGAGATTTAAAAAAAAATTGTTTACTATTTATTGAACCTTAATTTTTTTCTTAAATATAACTAGACATCAAAATACTTATAAAAATTTATAACACAAATTATTCACTGTCATATATCTATATGGGCGGGGAAAGAATCACATAAGTCAACTTCTTCATTTTTTGCTCATCTTGTAGTATGCAACTACAGTCGAACTTGGTTATTACGAGGAAGATGGGACCGATTGAATTTGCTCGTTATAAGCGTTACTCGTTATACCAGAGAAAGGTTTTTTTTATACAATCGCTATTGCACATTGTCACTAAGTAAACAAGTAAACTTTAATGTCTTAATTACATTGTTTATGTCATTTTCCTGTTATTTATGTATGATTTTTAATGGCATTGTCATATTTGTGTTTGTATACCAAAAAATTCACCAAAAACAATAAAAAAGGAATGGCCCACGCTCAGACGTTTAAGTCTTTGTGGGCATTTTTTCCAAATTTAAGGCTATGTTTATTTTTAGAATATGTATTTTTTCTCTTTTTCTCTTCTAATGTTTAATATGTAATTTAATATGTAATTTAATATGTTTAATATGTAAAATATGTAATTTAATATGTAATTTAATATGTTTAATATGTAAAATATGTAATTTAATACATGCATAATATGTAACAGTATGGAAAAATAAACAAAAAAAAAAAAAAAAAAAAAAAAAAAAAAAAAAAAAAAAAAAAATACACATTGGAGCAATGCTTCATCGACATTAGTACGATCGCACTTTCTATTTTCAAATGCAGACAAATAAACATCTTTATTTTTCCACAATGTTGACACTGTGGATGAAGATAGAGAAAACTTTGTACACACTTCCAAGTTTTTCGTGCCACGTTTGATTTCACGAATAATTGCCACTTTTTCACAAATTGAGAGACACTTCCTCTTGTTAGTAGACATGTTTATAATTCAGGGGTTAGGTTTTAACTGATCTGATCTAGAACTCATTTGATATCACCCACTAGTAATGTTTATTGTGCATGGAAATCTAAAAAAAAATGCCGTGAAAACCCCCGAAACAAGCATGTCATTTCTAAACTACAGCAGCTGTAAATTGTAACAATGTGTCGAACCGGCACTTACTAAGTTCACAAAGCTTGGATTTTTTTAAAAACATGCGTGTTCACTATCCAATATAATCGGTGAAAAATCAAATTAGGTATGTAGACACTTACATAGCTATCATAAACATAATCCGATCCCAACGCCCTAGCCGACTGTTTGAATTTTATTACTTGGGTTCTTATTACGAGAATGATGTTTTTAACAATTTAAGATTTTTTGTGTAATTTTTGACAATATTTTTGTTCGGTATGTCCGAGAAGTAGCTCGTTATAACAGTGAATAATTGTATGGAGAAAACTATGAACTAAAATGTCAACTAATGTTTCCTCGTTACATCCGAAATCTCGCTATTTCCATGATCGTTATAACCAAGTTCGACTGTATGTAATATTATCGATATATTTTATTCCACAAAATAAATTTATTAACGAATTACAACAGGGATGGAGAACATTTTAAAGAAGGGAATATGAAGTCCAGTATTTTGTCTACAAGCATTTGGACAAACTCAAAATATTGTAATAAATTTATTAGTTATCAGCAACAAAAAAAGTTTTCTCGAAGAAGAACCTTTTCAAACTTTTTGCCTTTAACGAAGTAGCATTAAAGAGTTATCACCTAACTATGTATTCCTGAAAATAAAGGACATTCTTTCAATGTTAAATTTGATTCTTGCAATGTTTGAGACACAAAAAACTGTCTCCTGAATAAAATCATTTTGACTTATGTGATTGTTCCTGCCACCCATGGATATTATACATCAAGTGAGTAAAAGAGCGATTTGGGCCTTCTAATAAATAACTAATAGAATAATTATATCACTATTACGCATTGTTAAATTAATGCACATTAAAAAAAATATTTTTTTTGGATGTGTTATTTCAAAACTTCAAAAAGGGAGGTCCAGTGTATTATATACTGTTGTCTTTTTCCCCTAGGGTCTTCAGTACCATTGTCTCATTTCTTCATGATCTCTTCCATCTGCGCGGAGTTGAGTATGGCCGTCTGCTGCAGCTCCAGGCTCTCGGCTTCCAGCTTGTGGTTGGCTTCCCTCTCCCGCCCGCACGCTCTCGCAGCCTGCTCTATCCTCTCGCAGATGGCATCCGACGCCCCCACATTACCAGACAGGAAGGAGAGCTCGGCTACCACGGTAGCCACTTTCTCTGCGTACTCCGAGTAACCTAAAAATCAAACCGGAAAACACAAAATGCTTGAAATTTTACATATTGTTTCAAAGTTGTTTTCTATCAATAATTAAAAATTAACATCTGAAGTTGCACATTGCTTGAAATTTGAAACATGCAAAACTATTGCCATTTCAATAAAATGTTCAACGAAAAATTGAACCTTTTGTATATGTAACATTGTTTAATAGCACTAAATATTTATTGATTTTAAACAAAATACTATAATTTTTTTAATATAGAAAATGACAGTGCTTAAAATTTTCATGATACTTTTAAAATTGTTTTTTTTTTTAATTTGTGTTTTCACTTTAATAAATACAGTAACTTTAGTTTGTTTTTTAAATTATTTCTTCAATAGAAAATGTTCGGAACAAAACTAGCATTATTTGAAAAGAAGTTTTGTCATATGTTTAGGCAATTGAAAAAGAGTTTTTATTCACATCCAGGTACTAAATAAACAGTTGTTGAAAAAAATAGTAAGTGTTGGAAGAGCATACGGCACATTATGGGATGATGGTATATATGAAGGACGTCTCTTCTTAGCAAATCCTAAAAAATAAATATATTAATTTTGTCTATATAGAAAAGTGGATTGGTTCAAATCAGGGGGAAAATAAGTTTTATACTTTTATTTAAATCAATGTAGTTTTAAGTATAGAGCTTTATAATGATAAAAATGGAATATTGTGAAATTATATATCGAAGAGATCTTAACAATCATTTGTACGGTTTATTTTAAAGTTTGGCATTTATATGTACAGTGGGTCCAAAAAATATCTAAACAAACTGTGATAATGGAGTATGAATTTCACTTCATGTGAATTAAAAAAATGTTTTATTTTGTTCCTGATATTGTTTTTTTAATTATATTGTTGAATTGCTTTGATTTTTTAATAGAATCAACGTTCAGAACTTTTTTGGGCCCATAAGTATTTTGTTATTGTTTTACCATTGTTAATGTTGAGATGATTTAGTGCGGTTTATTTCCAAATTTGTGTTTCTGTAGCTATGTAGCTATATTAGGGCTCGAGCGTTATAATTAGAGGTTAAGCTAAATTATACGTACTGTTTGGATGTTCTGTGAAAATTAAAATAGTATATTGAGAATAATATTAATTTGTAATTTTATACAATTAAAGGGAATTGATCTGCACCCGATGTAAGATTACTAGATACTAATTTTGTATATGGTCCATTGATTACCAAATTGGAATCTGGTTTTAATATTTATCACCGTATTTTGTTTTCACAAATAATCTGCATGTGCTTTATGTCGCAAATGTAAAAAATATATATTATTATGATTTATGTATTTCAATCAAGTGTCTTGTACCATTTTACAGAATTTAATTAATGGTAAATAATCAGAATGGTGTTGAAAAGAAATATTTTATTTTTATAGTTATAATATTTGGTTTCCCAACAACATATTTAAAAAATAATTAAGAATTTTCAAATAAACCCTACTACATATTATTGTCTTTGTTTTAAATTAATTTTTCTTTAAACTTTTAAGTTTCAATTACATGTTTTTATTCTAAAACAGTGTTAAAATTCATATCCATATATTCTTTTATTTTATTAATATTGAAGCTACAGTTTTGATTGTGTATGTGTATCTTTAAAAAGTGCATTCACGGGATATATGGATTGATCATTTATTCATTTTTACGTATATACATACTGTTTTTAATTCATCAAAAAAACATGCAGCAGTAGAATTTACGATTAAAAATTTACATTCTGTAATACTTGAAAAATAATTTGTATGTATGTGTTTGTAAATATACATACACATTAAAATAATTCTCAATTAAAATTTTGAGAAATTCTGATATTTATATTCATAATTTTCAGTCTCAGTTTTGTGTTATCACTTTATATATAACATATGCTATCTTTATTTTTAAGTAATAATAATATAAGCTTTCCTGTCTTCTTTTTGTATTCCTTATCTAAAAGTGAAAAAGTCCTTAATATTGTTATTGATACAGAATATTTTAATGCTGTTATATTAACCTTTAGTTAAAAACAAAAGTAAAAATGGACATCAGAATTACTGAAAATGTATTTTATCTATGAATCTTTTGGATATTTAAAATTACAGATTGTCAGCCCAAATTGGCGAACAGTAAGTGTTGGTACTTGAGTTCAAACATTTTATAGGCAAAGATATCACATCAGTTTCGCCAATTTACAGAGGCTAAACTTAATAAATTTCTTAACTGTACAAAAGTTATTAAAATTGTGTTATACAAACTTATAAAATACGTAAATATGCATATCTAAGAGAATAAGCAAATGAATGATTTCTAGCTTTTAGATACTGAATTCAATTTATATTAAGTCCGTGAATTATATTATATGTATAATATTTCTGGGATGATCACTTGGTGCATTCGATTGCTGGATACGCATTAAACTACCAAGTACCAAGAGTTCAGTCTAGATGGTTAATATATTTTAGAAGTCTATGTATCATATATACATAATTTGTATTCACTGTAAGCACGATTATTTTTATTTTTAATTACTCGAGTATGTACATTTTTTTATTCCAGTAAAACCATACAGTAAGGGCATTTTAATAAAATATTTCTGTCACAGTATAGCAAAATTGATTTCAGAAACACCAAAGAAGAGATTTATATTAAAATATTATTGTAACTATTTTTTTTCCGCAGCTATTGACTACTTGCATACGAATATAAAGAAAATAAGTGTGGCATTATTAAACCAAATGGAGTTTATAAGGCAATAAGTTTAGAGCGGAATAAATTTGATGAAAATAGGATACAATTAAGTAAATTTACATTATTTTATTTTTTCTGATACTTTATATGTTTTATTACATACTTGGTACTCAAATTACATACATATTAACAAAATATTTCTGTGATTGTACAATATTATATTTTTAAATGTAAATTTTTAAAACTCGCCGTAAAAATATAAATTCCCTTCAACCTTTTGTCACCCGAATTCATAAATTTATTACATTTTGTAAATATTTTATTGAATTAAGTGTTTAGAATGAAAGATTGTACATTGGATATGAAGTGTATTTAGGTATTTATGTTTTTTTGGTACGATCGGGGGCATTCAGCATAATGTATCGGAAGATTTGTTTTTTTCAGAAGTGTGTAATGAAAGTTTTAATCTTTTATGTATGTACCACAATATTATGTATACAAATTTTCTTAATGAAATAAATAATCATATAAAACACAGTATTTTTTACTTTTAAAAACTATCCTTGAGAAGGGACTGTATATAGGCTTCAACTTGTTTTTCGTCATCATCATACCCCTATGGCGCATAGGGCACGCACTACATCGGAACACCAAAGCAGCTTACCTTGATTATCTGTTACATGACGGTAAGTTCAGTCTTACTTACGCTTCAGGTAATGAAATATTAGTGTTTAATCACCTTTAACCGCTCAAATGCCAAACTAGTGTGACGCAAAATATATCCCAACTGCCAAGCATTTTTCCTGCGCGCACTGATTTTTGCGCCTTTCTTACGATTGTAATTTAAAAAATAATAATTTATGGATTGCAATTTTTGGTTGACTTTTATACAACAGTAAAAATATATAACATAAGCTACAACTACTACTTTACAATATTAGCAGTTATCGTTGTTGGTGACGTGGTGCCAAAATAACAATAAAATTTCAAAGAAAAACAAATACTTATATAGTTAATTTAAGATTGCCGGGTAGATAGATGAGGAATACCGTTCTGTGTGCAAATTAGAACCAGAATCCTGGATGAGTGTTTTCAAATTGATGGCTACTCTCACGTAAAAATCCTGAAAAGGTAAACAGAATGGATTTTTACCGGAGAGTATCCATGGAGTCAAAAACATTGTCCAGGGTTCTGGGAGATAGGTCCCCCTCGTAGTGTAATGGAAGGTGTGTTCGCCTACCATGCTTGAGGTCCCGGGTTCGATTCCTGGTAGGTTGGCATGAAATATTAGTTTTAAAGGTAGTTTTATACTGCAATATTTAAGCGTCCTGGACTAGTACCCGAAGCATAAGACTAACCTCACCTTACCTACACTTAAAGGATCACTATCGGATGCCGATAGATGAATGCTGATGATAGTAAAAATTTTAATTGATTACATAAACATCGAAAAATACGGGCTCTGAGGTATTGAAAAAAGGATTATAATTAAATGATTTATATTCTTACTTGTAAGCATATTTAAATTATGTTTGAGGTCTATCAGTTGTCCTCTTACTGAAACTAGTCTCTCCCAATGTTCCTCTGGTGTTCTCATATCTCCCCATTCCATTGCTTGCCGTACTAGCGCAATTTCTTGGCTTAGAAGTTCTCGCATCCTGTGAAAAATGTTAAAATTTTTTATGTAACGCCGAAGCGTCAAATTATAAGTAATAGTGGATATATATATTTTTTTATGCATTCAACTTGTACTAGTTATAATAACAATGTCAGTACTGCTGATATTTGTGTAATTTAACATTGTTAGAATAAACAAAAAGCATACCTACTTATTCAATAAACAAGATTGAATTTGTCTTGCTTTTTGCAGTGTTGCAGTTGTGATTAAAGCGTTTTTCCATCACACATGACATATTTCTGCATACTGTCACGTTTACCCCACCCACAAATTTAAATACTATTTGTTTCAAGCTTGTAACATTTTTATTTAATTTGCTTTACCTCATTGATATGGATATCGTTTGTCAAATTATTCTCCATTCTAATCACTAAATAAACTGTTATAAACTAAGAAATATTACAAAGAAATTATGTTTTATCGGCCAAACAATGAAGTAAGCAGTTTTATCTCAAGCTTTGTCTTCTTGTTGTGTTATTCTGTTTAAATCACGTCTGAAGAAACATCTCCTTTCTCTTCCTTAATCTCTCCTCCTTTCCTTTTTCCTCTTTTTACCTTTTTCCCATTGAGTAATAGTTTTAATTAAAGGTAATTTATAAACAAATACGTTTATTTCTAGTTTTATATATCTTTAGCTTTTTAATCTTTTTTTTATTGAATATGTTCTGTAACTTGAATTATAAAAATAAAACTTTTATTTGATTGGTTGGTTGAAAAATTGCCATTTGGCAATAAGCCCGCCAATGTACAAAATAAATTAGGTACGAAAAGTTAAATAAATAAATAAATATTCTCTGCTTAAAAAAAAAACAACAACATAATATCTTCGTTGCACCGGCAATATCTGTTAAGATTACACAATTTCGTTTTAATAAAATATGTTTTCAAAATAAAATGACGTATTTTTCCATCATGTTATCAATAAAAAAAATATGTAAAAAAATCTGTCATTAAAAGGTTTTTTTTATCGCGCCACTCGTAAGATAGCAGGTAGGTGCTCGAATTGCGGCTGGTTTGCGAATTTTCTAGTTGATAATTGCGTTACCTCTGTACTGTTGCTACTGAACCCCAATACAAATTAATGCAATTACGTACCTTGTCAGTACAAGATTCTCCCAAACCTTAATGCTTAAACTTCTCTCGCGGAGGCAGGCTTTAATGAGATGTCTTGTGTTGAACTAGGCACGAATATGAACGGCGGATGGATCCAAAATTTATTATTGCGAACACTAAAATATATTCGATGTGATCGCGCGGCAATAGAATCACATCCACATTCGTTGAAATAGGATGATACTATATAAAAATAGAATAATTGCAACATTCCCACTAGGATTCAGTAGGTAGTTAATAAATTTAACGCACCAACCTACATAGTAAATGTGGCGCAACCAGATTTATACTCCTTAAAAAAAATTACAATGTTACTTAACAGATATTGCTGGCGCAATGACGATATATCAAATATACCAATACAGCTAAAGTTTTGAAATTGGAAACAGAACAATGCGATATTCTTAACTTTTTAAGTAAAAAAAAGATGGATCAACCTATGCAACCAGGGAATTTGTAACATGCAAAACAAGTAGTTTACTTAAATTGTTGCATGCATTATTAATTTGACATATGGCAGAAAACAAAAAAAAACATTTAGAGGTCCAGATCTAGGCCAGTCAGATATTCTATCCATTCAGGAACCGTAGTCAGAAACTTCCCTGGATCACCAGGATCATAATATGTAAAACAAGTAATATCCAAAAAATATTTTTATGGAAATACTTTATATAATAATGGACGGTATGATAATGCCAGTTATAAAATTATTACTATGGTAAGGTTCAAGTCATTCAATAAAACTTTTAACATTTAGGAAACAAATCCCATAACATATTGGCTTTTATGTTCAACAGAATGTGTGTTAGTTAGACTAGTAGGAAATTTCCGAGGACTAAGAATTGGAAAATATTGTTCAAAATTAGTATCGAATCGATAGTAATCGAGATTAGTTCCACGTAATGATTTCAAAACAAGAAAAAATAAACTACAATGAAAATTTTCTTTACCTTTGACTTGTATCTTGAATTGCGACAAGAGTAACAGTTAATAATTGACTAGCAGAATTTACATTAACAGTGCATGCTTGTTTTATGAGGAATTCATGCTCTAAACTATCTTCATCCCAGTTAAAATTGTAAGGAGTATTTTCACATTTCGCTTTTGTAACGGCGAACACCGGTAAACTAAAACTGCTGACTAAAACCTTTGGTGATATGTGATTCAACTGTCTTCTTATAAATTTGGAAGCAAAAGGGGTAAATTTCACTAAAGATCTTAACGCCATAGTAAAAACATTAGAAATTTGAATAACATCACACGAGAAAATCGGACGAAAATTTGTTTATAAAGACAGCTGTCAAACGTTAATTTTATAGGTTATTCCACAGACTACGGTTTACGGTTATTCTGAAAGGATATAGACAGTAATTTCAATTTCCACAGACAAGATTATGATTCACAATACTGGAAAAATTCCAGAAAATACCTCATACCTATACGAATACGTTCTTCGATGGCTTCAGATAATAATGAAAATAGAATATGATTTATTTATTCAAAAACTCTAGATGTTTTATAGAATAATTGAATGCAAAAGAGACGCTTTACACAGTAGAGGTGTAGCTCAAAAAACGTATCTCTGTTCAGCATGCTGTTTATTTTTCACCATTAAAAATTACACAAAATTTAGCTTTGGAAAGTGTGAAACCCTTTTATTTTTTCGTATTAGATAAAAAAAAAAATTGTCTCATACAAATCAATATAATAGCGAATCACACTTATAAATAAATATAAAGTGCGTAATTATTATTTCCGTGTTCAAGCGGATGAAGAATACAGTTCTGTGCGGAAAATAGAACCAGAATACTCAACAAACTTCAATCAATAATTCTCAGGTAAAAAATCTGAAAAAGAAATAAAATTTAGCAAAGTAGTATTCCTCTTTGTAGTATTACGGTTTAGGTTACATGCTTAAAGTTCGATTCTTGGCATCATCATCCATCACTCTCTTTCCACACCTAATGGTGAATAGGGCACTGCATTATTACACCAATCGATGTGTTTCTTGATCATTTTTGTTATATAAAGGTAAGATGATCAGTCTTACGCTCTAGGTACCAAACCAGGAATTATGAAATATTCTAGTGTAAACTCACTTTTTGCAATAAATATTTCATGTCAACCATGTCGGGAATCAAACCCCAGTCTTCTTGCATGGTAAGCAAACGCGCTGATCACTACACCACGAGGCCGACCAAATTCTTCCGAATTCTTGGCAAGATCGACAATATTTCACTGTCCCTGGACTGGCACTTAAAGTGTTAGACTGATTACCTTACCTTTATGTAATAGATGATCGAGATGCATTTGCAGTTCCCTCTGCACCACCATGCGGGTAAAGGCATGATGATGGTAGATAATAATGATTAATTTTGCAAGGTTGTGTTATATTTTTTAAATACGGAGCAGTACGGAGCAGCGTGGTGACTTGATTGAAATATTTAAAATCTAAACAGAGCAACATTAGTACTGAATTTGAAATCGACGTTCACTATGAATAATAACCGCCATCTCAGAGAGGGTATTCATTAAAATTAAACACTAATAAACAACAATTGGATGTGGTCAAAATAACAGTTATTAGAATGAGGAAGTTGAGTGCTACGGGAAATTGTACGGGGTTGTAAAAAAAAAATTCTTTCACTTGGTAAAAATTAGGGCATTTAATGGTACCACGAATTTCTCGGAAATGTACGAAAAAATTAATAAAAATTGATTTAATAAAAACGAACTACTTTGAACTACGTCACAAGTGCTTTCGAATCTATCATCATTGATGCTCTATCATTAGAGCGTTGATAGATGTAGATTCGGTTTCCGGGAAGGCAACTCACCAGTCGGGAGATCTCACCGAATTGAACTAGTAACGTCACGGACGGAGTCATTTCAAAATTACAAAACTTTAAAAAATCATAGCGATAATAATACGATACTTAAAAAAAAAAAAGAAATTTTTGGCTTGCTTTGATAGTCTATTTAAAAACCACTGCGCTTCTGCATTGAAAAGAAAAGAGTTATTTCGATTTATATTTTGCCTAAAGCTAGGGTTTCCTAGGACAGCGGTGCCCGTATTTTAACGGCCGTAGTGAACGGTGATGCAGTGGACAGCCGTCGTAAAGGTGACTAGAGTGTGGTTTTCTGGGAAAACGTTGTTATTAACACCATTTAACACCGTTTTCCTAGGAAACCACTCTCTAATCACCTTTACGACGGCTGTCCACTGCATCACCGTTCACTACGGCCGTTAAAATACGGGCACCGCTGTCCTAGGAAACCCTAGCTTAACTTTTACAGCATCAAGTAAAGTAGTTATAAGGATATTATTTGCTCCTTCTCATTCAATAATTTAATAAGGTAGTTTTAGAATTGAAACATTATTAATTTATTATTATTATATTTTAGGCGTATAATACGTATCTATGTTAATTTTATTTTTAGCGAGTTCAAAAATAAAATATTTCAAAAAACAGCAGAAAATAGTTTCGTGAAGTCTTAAAAAACGGTTTTTCCTATTATTTTGGATGAGCCGTTACGTGGTGTGCGCCTGGATAGTTGCATTTTTTTAACGTCATTGCTAGTAAAAAAGTAAAACTTCCAGGAGCATCGATTCTGAATCAAAAATAATTATTTTCTCAACGAGAAAAAATAAGCGCACCTTAAAACTGCATCTATTTATTATATAGATATACAAACTGGAGTAGGTACCTACATAGTACATTGTTTGCTAGATGTTTATATCGCTGCAGAGTAGCCTTAAGTTCTTTTTAATAGTAACTTTCGTGTTTCATTTTCAAAAGATATTTCATTATTATCACTATATATTTTGCTCTGTAAAACAAAATAATTTGGTATGTAGGCATTTCTGATAGGGGAAATGCGACCGGCCTCAGTGTTGGCGGCCATATATGGCGGCGCCAAGAATAAAACAGCGCGAGCGGCGCGGCGCGGCGTGACAGTAGCCGCCATTTCCCGCGCGCGATCTTCGCAGCATACTTTACACCCAGTATGCATTTCAAAGCAGAGGGCTAAATTCGCAACCACCCAACTTTCCTGCATTCAAATTAAAGAATTAAACTTCTGTCATAAGTTTTAAACTGAATAAATGTTTTATAATGTGAGCTGGCGATATGATATTAGCATGGATTTTCTAATCTTGATTTTTTAAATTTTCTTTGGTATACAAGAGAGAGAGAGAGAGTCTAAAATATCTTATTATCATGATATTCAATTAATGTTATTTATTAAGAAATTGAAATTATGAAAAACAAACTATAAGAGATGTGTATCAAGAAGGCACAAATTTAATAGAAAAAAGTTCATATTTCAAAACTAAATTTTAACCGCAAATACATATTACCTTTCAACAATCAATGTCTGATTAATATGAATATTTTTTTAATCCCAGATACAAAAAATCTGTATGAAATATGTTGTAAAAAAATGTTTTTGCTCACAATGTATTATTTTATTCATCTTAAAAAGAAAATATATTACAAAAACCTTTTACTAAGAAATATAACTAATTTGAATAAGTGACATTAATTTTATTTTTTACGTAAATCATTAATTAGAAATTCTAATGATTTTTACTATTATTTTGAATTATTTATTTAGTGTTATTATTATTATTTGTTTAAGGGAAAATACATTTGGAAATAAATACATAAACAATAACTTCATTGTTTGACTTTAGAGAGGCCATAATATATTTCAATCGCGTTTTAAGTTCGTGAGGATGAACAAAGCAAGAGACGTGGGATTGACATGGGAGGAGGTGAAAGTGCTGGTGGGCGATAGGGTCTCCTGGATGCGTTTAATGATGTGTACATGCTCCACTTAACAGTGGATATGGAAAAACAAGAAGTAAAAACAAAACAGCAGCAGCTTAGCAACATAAAAAAACATCATCAGCATAGTTAAATTGCAAAGTGACCAGATATTTATTTTTATGTTTTCTGATTACGTTCGAAATGAGAAAGTATTAATAAATAGTATTATTTACATCAAGACCACTGGGTTTAAACTCTGGATGATAAAAATAATGACATTGGTGAAATGGCAGTCTTTTGCCGTGGAAATCTATTTGTAATACAAAATAAAGAATTTGTAGAATTTGCAATTACTGACTTTTAGTTCAAATGAAAATGGTTAGCGTTAATGAAAAATTATTGCTATTACAGTCTAAACCACTTTTCCTTGCATGCATTTTGTTTTATTCTGCATTATATAGAGAAGATATCAGAAGATAATTTGAAAAAACGTATCATTTTAATTACATTTTATTTTCATATTTTTGGCGAGTCAGAAACGATTTGTAATATGATTAGATTTAATTGTATTATTAATTGAATCGGCATTCACTTCGTAACACTTCATTATAAATTGTGTTCCACAATTTTATTATTTTAAGAACAATACTACAGTTTTTGAAGAGCACTCCTCCCACGGGTGATAGTGCTATCCTGAAACTGTAGTAGTGTTCTTGTAAAATAATAAAATTGTGTAACACTGATAACAAAGTTTTATTTTCCTAATAATTCAATTAAATGTGTTTTTTTATTTATTTCTCATATTTATCTTTTAATAGAATTTGAATAGTTAATTAAATTGATAAGGATTTTAACATGTTTAGGAATAAAGCGATAATTTAATAAATATTTTTTTAAATCATAGAGAACACGAATGTTATGAATTTATCTTGAATTATGTATCTAACATTGCAAAAAATATGCCTTTGATAAAACTGGAATCTGGATTTTTTCATTTCGTGGTGTACCGACTGAATTTGTGTTTCCATGGTGTGATGATAGCAATGACTCCAAATAAGTATAGTCCTTCAAATCTTTAGGAAATTTGTCCAAAAATTTCAATTATTTTCTATTATATATCATACTTTATGAAAGTGTTTCTTTATTAATACCTTAGTGTTATCAATAACTGTGATTTTTATTTCCCACTCAATTTCTTGGCGCCGCATTTTGGCTCACGTTTATTATACATTAATTACAAAAGTGTTTAATAATATGTAATAACACAATTTTGATTTAAAAAATACACGTATCTACACTATTAAATTGAGAACGTACCGAGTTTAAACTATTAGTAAATATTAGTAAATAACCATTTCCGACTTTTAAATATCTACCGATTTCGAGACGTTCCTGTCACTTCGTCAAGACTCTCACTATGTTAACATGTAACAACTAAATTACTCTCTCCAATGGCGCTACAGCCCATATCGAGCTTTGGCCTCCTGCAACTTTCGCCTCCAACTCTGTCGGTCCTCAGCCGCCGTCTTCCAATTTGCCACCTGGAGAAACTGCGCTGCATCCTTTCTCACTTCATCCTCCCATCTCAGCCTGGGTCTTCCCACTAATCTCTTTCCTCCCGGGTGTCCGCACATTATTGTTTTAGGGACGCGTGAGTCAGGCATTCGCTGTACATGTCCGGCCCATCGTAATCTAAGCATCTTCATGTGCCGAGATGCTCGGGGCCTGCTATATATTGTACAGTTCTTGTTATACCGAATGCGCCACTGATTAACAACTAAATTACAGGTGGCCTAAATTACAGAAAGCCTTGGTTTTTCCAGTGTCCATGTACGATGTAGAGTACTGTTGGACAATGAGAAAATCTGAAAAAATCTAAGCTTTAGAAATTTGGCGTTTGCGGCGAATGCTGCGGATTCCGAGGGTAGCCAGATACACATACATTTATCTATACTCCAGGAACTAGACAAGAGAAAGACTAACATTTATGTGCGAGAAAAGAATAGTGCAGTTCTTTGGACATATTTCCAGGGAGAACTCTGATAGTTTGAAGAAAATTGTTTGAAGAAGTGTCTAAGTCAACCGATAAGATGGAGCGGCTTGGTCACTAAATTATCAGAACTATCACTGACAAATGCCTACAAAACAAGAAGAAATACTTTATTACATGCACAATATAAGGGTGTGATATTAAATATTTTCGCAAACGCTAGCTGTCGACGAGCTGTCAGCCGTGAAGGTCCAGGACCGAGAGAACCTGATGCTTGTAAGATATACCTATGTGTATTATTAATTTGTCATTGTTATTTAGAATATGCGATAAACAAGTTTAATTATTCTTACATAAAACATTTCCGCCCAACGCAGGTTTTTACCTTAAGAGCTGAAATATGTTGAACTCCTAATAAAACTGTATTTTTTATAAAAAAATAAAAAATAAACTAGGCTCTCGGGAGACATCCGTAGTATGTGGTCAATAAAACTCTACCTATTTTTTTTATGATTATGGCGAAAACGACATTTTATAAGACTGATGTTGCTTTTGTGGATCATAAATAATTAATATTTATCAATTAAGACTCATTGAATATCACTCATGGTAAAAAATAACTTTCTTTTGAAAATTTACATGCAACTGCGATCTTGCCATTTCTCTTTAATTACTTTTTTCACCGCGAGTTTGGCAGAGGATATGAAACGCCACACAAGTCCCATCTTGGGGTTTATTATTAATAGTGACCGAAGTGAATATGTTAAAAATATTTTTAACTATGCTGGCCTCAAGAGCTTAAAAATTATGCTTTTAAAGCTGGATCCGGGAAGAATGGCCGAGGTCCCGATTCGGAACAAACGGTGTATTTCTTTTATGTCATGCAGGGAAACTAGATTAAGGTGATCGTACTGACTGTGTGTATTTGATTGATCACAAATTGACGGTACTGCACGGTACTACTGGGGGGAACAATAAAAGCTTTTCATTTGTTAATTTCGCGGTTTGATTGTAAAGATATATAAAATTTTCGCCAATTTTTTTTTTTAATAGTTAATGTGCGAAACTGAAGAAAGACTCAGTCTTTATGAGCATTTTCAGAAAAGGAGTTGACGCTTTCATAATTATTCTAGCCTCAAATTCGCTTCAAGTTAGTATGTTTTATGATCGATAAAAATATTCTTAAAATATTAAAAACGTCTAAGTACTGAAAGAATGAAGAAACAAACGAATACACGAAGAACGATTTTTTGTTAACTGACTTTTACCACAGTGTCGTCAATATAATATTAGCGGAAAATTAATGAATTAGTTTCCTTCTTGTCCGTAGTGACGTCAGGTACCGGAATAACTTGATCGATTAGCGTAAAACACATCACTAAAAATCTGGTTTACAACGTATTAATTAGTTCTGATTGATTTGACGTGTGCAGATCGGCTAAGTTCGGTGATGCAGGAGTGAGCATTTACGAATTTTAGAAATTTGTTGATCTTCTCTACTCTCTACAAACCTTGAGACAACTTCAAGCCGATTCGCCAATTTAACGAAACCCAAAAGTTCGCGTACCCTCCAATAAATTAAAGTTTATTTGCTCATCGCCAAAGATAGAACGCCTGTCAAGTGAATAGGAATATGTCTCTAGAATTATTATCACCTTTATTCCTGGCCCAAGAAAAATGAAACAAACATTTCTTAACACTTCCTCCGCAGTAAAAAAATATTTTATCCCGCGTCTGATTTACCCATGTCATTTATTTGTTCTAAAGGTGGTCTTGCACAGCAATATTTCACTGTCTCGGGACTGGCACCTGAAACGAAAGACTGATCACCTTACCTTCATGAAACGGATGATCGAGATGCGGCAGCACCATATACACCATCGAGTGTAGACAAGGGCAAGACGACAATGTCGTTTTTTTATTTACTGCTGAAAATATTCCATAAAATTCTTAGCTTCGTATTATGTAGGTTTATAAAAAAACGTATTTTACAAATTAAAAAGAAAAAGTAAGTTTATTTGAAGTATTACAATAAAGAAACATGATTGTAATAATTTTATTCCGGCTTGATAGAAACTTTAACAGAATTTCCAAAAAAATGTACAGATATTCCATTAACTAATTTAAATGTGCAATATTAAATTATTACTGAAATATTTAATAAATATGGATTGATTAATTCTTGTGGTGAACTTGTGAAGTAAAAGAGTCTGAATGATTTATTTTAGGAAACGCCTAGAAACATTCAAATCAACATTTCATTTAACACTTTGTATCCCGGAGCCGTGTAAACACGTGATTATTAGCCATGCGTTGTGTCCCGGTCCCAAATTTTCACGTGGATTACCAGCTGTCTAAAAAAGTGCATTTTATTGACATTTAGTGACTTTTATTAGTGCTTTTTCGCTGCTGGTAAACTACGTAAAACACGGGACCGGGACACAACGCATGGTTAATATAATCACGTGTTTACACGGCCCGGGATACAAAGCACAACAAAAGGAGTGAGGCTCTGTATACGAGTATGTGCGAACATTGAAAATGCGCAATGTTGGCAAAACTATCATACAAAAATTGCTTATTTAATTATTTCAAACAAATCCGAGAAGTTTCGATTGATTTAAACTAGTATTTTATTAAAATTATGATACTTTTAAGAAACCCTTCACAAAGCATGAAATTTCACAAAAATGGGCCGGGCATAGGGTAAATTCTTTGTGTATTCGGCCGGTGCTCAAAGTGTTCAAATATGGGCAGAATACTTCAATGTTATGAAGAGCGCTTGGAGTATTTTAAAATTGAAAAGTTAGAAACTAGGAGACAAATTGCAGATATGATGTACTCGTATAATATAATTCACAATAATGTTGATTCAGTGTTTTGTGTTGAAAATGTGTCATTGTTTCCCTGTGGGCGTCTGAGACCACCTGCAACCTTTTACCTTCCTATTTTTACAAACAATATGGCACATTTTAACCCTCTTGCAAGATTTTTAAGACTCTTATAACAAAATAGAAAAAAAGGTAATATTGTCATTAATCATGATAGAAAAAATGATTATAAAAAAATATATTACTGTGTTTCTTAAATCAAATGTCTAATCTTTATTTTTGGGTATGCAAATTAATTTTAGTTTATTTTATTACTTCTTATATGTTCTTATTTTCTCTTTTCTTTTTTTTAAAAACAATTAGTTTCTTATATTTAACTCAATTTCATTACTTTAGCTCAATCTTTATTTTCATCTTTCACTTAATCTTTATTATTACTTAAATGAATTTAATTAAGCTACACACTGATTTTATATAATTTATAAAATATGCTGGAGTTCTATAATTGAGGATATGTATAAAGAATGGTTACCAATGCTTACTTCCAAATTATGTGTATTTTATGTATCCTTGTTGAACTTCCAAACAAAATATTTAAAAAATTAAAAAAAAACAGATTTAATAAAAATTTATGTTCAAGCAAATGCAGAATGGTGGATGGTACACAGTGTGTAAAGCGATGACCCGTGGGAGTGAAACCAGTCAATGACAGGACATAAGCCCTGTTAATATTTATGTATGTATGTAAGGTAATGGCATCAGTAATGGACTGCACCTTAGTTATGGACAAAAGTTTATTAAATCCTTTAAAATAAGAAATATTCAACATATTTTTATACTGGCAAAAATGAATCATAAACTATAGATATTTATCTATCAACCGGGATGCATATCGCGACAATCGGCTATTACGTTAAAAAATAGCTAGCATTTAAAGGCACCAATCGAACGGCGTTAGCGAAATTCATAATTTCTTGCAGAAATAATTAGTGAGGTGAGTAACTATTTTGTAATTAGTTGGTAGAAATTTTAGTAATTACTTATTGAAATATTAAATAATACGTTTTCTAGACATACCGTAGATACGAAATCAATCTAAATTCATACCTAGCTACTTGTATATTTTGTCAAATTTGAATGTTCATAACTGACTACCGATTTTCATCTTAGACCAGTGATGGACAAAATGCCCATAAATTGAGTCAAATAGTTTATATGTGTTTTCATCGCAGTTACCTTCAATTTAAGTCTGTCGTGCCGTCTTTGTTGTACATTATGTTTGTGGTACTGATAAGTGTACGCAATTTAGTCATGGACATGGGTGTCCAATACTGGTTGTCCATAAGTGGATCTTAAATAAAGGTATATTTTGTGTTTTCTTTTCTAGCCATGGCACCAAAAAAAAAATATACGCCAAAACAAATGGGACGTGCCGTAGATGCAGTGAACAGGGGGGAAGCAGTAGGGGCAGCGGCGTTAAAATATGGTGTACCACAAATAAATAACCCAGGAATAATTGAAAACAAACTTTTTTCTTTGTTTGAAATTAGTACAATGACGTTATCTATTGGAAACACCTTCAGATGATCGGAAAAAACCGATAAGATTTGGTACAAAATAGAAGACATTGTGGAAAGGATAAATGATCCTGTACAGCAAAATAAAAGAGGTTTTTTTTAAAGTAATGAAGATGGAAAAATATTTACCTAATATCTATATGACCTAAAGAGATTTTGTTACTCATACGTCCAATGCTGGACGTCCATTACTGGACTTTGTCCATTAATGGGTGTCCATAATTAGATTTTGTCTGTCCATCACTGATGATTAGAAGTAACTATGGTTTTTCTATTTTTTTATTTAAACCTGTAACCCGTTATTAATTTTATTATTAAAAAAAGATTTCCAACATACCGTACTATTATTATTTCACATCGTCTGATTTCATTTTGTTAAAAATGGATCGTAGGGTTATGAAGTCTAAAAACATTTTCTAAAACTGTCCATCACTGGTGCCTTTACCTTATGTGTTTATATATATATGTACCTATGAGTATGTATACATATACTAGTACGTATAAATATTTTATTTGTCTTTTCTTACCGCACAGCTGACCATTATATTTGACCTTCTATATTCTTTTCTAATGTTTTATAGTAACCCTGTTTATGGGAAAATAAAATTAAAAAATATATTTATTATAAATGACCACCGTCGTTTATATCTTCCTACAAAAAATCTATAAATAATAGGATGCCGTTGACATATTCTGTATCACATAGGACATCTGGCGTTCGAAGTGGCCGTTTTTCGCATTGTTCATTTTAAAAGGAATCAGCCAGTGCTCAGTGTTAATATTTCAATCATAATGGAGTATCAGGCATAGAAGAAACATTCACATTCTATCACTTCTTCACAATATTTTAAATAATCCCACTTCGCCTGTTTATCTGAGAGAGCTCATCCAACCTCTTTCACAACACTGACTATCTCTTCGTTCTAGTAACGAGAGAACCCTTTTAATACCCTGTCATCGCTCTAATTTTATTGCCTCCTCTTTCACAGTAGTAGCCGCTCGATTGTGGAATAATCTACCCACTAATGTTAGAGACGCCCCTTCTTTATTTACATTTAAGTCAAGATTGAAATGTCACTATCTAAATATTTAAATTGTTCCTTTATCCTTCTTCTTTCCTTCCCATCCCCTCTCCTCTCTTCATTGTAAAGTGTTATTTTTTTTTATACATATATTTATTTTTGTTAATCTTTGCTTTTAATTTTTGTACAAAATTGTAAGATTCAATATGTCCATGTATTTATAATATTCTCAAACTGAACGGTTTGGGTAGGTAGGAAGAAATTGCCTTAAGGCAATATGCCCGCCCTTATGTGTATATTTATTGTATATGTATATAAAGTGTCAAATAAATAAATAAATAAAAAATGGAAATATCTGCTAAATGTTATTGTGGTATTTTTTAATAAACGTTTGTACGTCTTGCATTAAAAAATATTGTAGAATAAAGCTACGAATACCACAGAAAAAATAGCCATTTGTTTTATGTAATTGTCGGCCTCATGGTCAGCGCATTAGCCTAAGGTACAAGAGATCTCTGGTTCGATTCCCGACATGATTGATATGAAATATATATTTAAAAGGGTGTTTTCACACTAGAATATTTCATAGTCCCTGGACTAGTACCTGAAGCGTAAGACTGATCATATTACCTTCATGTAACAAAAATGATCAAGATACGCTGCGATCGGTGTACCAATGCAGTGCCCTGTGCACCATTATGTGCGGAAAGGAAATAATGATGATGATATGTAGGTACAAATGAAAGAACATTTTTTGTAGATTACCTATAAAATAAATCACTGCTCGCCACTGGTATGTAACCTTGTTAGCTGGGCAAAATTTTTAACAAATAAAAGTAAATGTGATAAAACGTATAAATAAAATAATATATATTTATAAACTAGCTGACCAGACAGACGTTGTCCAGCCCGAACGTTGGCTTGCCTTGGAAAAATACTTTTTATTGATAAGTAGGTACCCAGGTACTTGCTTTTGATTAAATTTCAAAACTAAAAATTGTTAATATTTATATATTAAATTTAAGTAAGTTTATGGTTGAATTCCAAAACATAAAATAAATATTTTTTCAAATATGGCATTTGTTTTACAAACGTCAAACTCCGGTCTTTTCACCAACAGAGGGGTTTACTTATGTAGAAATACGATTTTTAAAAATGTATTGAATTTAATATTATTTTAGTATTACTAAAAATTCAGTAAAAATAAATAAACGGGAAGAAATTATAAGGAATTTAAGAAAAGAATCTGATTGAAATCTACAAAAAACAAATGCTGTTTGTAAACATTCAAAAACAAACTTTTTTACTCACAAAAAAACAACATCTTTCCATTTTTTTGTAAATGCATTCTCCTCGAATGCAACCCTGGAAGATCGTTAAGAAAAACATTTCTGCTCCTTACTTCTTTTTTACATATTAGATTGATGATTTTAATATTTACGAACACGCACAGCGCAAAGATCTATATTTCTCTGAAAACCGCACGTAAATTGGTTAAGACGTTTAGAAGGAGTTCAGCGACATCACACGTACAGAGCAATTATATATATATATATACATATAAAGATATATATTTTATATACATATTATAAAAGTCTTGAAATCCGTAGCCATGGTATTACAGAATCGGCAGCAAAAACTTTATTCATCCACTTGTATAATACATATTTATTTTTTAATACAAAATAACAATTTAGGTTCTTATGATTTTACCCAAATATTTTAATTTTGGGGGGCATTTTCAACGAATTGTAAATAATTTACGGTTAGAAAATGGGAATAAGGTTGTGGTAGAGTGGGGTTCAAACCACTAGATTAATCTCCTTACAAGAATCTTTTTCTATGATTGTTGAGAAGAAAGGAAAAACATCGCACATATAAATGGAAATACCAGAGCCGACATACTGAACGCTATCGCGGGCGTAGAGAACGCTTTTTTACAGCGCAATAATTTACGTATTAATTACTCGCGATAATACCCTCGTGATAGTGTTCAGAATACTAGCCTAGATTATACAAGGATTGATAAAAAAAGAAATATTTTATTCTTGAATTTAAATACGTAATTAATTAAAAGAGCCTATTTTTTTCAAGGATTGGTACACGTGTTTTTATTAAAGAATGTCAATTTTCGGCCATTTTGGACACGTTGTTGGTTTTTGACAGACGTATGCACTAGTAAGACGCGTTTTGGCGTGATCGGCAAATTTTCAAGACTATTCCAGAGAAAAAAAAATGACAGACGCCCGTTCACCACTTTTTGGCCGAAAAATCAGACTGCATTGATGACCCAGCCACCGGACTTGGCCTCCTTCGTTTTTTCAAATTACTGACGGAACTGAAGGCCATACCAAAAAGTGCGTTCCAGATATGTTTCGAAGATTGGAAAAAACGCTGGCAAAAGTGTATTATCCGACGGTGATTACTTTGAAGGGGATAGTATTGATATTGAAGAATTAATATTTGATTTTTTTAATGTACACATATTTCACGCAGGTTCTTTTTTACCAAACTGTGTATGATGGAGATATTAATATGAGATAATTGACAAGAAACCCACGTAGCACGTTATAGGAAAGGCGTGTTGATTTTTTTGCCATTTTTTATCGAGAAAGCCGCAATAGGGAAATATAAGCACGAATAATAATAAGAATGCATCTTTGCCTAGAACTTTAAATAATTATAGCACGTCTTTTGCTGAAATAGATATATATTTCCTCACTTTAAACAAAGTTAAAGAAAATGCTAGAACCCTAATTAAAAAGAATAATTATAATTTAATCTAACTGTACCTACCTAATATTTATTTTTTTTGTACATTTTAATATAGTAATTATTTTCTCTCGTTTGAAAGAAGAATTCTTGCTTGGGAGGACTGATAGCTCCGTATTACTCCGTATGGATCCGCCGGTGAAAGGATTTTTAAGTCCGAGTAAACAAAAAACTTTTTCTTTTTTTTTATTATTTCATTATTATTGTGATATTTTTTTACGTGTGGAAAGATGGGGAGTGGCTATTTCAATGTACGATTTTTATCTTCTTTTTTTTGAGATCGTATTTAGTAATGTATAGAAAACTATAATTGGCCTATAATTTAGGATTCTTTGTAAATATTTTTTTGTTGTTGTAATGGCTGTTGTTTTTTTAAAATAAATAAATAACTTTTTTATGATTTTAAATTAATCAGGGTCTATGAAATACTGTCCAGTAAAAACTTTTTTTGTTTTGTACTTATTAGTAGCATATTTTTTTTTTCAAATTATAATTTTGATTTCCCGGTCCATTACATTGGCCACGCAAATAATACCGACCGTTTAAATTTTAAAAAAAACATCGTCACAATTGTCAAGGCCAAACATGTCGCGTTTTTGTAAAGACATATTTTTAAACCATTTTAGTATTTAAATTATGTATGAAAACATTTCTCCACAATATCCATATCGATTTTTAAAATACAATTAATATTTCTCATTCCATCTCACATGTTTTAATCGGTATTCGTATTACGTGATATTTTCCTATTGATTAAACGAATTCGCATAACCGGTTACAAAGGATCAACGACGGTATAGTTTAAAAAAATTCAATATTGTATAAACCTCGTTCTTTCCCGTTTACCCACGCATCTCCGAGATAAATTTCAAGAAGCTGTCTGAATCTTGAGATTTTCACAAAAATTTTATTACTTATCTTCTGAAATTAAATTACAGTGTGGCAATAGTTCGGGTTATTTTTAGGTTAGGAAGGTCGCGAGATCGCGATCGGCCAAAAGATCTTGAAAATTATATTTTCCATTCATTAAATCAAATGGAACATTTCTTTTAGAAATGGTACAGCACAGTCATGCAAACAAACAAAATATGTTAAGTAAATTGTATTATTGAATAATTAATTTATTCTTTTCACTGAACACTTAGGGCCTTATTTATAAACTTGGTATAAAGTTACGCCAATGAATAGAAAACTTAATTTTACTTTATAGATAAAATTGAAGATGAATGTTAACTTTCCATTGTGATACGGGTGTTATTTCCATCCCTATTCTACCACTATAATAAGGATGGTATTCGCATCCGTATTCTGCTACTATGCCAAGGCGTAACATTATACCAAGTTTATGAGTAAGGCCCTTGGTCGTTTTATAAATAAAACAGGATCAGGTATACGCCCGTATTACCATGGAATAATTTTTATCCATTAAGTAAAATTAAGTTTTCTGTATAAAAAAATTAATACATGCATTTTTTTTCTTTATATGTTCAATTACAGGTTACCGACAAAAATACTTCAAAATTTCAAGCAAATAAATACATTTTCGTACATAAATATCGATTTTCCTTTATGCCGTATCGATATGTACCGAGGAAGATAGTGTTTGTATTAGCGGCTCCGATCCTTAAATTTTGACATTAGCTTAATATTTTATGTTTTTTATTAATAATATATATATTTTATGGTTTTGATTTTCACACGTTCTTTCTTCTTCTTCTTTACGTGTCATGCCGGGTCCCCCTGACGTTGACGATCACTCGATCCTGAGCAGCGCGATACACTCCCCACAGTTCGAATCCTGGTCAATGCTCGGATGTTTCGAAGTCAGGAAAGCTGTTTTCTTCCGACATCTCTACGTCCCTCGATCTTCCCCTTCATGACAGGCTGAAGTATGGCATATTTATCACCTCTCAACACATGGCCAAAATATGAAATCTTACGGAGCTTAACGGTGGTAAATAGTTATCTATTAGTATTGGCTCTACGTACTTCATTGTTGTTATCATATCGGTCCAAGATGTTCTCAACATTCTACGGTGGATCCACATTTCAAATACTTCAAGGCGGATTATAATATTCACTTTAAAAGTCTACGCCTCTACACCGTACAGTAAGACATACCATATATAACACGTTCTTTATTGCTTCCATTTTCCACCATTTTGAAAACACGTTGTTTTTTGGATATTCGCTTTCCATCACTTATTTTTATGTTACGTGTAAAATATTTTTAGAAGTAAATAAATAAATAAAAATAGTGTTGACTTTTTGAATATTACCATTAGACTACGTATTATATTTTTATTTGGTAACAGAGAGATTATTATAAACTTTGTGTTTAAGATTTGATGATTGTTTTAAATATTTCTTTCTCAGTTGATTTGTTTGTTTTTATTTCTTTATTGTTTGTGATTTTCGTTTTAACGCTATGAAATCGTATTTCGTTATCGTTTCGACTACATACGAACGAACACTCTGGGACTCATACTAATTACTGATATTAATGCATGTGTTTATTAATCATTAAATTCATAGTTTCGCTTTAAATAATTAAGTATGTGTTGATATTTATAAATGTTTCTATCAAAACTTATTGAATTTACTGTTTGGTGTTAATTTACTATTGATATCAAAATAGTTTTTGTTAAGTATTATTCGATTTGCAGTTTCATGCTTTTATTCATTGCTTTATTTTGTTTGAAATTCACATAACAAAATATTTTTATGAATTTGATGATATTATTTTATAGTTTTACTTAAAATTGTTATTGATATTTAAATACGTTTTTATTAATTTTATACTATAAATCGCAGTTTAGTTTTTTCTATTATGGCGCTGTGGCGCAGGTGGTTAGACGGTCAACCATGAAACTGGCGTTTCAGGTTCGATTCCCGTTCAGCGCTATGGGAAATTCTACATGAAAAATGTTTTCTTACACGCGGTAAAAATTAGAGCATTTAATTGTTCTCGAAAATGTATAAAAAATAATAAAAAATATGTTTAAAAAAATGACCAACATTGAAAAATCAAAGGTTTAGGTGAACACGTGTTTAGAATAGCCAATTAATCATGTGTTGTGATTTGTGATAGATTTTTGTAGGGTACGAGTTCTCTTTCAAAATGTCAGAAAAACTCACAGATTTCAACTCGTAACGTCACAAGCGGTGTAATTTCAAAATTATAAAACTTAAAAAAATCATAGCGATGATTAAGCGATACAGAATATAAAGAAAATGGCTTAGTTTGATAGTCTATTAAAAAAAAAATGCGCGTAATACGTGTTTTTATCTGAAGACCTGAAATGCCAGTAAAAATGTATTTATAAGTACCTATAAATAAGTACATATGTTTGGAAAGTGTGATATCTTTCTTCAGCTTCGTAAAAATTGACATTTGTTATACACCAACTACCTAATTAAGACGATATTTTAATTTTTCATTACTATCGAAGCGCAAAAAATAATATGACTTTAAAAGTTGTATAAAATATGTCATGTACACAATATGTATATACTTGAACCTTTTTCTACACGGGAGATACGTTCCACACAGTACCGTGCAAAAATAGTATACTATAAAAATAACAATGCTCTATAGGTTTCCTATAATAAAAATCGAATCGGGATTTCAAAAACATTTAATTGTTACCTACATAACTATAATAATAAAAATACGTATATAGTTTTATTCCACGTATATTTATACATTTTTACCAGTGACCGGGTTTCGTCGTGACTGACATCGTCAGATTGGTGGGAGTCTAAACAAATTTCTATGTTATATACAAGTGCAAGCAGGGCTTGTAAATCGTGATTTTATATAATTATGGAAATAAAAGAGTTTAAATTAAAGAATAAGGTAAAAACAATTATATGAATACAAGTTTTGTTTGAATGTATATAATGAAAACTGGTGTAAATTATATAATTTTATGAAGTTTTATAATGAAAATATATTTGAATTATATGTATTTAAATTTAATTAAACCTATAACAGGGGCCGCTGGTTGGTAGTTCCATCGACAGCTATGTCCCGGGGGCCTTTTTATTTATTAGTGACCTACCGAAACAAGATTTTCAACCGAAACCAAAACCGATTTTCGGCTTCTGTTCTAGTTTTGGCTGAAACCGAAATAAGTGAAAAGTCCTTCCATATTCCCTTCTCTAAAATGTTCTCCATCCCTGTTGTAATTTGTTGAGTGAAAAGTCATTTCAAAACGCTTAAAATTATGTGTTTTTATTTTTATTACTTACGAGTAGGAATAAGTGTTTTACTATTTCACTCACTACTATTTATTGCACCTACTTCAATTTTTTTCTTCAATTTAACAACAAAATAGGTAAACTTGTATCAAAGAGTACGTGTAATATATTACTATCACGAATATTATAAAATAATATATAACATAATAATTATTAATAAATAATTATTATTATTATGTATAATACGCCAAGTAAGTAAAAAAGCGATGTAGGCCATTCAAATATCGATTTTTGTAATTATTATATTACTTTTACGCATTCAGGTTCATGTTTAGTGCCGAAATACGACGTTTATTGGCAAAAAATAAAAGTAAATACACGCAATACAAAATAATTGAATTGCAAGAAAATATTCATAGCATCTTCTCTAAATACAAAAATACCTGTTCTAAAGCTACATTTATAATATATAAACTATATATATAAACACACTATAATATATGATAATAACAGTTATAGTACTACATTGTACTACATTGTAATAAAAATAAAGAAATAACACCAATAAAATACTAAACACATTTATGAACAAGTTTTTTTTTTTTTCATATATTTTTTAATTATTATAAATAAATTGTATAATACAAAAAGTACATATTATACTTCCAGGAGTTATTAAAGAAACTCATTTGGGACCGTGCATAAAAAAAATAATTGACAATCCATAATATCATACATAGTTAATACATCCGAAATAGTAAGAAAACATTATTGTATAAGAAACATAAAACACAATACTTTACACCATCTATATAAATTACATTAATAATGATCACTATCAAAAAGATTTAGGAAATAATTTTCACTTCTGGATTAATTTATTTTTTGTTTAACTAATGTTAAAATATTTTTTTATTTGATTTTGCACCGTGTATTTTGAATCCGTGTAAACTGAGGTTCTAGTTTATACATAAGTTTGGAATTCTGCAGTGTAGTGCGTATTGGTCCATTATATTGGTAGTAAATTAATGTCAGTCGGCTGAGAATTCGTTCAGCGAATCAAGATCAGGATGCTGTTTGGAGAGCATTCATTTGGCACTGCAATGTTCTGTACTTGTTCAATATTATTTATCTTATTCACGAGCTGCATTGTTAATTGAATAAAGCTTTCAACCCACTTTTAAAGAAAGTTAATTTACATTGACATAAAATAAACATATAAGTAGATCAAAACTCTCAACAGAGATGGGGAAATAGATAGTATTTTTGAGCAGGGAACATGGAATTTATGGCATTTGAAAGGATTATGACTTATAACCTATTATCATTCTGCTCGTGTTTTGGTAACAAGCGTATTTTTATAAATCCTTCAAGCTGCTTTTCATTCTTCTTTCAATCTTCAATTGGTACGTATGTATATAAGGTTTGAACCTTCCAAATCATTTTACCTAAAAAGGGCTTGAAAACCCTTTCTAATTTTTATACTTTTAGTGACAAAGGTTAAAACTTAATTGTGTTGAAAAATAAAAGTAATTTAATAGAGGAAAATAGAACTAGATATTTATACAAAAATATGTACGAGATATATTTTTTTTATTTATCAGCGCTTATCGGGTTTATATTGTAGTTCTTACCTTACGTACCTACCATTTTTTTAAACTCAATATTGGTTTAATTATTACGTATCTTAAATCAAGAATTCTTAATTAATTTAACATCAAAGATATACCCCGAATCCATTTTTTCTAGTTGATGAATATTTTTTAAATCCGTAGCTTATGATGTAGGTACTGGAAATAATTATTCTGGTGACCTAGAAATTCCTCACAGAAAAAAACTTAATTTCAATTTTAGCATTTTTCGCATTTGTTCGAAGTGCCTACTCACCTAGCACAAATAAAATAAAATCGTACGTTATAGTGAGTTATCACACAAATATTATTCAACTTTAAGTGTAATTTCCTAGAAATTATACATTTACTTATTATTTTTATATTGTCTTTCTGACATTTGATCCGGAGTACGTGGCTCTAACCAATAGCACTGCAATTTATTCAACTGAAAAGTATAATGTTTTACAAAATTAACAAGCTAGAGAAAATAACTTTATAGAAACTTTGGAAAGGATGAGCGACGCATACATGAAATTATATGTCATTTCCTTCAAAATATAAATATATCAATGATAAAATGTTGAAAATATTTTGTAAGTTCGTGACAGTTATTTAAAGTAAATAATTGTCTTTAATGATGGACATCCAAAGTGATTCGCTTTACTGCCTGCTTGTCCGCTTGGCGCCCGGACGAGGGGATTCGCAACAGAAATGGACCGTGGGAAGAGTCTCGGGGGGTTTCTAAGTCGGGACAGAGGCAGTACATGTCCGACCAGCGATGCAGAGCTGTCTCTGGATATAAGTGTGCATCATTTTATTACCTACCCGGTGTATTGACTAGTAATATTATTGGCAGCATACGCCCGCGGCCGCCATTTTAGCAAATTGTCATTATCGACGGTTGCGTAACGCGCGGGAAATCAAAATCAAATATGGCGGAATGAAAATTCTGTTTATGCGCGCGCGTCAACCAGCTGATTCCGAACGGATCGGTTTTTAAATATAATCGTTTATTAATATCCCGAACTAAATTCTTTTGGAATAGACGAACTGCAATAGCGGATGCTTTATATTACATTCATATTATTTGTTTAAATTCTTATAGCGTTAGACATTATCCTATTTATATTGCAGTCTGGCTATTCTGGGGTATTTTGTTTCGGTAAATGTTAATCCAGCGGTTTTTGAGGCGGCTGTGCGAGTGAGTGTGTGTAGTGTTGGTCGGACGACCAAAAAAAAACTACAAAATGGCAATGTGGACTAAAAAGTGTACGTTATGGAGGATTATTTTGTGCTCACTCCTTATTGTGGGGACCTTGGCAATGTGTCTTCAAGGTAAGTTATAACAGATAACTTTTTCGGGGGGTTTCTGTAAAATTATGATTTCAATATACTCTCAAACTAAGAATGAAATATTTTTTAGTGCTAAAATCTAGTTTTATTTTACGCTGAAAATTATTATCGAACGTTGAAACTTTATCGTCGTTCTATTTTTATATTATCCCGCAATGAAATTATGTAAAGACATTTTATTTTGGTACTAGCGCTTCGGTTGCGCCTGGGAGACGAATGTTGCCAGATTATTTCGCGTATTCTGTAATAGCCTGGCAACTGGCGGCACTATCTGCGTTCGAGGGCACGTAGAATAAGTAGGCGTAATTTTACGAGCTCATAAAGAATTTACAATCATTTCCCGCCAAACAATGATCGAAACTGACATGTAACAATAAGCGTATCTAACTGTCACTTTGCGGGTGAACTCTGTATGAAGTTTTGGAAAAAAACTCGAAAGAGAGGGATGAGTAGGAGGGAAGGGGGGAAATCGACACGTACATTCGAATAGTAATAATAACATTAATAAACCATGGACGGACAAAGTTATCTACTTAAAACGAAAAATAAATATGTCAATTTTTTTTAGCTAAGTTAAAAGGCAAGCAAGATTTTATTTGATAAAGAAGGCAGAGGAGAGAAAAGTACAAATACAGATCCATCCATCAGAATGGGATATAAACAACCCGAATTGTAACATAAACTTTAAGCGACACTAGGTGCAAATTCAACTACATCAAACTGCGCTACATCTGTCAATAATACTAGAGGAAGCGATGCGTGTTTTAGTTTGAGTTTGAAAATAGCGTCAAACGTCGCATACGGGAGTATGATCTGGCGAAAAGTGGGCGAAATGATGTTGTGAAGTTTAATGGTAGAAAATCTTTTTGAAATAAAATTCAACCGTTGTTTGTTGACAATACTATCGTTTTCACACCAATGTTCAATGAAATTTAATGTCTAATACTTATTTTGTTTTATTTTGAATTGGTTTATTTATTTATATACATAAGTTTATTGTTCATTATTTGAGACATAACTCCATGGGACTAAAAGTCCTGTGTTGGATGAGACTAGCAATTAGTTTACACAGACACATGAGTACATCACCACAAATATAGAATCAGAAAAATAAAAAATATTTTTCGAGAGTTTCCTACTCAAATCCCTCCCACTAAGGAAAATCCAGTCCTTAACTCCTTTCTTGAAAATAATTTTGGTCCTTGAGAGCTTAATATGCTCTTCCAAAATATTGAACACTCTCGGTGCGATAAATGATAGATGCCTCTAAGCTAAAGTCGTACGGGTTTTGGGTATGATATAATTCATGCTCTGGAAAAACCTCGAACGGACATTTTGCTGAGACCACTCTTTATTGCATGTATTTACTTTTATTTTATGCCAAAAAGCGCCGTATTTCGGCACTGCACCTGAATATAACATACTTCAACCGTAAATTATGTATTTCTCTTAGGTAAATTCATAGAACAAAATAAATGTACATACTATATAATATAATTAAAAATCATGTTTACTGTTGAAATTATTTCAATCGTAGGTATAATGAATCAAATTACGTATATCATACACGATATACCTGACTAAATTAACATTAGTTATTTAACTTAAACCAATCGAGAGTATTTATTTAAACTTAGTCTTGTAGCTTCGAAAAATATTAGGTTCACTATCTGTACTAGTCCGAATTTTAGTTTAAATTGTTATTGTTTGGATTCGTCACAACCCCATTTTGGAATTCACTCTAGTCCTCTTGGTTTTTCAACTGATATTGCCTCTTCTTCTTTGTTTATTGACATTTCACCTCCCTACTGAAGTGTTCTAGCCAGTATCGAGTTTGATTCGATATTACCATAAACTGTTTACAAACCCATGTTGTAATTTATTAATTAATTTCACAATACCTCCAAGCGGCATTTACAAAAAACAACACATGTATGTACGAAAAAAGTAAATAATCATGATATAAAAATAAAAAAACAACATAACATATTTTTAAAAAGATGCGTAAGAACCAAAAAGCACACTACGATACAATTAAGAAGTTAAATTTGTCATAGATGTATGATTTCTCTGCCTATGTCGACTAGGAAACGGTGTGACAGTTTGTTTGTTACAATTAGGCATAGAATTAAGAATGGTCCAGAAACTGAAGGTGACTAAACTACTCATAAATGAGTAGGTTTACGTTTTGACCCATTAGTTTCTTTATAGACGTCGCTCAGCACGCAACTCCTGATTCGAATTTAACCATGCCGTGTTTTGTCCTTTTAATATAGATATACTGCTAGGATCTTAAAGAAACAGGATGCAATCACATTTCATGTGTAATTAGCAAATGAATGTGTATTACTTAAATATTGAATTATTTTTCCATCTGTCAGATTGTCGAAGAAACAAAAAAGAAATTTTGTTAGTGTTGCTAGGGTAGTAATTTTTTTTACCCTACTCATATAATAAGAGAAATAATGAAAATGGAACTTCGGATTAAACAACGCCGTGGTGGACATTTGACCGACATTATCTTCAAAACATAAAATATTATTTAACATGATAAAAAAATATCCGTTTTATGTAAAATAAAATTTGTTTTATATTTTAAGTTAAAAGTTCATTAATTCAATTACTCTTATTAAATGACCCTTTACTTATCTACTCTGTTGTGTCAATCAATGTTTCCGAGCGCACAATGAAATTTTAGAAAAATTAAAAATGTTTTTTTTTTACCTTACATTTGTGTTATGGTTATATTCTTCACGATCTGGCAATATTACGCGGTGACTTCAAGTATGCGCGCGGCGAAAGTGTGCCTAAAGCTAGGGTTTCCTAGGACAGCGGTGCTCGTATTTTAACGGCCGTAGTGAACGGTGATGCGGTGGATAACCGTCGTAACGGTGACTAGAGTGTGGTTTCCTAGGAAAACGGTGTTATCAACACCATTTAACACCGTTTCCCTAGGAAACCACTCTCTAGTCGACGTTACGACGGCTGTCTACCGCATCACCGTTTACTACGGCCGTTAAAATACGGGCACCGCTGTCCTAGGAAACCCTAGCTTTAGTGGGGGAATTATTGGACACAGTCCGATGCATTCAAATATGATTCTACGCTCCTTCTGGACTATTCTTAATTCTATGCAATTGGGGATTCTAGTCTCGACACAAATTTGAGTCTCGAGACTCAGACGAGACTCGGTGACTAAGTCTTCAGATTTCGAGACTTTTGGAGACTTCGAAACTATTCGTTACTATTGATAATTCGTAAAAAAATAGTACAGGTAGTAATATAATGTATAATAGTGATATTTTCATCATTTTATTTCACTACGTCGCAAATCTTTGACAGTCACCTCAAGTAATGCATTTTTTAATTGCGAGCTATCAACGCTTTCTCTACCTCTCTATTTAAAGTGCATTCGGAATCGCACTGCTGGCCTCGAAATTACGGTATTAGCATCTCCAGAGTCTAGATATTGAAAATGTGTCGTGACTTAAACACTCTCGCGGCAGCACAAAAAGCATTTATAGCGCGTATTTACATACTAAATACGCGTTATAAAAATGTTTTTTCTGAGCCGCGAGAGCGTTCGGAATAGCAGCGCTGTACTGGTATTCCGCGCTGTGCGGGTATTATCCTTGGCTCTACCCGACCGAGTTTCTCCAGGGTATGCTTGGCTACAACAGTTTAGAGACTAGAAGGAATGTGTATTTGACTACACATTTTTATCGATTGTTGCGCGGTATGATCGATAATTCTGAAATTATGATGAGCATTGGTTTGTATGTTCCTAATAATTACCTAAGACAGCGTCAGCATAGATTGTTTCATATTCCGATATTCAGGACCAACCTGCCTATGGTTATGCCTGTTGGAAGAGCTACCGCTATGTTGAACAACATCGCTCTGGATATTGATCTGTTTCATGTATCCGAAGGGGTTTTCCGGAGCAGGATTCTTCGACTCCTTTGACATGAGTCTCTTTCGTGTATTTTTTTTTCCTTTTTTATAATATGTACGTATTGAATATATTTTTGTAATGTATATGTTATATTTAAAATAAATAAATTGAATTGAAAAAAATTGAATTGAAATTGAATTGAATTCCGAACGAATTTATAGCACGCATTTAGTACGTAAAAACGCGCTATAAATTATAAACCAGTCCTGGCCTGAAAAAGTTTTTGAAAAACTGCTGAAAAAAATAATTTTGTTTTTGACATATATTATATTGTAACAGATAGCGGAAACATTTCTGAGAAGGGACAGTAGAAGTCTAGGCATTTGTAGGGTTTAGATCTGTTATTTTTTTTACGCGCCGAGTAACAATTTATTTATTCATATTTTTTTTCCATTATAAACTTTGATTACTAATAAAAATAATGTGACCTTACTGGAGTTACCCGTGCCGAGGACACTTAACAATATACTTTTTTTTTAAAATATTATTACATTTGAGAATAAACAAAAAAGACTTAATAAACATAGATAATCAACAAAATGTTAAAAAAGACTAAACACTTCGCATTTATGTTTATAATTAATTTATGCGCATCTTTATTATTTATGTAATTAATTACCACTCACATTTCCTCAAATCTTTCGTCTGAGGAATTTTGTGATTTAAAAAAAAAGAAAATTCTTTAATGTTAAAATAGCTACGATAACATATATGTCAAAACATTTCAAATTAAAACGTTGGAGTCAATATATATATTTTTTTAATAAAATTTTCGTATTTTAGAAAAATATGTATGCTTCCAAATTTCATTTTTTTTAAAATTAAAAATAAATAGAAGCGTTCTTATCGTTAATCGTGACGTCCATCAGTATAATACGCGACGCGAGTCAAAATATTCACGTACCTGGATCACGCACGACAAGGTATGGTCTAAAGTCTCTGCTGTACCTTGTTTGTAGTGAGTACAACAGGCTACCGGAGTCCTATAGAACGCCAAATAATGACTGTATTTATTAAAAAATTACTACTTGAGGGGGTACGTGGAAGGTGAAATTTAGTTTTTTTTCCTCGGATATTTCTTTCTTACAATATGTAAATATTTAATTTTAATTTTTATTATGGATTGTTTAAATTTATCTGTATTATATATTTGTTTGCTATCTTATTTCAGTTTTATGTACATATTATTACTTGTTACTATATTATTATTATTATCATACCTTAATGAAAATATTATTCTGTCCCAAAATGAGTTTGTTGTAACTCCTGGGAGTACAAAAAAAAATTGTATGATTTAAAAAATAAAAATTACCCATTTGGCGGCCATTTTCAACGAGTCGTAAATAACTCACTATTTGAAAATGGAAACCAAGTTGGGGTAGGGTGGGTCTCGAACTTCGAACCATTGATCCGTGAGCCCGCAACACTAGCCACGGAGCCACAACCGACTTATGCTATATCTCAATTCAACATAGGACTTTTGGTCTCATGGAATTTAGAATAAGTTACTATTTTATGAAATAATAAATGTAATGTATGAACATTAAATAGTAATTAATATTTTTTTTATTTATTTCTTAAGTTAGCTTATATTAAAACAAATATAAACTATTATGTACATTTACATCATCTATATATATTTACATTTCCTTACAGTAACTTGTACATTTATTTTTAAATTCTTTCAGACACTTTTCATTCTTCATACATTCAGGCATCTCATCATACATTTTTAAACCCTTATACATCAAACAATTTTGCGACTCAGCTCTTTTCAATAATGGTAGTCTTATTTTATCCTTTTGTCTAGTAGCATATTCATGACAATTTTTGTTTAAGACAACTTTATCCTTAAAATATTTTGGTAATTTATCGTGAAAAAATTTATGTATAAATATCAACATATTAAATTTAAGTCTCCTTCTTACAGATAACCATTTTAGTTCATCTCTCATTTTTTTTACATTGCTATATTTATTTTTCTTAAGAACTATTCTCATCGCTTTATTTTGTAAAATTTCTAGTTTATTTAAATTTCCTTCGTTTGCTAAAAATAATATTGTTGAGCAGTAATCTATATGTGGATAATAATAAATATTAAGGTAAAAAGCATTGAAAATATTAACAGATTATGTTTTACATGAATTATAGTAATGCAACGTTGTATTTTCACAAATTCGCATACACAAAAAAAAAGTTTAAAAAAATAAAGCTCTCTTCTCGGAAGAGTCAAAAAGCGTTTTGTTCCAAATTAACAATTTTATGAGGAAAATTCTAATTAGTTTTTCATCTAAATTTATGAAAACCTCAACAAATTATGAAAACTTCATCAAAAGGACCGTGACCTGTTTCGAACGGACATTGGCGAAACATTATCTCGGAGAACACTTATGACGTCAAACGTTAAACAACTTGACATCGACAAAGCGTCTCGGCGTCTACAAATGTGGGTTCGGGATTATCTTTAGAATTGATTTCATCATTTCAAGAATACTAAAAGAAACTGTCCCGAGCTCGTGGGTTCGATTTCCGATAAAGTTGATTTCAGATATTACAAACGTCACTTTGCGTCATTCCAATAGAAGCAACTTTACTGATGATTGAACTATTAATTCTATACAGATAGTTAGGTAAATATATAAGAATTGAAATCTCAGACATAATTTTTTTAAATAACATGGCAAATAGATTCAGGAACTGGCGTAAAAAATTCCCAAAACTGGCTTTCTTGTCCCTTGTCATGCTCCGCGCGCCTGTTACAGACATTTTATTTAAAAACCCTCTTATTATTTATTTATAAAAACTTTAAGTACAAAGAAATAAGTACGTTAGCGGACTTATTGCTAAAAGCAATATCTTCCAGCCAACCAAAAAACAGACTAGTCAAAAGAAGAGATTGGACAAAATTTTGTACTAAAATAACATAAAAATATATCAAAAGATATTTATTTATTTTATTTATTTAACTTTTTGTAAATAATGTTATTTGTACATTGGCGGGCTTATTGCCAAATGGCAATTTCTTCCAACCAACCAATAAAATAAAAGTTTTATTTTTATAATTCAAGTTACAGAACATATTCAATAGAGAAAAAAAAGATTAAAAAGTTAAAAATATATAAAAATAGAAATAAACGAATTTGTTTATAAATTACCTTAAATCAAAACTATTACTCAATGGGGAAAAGGAAAAAAGCGGAAAGAGGAAAAGGGAAAGGAGGAGAGATTACAGATTACAGATTACAGATACACATATATGTTAAAATAAAATCTAAAAAAAACCTAATTAATTCAAAATAACAGCTGTTTTTTAATTAAGAGATAAGGCTTGCACATATAAACATTAATAAAAAAATTAAAAAGTACATTATGTTATACATGTTAAATGATGAGGAAATGTGGGATCAGATAATGAGTCTGTAAGGAGAAAAAAAGAGGAACCAAGGAAAGAAAAGGGGATAAAAAAAATACATTTGAGAAAAAAAAGCAGTAAAAACTCAAGGAGTTCAGAATTCCGGGGATATATAATAATGTTTCAGGCGTTTCTTGAAGGTGGCCAGAGAAGTTTATTATCTTATATAAAATAAGTGTAGTAATAAATAAGTTTAGTACTATCCCATATAAAATAAGTTTAAAAATACGCATTAAAACCAATCCAAGTGGTGCAATCAAACTGTGGGAATACTTCGATAAAAATAATGACACGCATAGTTTTATCGAAAGTATTTTTAATTTAAACTGCACATTTGACTACACGAAAATGATGGAAATCAAATGTTTTATCGGTGGTTTTCTAATCTAAAATAAAAAAAATACTTTTAAACTATGCCTACAAAATTACTTTTTGTATCAAATGAAAAAGCCAAGTGATATTTTAAATTTATTATTATTTGTTTATAGACTTTTAAACTAAGTCAAAATAAATAAATAAGGATCGTTTTATCAGCGCTATGATTTTCAAAAGTTTTATGTTTCTGATATTACTCCGCGTGTGACGTTTTAAACTCTTTTCAGCTTCTTCTCGGTTAGTTCTGTCGATAGGCCCGTTCACTTACCGTAAACCGGAAATTTTTCACAACCCTCTTATTATTGTTGATTCATGTGAACTAATGACGTCGTTTAAAGTAGTTCGTTTTTATTTATTTTTTAATACAATTTCAAGGAACTTTTTGATTGCCTGTTTTGGAATTCCTTAAAATCTCCACCCTCAATACTTATTTCGCTATAAATTATTTTTTAGTGTTATTTAAAAAACCCATTTAATCTTTAAAAATACTTTCGAGAACACGATAAAGAAAAATAACTAAAATGTAATTATTTATCCACTAAAATATAATTTTAGGTAACTAAAGTTATATCATGAAAAAAGGGGAAACATTTATTATTTATCTATTTATTAAGGAAATCATAGTCTTTATATAAATACAATGTACTAAAGAACAATTTAATAAAGTAAGGCCAATTACAGATTCCACACTAATTTATTATGAATGCAGGAGGAGAGGGGAAAAATAATTGAATTCTAAAAAAGTAAAAATATGAATATTAAATAAAAAGTACATAAAAGGGAGAAGACATTGTATAGCTCCAACTATACTCTTCTCCCCCCTCTCTCTGCTTCCATGAACATTTATATTTCTTTGTAAAAATTCACAACTAACAATAATTAATTAGATGCAGGTAGTAGATGTACATATGAATAAGTATAAATTAAGAGTTGAAACTAAAAGTTAAAAGTAAAAGTTAAAATTAAAATTAAAAGTTTAAATTAAAATTAAAGTTAAACGTTTAAATTTAAAGTTTAAGTTAAAAGTTAAAATTATGAATTAAAGTTAAAAAGTTAAAATTGAAAGATAAAAATAAAAGTCAAATTAAAAGTTAAAAGTCAAGCAGGAGATAAATTTAAAATGTCTTTAACAGAACTGATAAAAATATGGTATTTACAATGTAATATGTCGATTTCACTAAAATTGTCATTATAGGTAATCCGTATTCTTCGAAGAGTGCTATTATACGTATTTAAGGGTGTTCTATTACCATGTTTTTAACCTGAAGTCTTAGGTTACCCTGTATAGGTATTCTCGGCGCTTTCCATCACACGGATACGTATAGGAACCAATCATCACATTTCCGCAATAAAATACTTTATATACATACGCCTGGGCTGGTATTCCAAACGCTCTCGTGGCCGTATTATGTCGTATATTTACATACAAAATACAAGATAAAAACTTTTTTCTCGTGCCACGAAAGTGGTTCAGAATAGCACCCCTGGATGTTTATTATTTGAGTTCGTTGTTAGCTTTATAGGTATACTATAAAGTGTATAGGGTTACGACAGTAAATAGTTTATATTAATATTTTGTTGAGACTGAGTTGATAACACACTGAAACATATTATTTGTCTAGAGAATAACAATATTAGAAATTAGTACGAGTAGGTAAACTGATGGACATTGTCATTCCCCTGCTCACGGCTATGAACATATCGAGGCTATACTGACAGAATGCATTAAGTCAACAGTCTTTATGCATTTAAAATATTTTTAAATTTAGGTGCAAGACGTTGATTTCAAATTTTCTGCTATGCCTAGAATAAATATAACTTTTTTGAAGCTTAAAAAAATAAATAAAAGAACATTGTGGGAGAAATAATGCGCTGAAAGAAAAATAAAAGCTTTGAATGCGATTATTGCGGAACTTGTTTTTATGACTAAATGCATTATGTCAGTAAAGCCTCGATATTACTCGTATATACAAGTGACGCAAAGTCATCATCCTATCAGAAGATGCCATATTTTTTGCAAATGGCGGCAAATGTCAGTTCTGCTTTGACATTTGCGAAGTAAACAGATACAAAATACAAGTCAGTAAGACATGAAGCGCTATATTCCTTAAGAACGTGGAAAAATCGATTAAATTTTTTGCGAAATAATTCGTCGGCGCAGCGAGAATTTAGGCGCAGATTTCCCGGTCGTCCGACACCAACTGGGCAAACACTACGGCGCTTAGCCGCTCGCCTAGAAGAGTATGGGACAACACGAGATGCTGCCAGGTCTGGCCGGCCCCGGAGCAGCCATTCTGCTGAGAATATCGTGGCTGTGGCTGAAGATATCTCAGAAAACCCTGAAGAATCGACCAGACGATGTGCCACGCATTTGGGCATCAATCGGTGGTCTTTACAGAGAATTTCGGTAAAAGACTTGAAGATGTTCCCTTACAAAGTACAAACAGTAAATCAGCTGCTAGCTGTTGACCGCTAAACGCGTGTAACCTACGCTCAAGCCATCCTAAATCTCGACCACGAGAAAGACAACTTTTTATCGAAAATCATCATGAGCGACGAAGCCCATTTCCATCTCGGTGGATATATGAATAAGCAGAATTATCGCTTCTGGGGCACTGGAAATCCGCGTATTATCCATTAAGAGCCATTATCTTCCCCCAAAGTTACTGCATGATGTGGTGACTACCCTGGGGGCGTCATCGGGCCTATTTTTTTCGAAAACGCCGCCGGCCAAACGACTACTGTAGATGTCGAGCGCTACAGAACCATGCTCAACGACTTTCTTCTTCTTGAATTGGATGAATTAAATTAATAAGATTAGACAACATGTAGTTCTAACAGAATGGAGCACCGGCGCATACTACACGAACCACGACCAAAATTCTGAGGGCTGCATTTCCAGATAGTCTAATCTCTCGTTTTGGTGATTTGCACTGGCCGGCAAGATCGCCCGATTTAACCGTTCCAGTCTTCTTTTTGTGGGATTTCTTGAAGTCACGAGTCTAAGTCAAGAAATTTCAACAATTCCGTTTACTTTTTTATAATGTATGATACCTCAATTATGACTTATTACGGTACGATATCTCCCAGGTCCTCCTTCAGAGTTCTACATCGCTAGAAAGCTGCATTCGCTCTATGGTTAGCGCGATATTATAATTACTCATAAAAGGTATTCTAAATTAGATTAGTTCTCATGTATCTGGTAGTAGCTCAAGACAATATTTGACGATCGAATATGTTAGCAGGGATCCTTATTACCATTGTATCTTTACTTTTAAATAATACGCCTCCACTCGTTATCTATAAATTGACATCTGTTTTTATAATCATAAACCATGCTGGTTATCACGGGCGTATTTATAGCTTCCACGTGGGGTATGTTCTCTTGAACTATTTCTCTAGAAATATTGATATATTTTGGCCTAGCTTTGTTTTTTAAGAGGAAAGGCGGTCTTACTTTTCTTCATACAAACGTAATTCCGTATATTCTTTCTGGATTATGGCACGAGAGAAACGTTTTTTTTACACCTTTTAGATATTTACCATTGGCGTGTCTCCATAGTTTTTCTTTTTTGACAAATTGTTTCCTATGGAAGCTGGACCATCCAAAAATTCTAAAAAGCGCTCAGTTTTATCTGTTGTCTTCGGACGTACAAATATAACAAATAATTTTGAAAAACGGAAAAGGTAACGATGCAGAAAATTTCATTCTGATACTCTTTCAAAAAAAAAAATCATAAAAACCGATTCAGTTTTGAGGTGCGGAAAACGGGACAGCCAGTCGATTTTGTTCATTTCAGCTAGCCAAAATCAGTCGTCATGCAGTTGTCTTTTTCGCACTATGTCGGGGAGGCATATGCTATAGAAAGACAATGTCTATTCCTATTCATATTTCAAATCTATTCATATATCTATTCATGTATCTATTCATATATCTATTCATATCTATTCGTCAAAATTCTTAAAGTAAAGTAGTTCTAATCTTAAAGACAAAAAACAATATTTATTATCATCATCATGTCCCTATCCGTACCATATGGTGCATAGGGCACTATATTGGTACACCAAATGCGGCGTATATTGATGATTAGTTACATTAAGGTAAAGTGATCAGTCTCACGCTTCAGGCCCCAATCCAGGAACAATAAAATATTCTAATGTAAAACCACCCTTTAAATCAATATTTTGTGTCCATCTTTCCAAGAATCGAACCCGGAACTTCAAGAATCTTCATTCAATTTCCTTTCTCAGAATTTTTACCTGGGAGCACTCATTGAGACAAGAACGCTCGTCCAGGATTCTGTTTCCATTTCACACGCGGAATAATTGTATTCTTCATTGAACCACCAAAATCTCCCCCTTATATACGTCGTTGCTGTTCATTAATGTGATATTTAAATCCTCGCCAAATGGACATGTAAATTATTCAATGTGATATGTAATTTGACAAATTCTTTGAAGCATTCTGGTGACTGCCTATTAATTTAATATTTTTAATTAATGGAAATGTCATTTTGTACCTGCATCTGTAAACTAAAATGTCGGCAATGGAAATTGAATGCGTCAGCTGTACAAACATGTTTGTATCGTTTGGTGTAGTGCATGTTAGATGTCTATAAAATAATATAAAATAGATTGGACGGTGTTGTTCTAGTGCCAAGATCCAAGTTCCAAGACCTGGTCAGTAGGTTATTATTTGTGCCAAATATTTGAGACGAATTACAGCTGCTTATCTTTTCCTATCAACAATCTTTTGTCCGATTAATCAAACTGTGTACATATATCAGAAACTTTGTACAGTAGAACTCCAGTTATCAGAACTCCGACTAACCGAATCGCTGATTATCCGAAGCGCTTTCATAATTTCAGAAATAAAAATTAAGACGGAAACGTACTGCGATTCGCAAAATAATGATTTGTCTACGCGCGGTCATGTCATTCCCTCCGCGAATTGCCGCGGCTGGCACAGTGGCGCAGTTAATTAGACGGCCAACTTTGAAACTGGCGTCGCGGGTTCGATTCCCGACAGTTGCAAGAAAAAAATCAAGAAATGTTTTTTTCTCAGTTGGTCTGGGTGCTGTGGTATATTTTTAATTACCTCCTCCCATATCCCCTGCATCCCACCTGCTGACAAGCCTCTAAATAGAGGCTTAGCGGGTTATTCCTTCAACACTTTTAAAAAAGATTGTCCTCCCTTCCTCCACTGTTTGTTTTGATAGATAGTATGCGCAACTTGGCTGTCCAAAAACGGATGATGACAGTCAAACAGCTTACTTTGACCGAGATGTTCAGCAAACATTGACTTTTATTATTATTATTACTATTATTATTGATATTAAAAATAACTACCTTGATCGATCCTCTCTAAATTAGGGTAAATAAAAAATACATTTTATGTAGGTAAGACCCAGAAAAAGTTAAAACATTTAAAAATTATTTTTAGTAAAGATCTTTTCGACAGTTGTATTACTTATCTGGAAAAATCAGTAGTAATAAAATTCTGTTAATTTCTATAGTTAGTTTACGTATAAATAATTAAATTTGTAAATAAATTGGCTGTTTAAAAAAATAGTTAGGCGACCGTTCATAATCTAGAGAAATTATTGAGAATCTATCTTACATTTTTTTCCTGACAAGTAGATGGGTATTTATTTTGTAATATTTCCTTTACATGGTAATTGATTAGTTATTTAAAAATTCACGTACAAATTAAATTTATAAAACCGACTCGTAACGGAAACTACAAAATACATACCTTAAAACAATATTGTTTTAAAATTATTAAGAATTTTTGTTTTTTGCGGCTACCTCGTGTTGTTCTTGGGTAAAATCCTGAAAAGGAATCGAATGGAAATGAGTTCGCTTCGTTGTGTAGTGGTTGACGCATTCGCCTATCATTCAAGAGGTCGTGGTTTCGGGGGTTTTTTTAAATTTTCAAATATTTTTCATTTGTTTATTTTTCCATACATATAATTACATAAAATTTTCGTTACAAAAATACACTTTAAAAAATACATCTTAAAATTAAGGTATACCGTAATTTAGAAAAAATGCCCCTTAAAGACTCTAGCGTCTGAGCGTGGGCTATTCCTTTTTTAATAATTTATAAGTTTATAGTATATAAATAATATGGTATGACATAACCATCAAAAGAAAAACAAGATTAACATACGCTGCTATTTACAAAAACAGGGTTTATTTGCAGTATTTATATACATATATATATTTGCAAATTCATGCGATTCGAGGGTGATTCTTCACAGCAATATTTTCAGCATTAAACTTACCTTCCACATAACAAAAATGATTTAGTTTTGATTGGAGTGACAATGCAGTACCCTATGCACCACTGGGTGCGGAAAGGGAAATGATTATTTTAATTTTCATGTATTAGGGCCAGTTTAATGTTAATAATACCAATACAATCTGTTATGTTGTTTTATTATTGAAATATTCATGGGTACCTATTTAGTTCTTACGAATTGTGCTTGTAATAGGAAAAATATTTATTTTTTAATTCAAAGTTGAAATCATTCTCAATTCTTTTTTTAAATCTTAGCTCTATTCGAAATATGTATTGATGCTACCTTGATGTTACAACACATAACGGGATAGTGACATAATATTCGTTTGACTCATTTGGCATCAGTTGGCACACGTCTTTATAATAGCAAGTTAAGATTGGTGGCTTTCAATTATATCAGCTGTTCTTTGCGACTTTAGAGTGGCTGAATGCAAAACAATTGGGACCCAACTCCTTTCGCTTTGATGTCTGAAAATTACAGTTAACATTGTTAACATTTGATTAACTTGATTAGCGTCTAGCGTTTAAATGTGGTTATAGTGAGATTCATTAGACTAACAAAACGTGCGTCCAACATAATAAAGCTCTGTTGTGTAAAGAAGAATTAAGAAATGTTTTATTAGTAGTTTTCAAAATCTTTTTATTACAAAATAAACATTACATCGGCAATATAATATTTGTTTTTGTTATTATTCTCCCACACCAAGCACAAGAGGTGTTTTTTTTATGATGTACCCGTTTCGTTTTCTTCATGTGTACTTTCGCCTTTTGCATTTCTTTTGTAAACATTTAATAATATATTAAACACAAGCTTTTACCCGCGGCTTTGCTCACGTGATATGAGGGAAAAATGATTTAAGTGATTAATTAGTCTAGTCGTTTATTATCTTTTATCGGTCTATTCTTAAATATAAATGTAACATCTGTAAAACAACTTTATGTAAAAGCTCTGTTACTGTACGCACACAGACATTATTCTCTACCTTCCATAACTCATTTCACAAATACAAGAGTTACTAGATACTCCACCCTGATGCTACAAAAACAATTAAAAATTAATACAACCTTCGGTCAAAGAGGATTGGCCTACTACTCAGTTAAAGTGTACAATCTACTTTCATTGTCCATAAAGACAATTAGTTAGTACTCACAATATAAAATTGCTATTAAGAAATGGATAGTGGAAGTGGGTTGCGTACGGATTGACGAGTAGATCAAGCCAAATAGGTAAAAATTTTGTCCTAATAGTGAAATTTGGTCTACAAGTCTATATGAATTTGTTATGTTTTTTTATGAATACTTTAGTTTATATTGCTTATTATGTTTACGATGATAATTAGGTTAGTTAGATTAGTTACGTTTTCTATTTTTTTATTATGTTAATTATGTTAAATAACTAATTTAAAGCAAGCTTCACTTTTTATAAAATGTTTTCCTTGACACGGGACACCCCAAGGAGGGAACATTATTCTGTATAAAAAAAATAATACAAACATTGTCAAAGTATAAATAAATAAAATAGGAGTTTATAAATAAGAATACTCCCGATGAAATGATATATTTTATTGAGATTGAAAGCAGCTTGGTCTTCCAACTATCGCTATGAAAGAAATACAATGATCCGTTAGTTTATGGGGACGTAGTTATTATGGTTATTCGGTTCACAAATACAAATTCTGCTACAAAACCAAAACGAAAGGCAAGCTACGAGGGTAAGGTGAAAAGTTCTCGGCCTGACAATGAAAGACTGCGATTTTCAGTTAAAAAAATATTTTATTTTTCTACATAATCTCCCTTGACTTCAACACACTTAGTCTAGCGTTTTTCCAACATCAGTATTCCTTCTCGGATGTGAGAGTCTGGAAGGCTGTGAAAATATTCATCTACGGCCCTCTCAACTTCTTCATTGGACGCGAAGCGCTTCCTAGAAATAATTTTCTTAAAATTCGGGAACAGATAGAAGTGTGAGAGTGCCAAATCAGGAGAATAGAGGGATAGTCGAGCAAATCGTATCCCAAATCCCGCAGTTTTCCCATCGCCAATGCACCCTTATGTGCAGGCGCGTTGTCCTGGTGAAAGATGTTTTTTTTCTTCTTCAAGCCAGGTTTCTTCTCGTGAATTTTGGCATCCAGCTGATCAAGAATATTGGAGTAACATTCGCCTGTAATTGTTCTGCCTTTTTCAAGGTAATCAATTAGCAGGATCCCTTTCGCATCCCAAAATACGCTGGCCATGACCTTTCCGGCAGATGCGATCGCCTTCGCTTTCTTTGGCGCTGAACTACCGGCTTCTACCCACTGCTTGGACTGGTGTTTCATTTCTGGCGTTTAGTGGTGGATCCATGGTGACAAATCGCTGCACAAAATCGGTTGGATCTTTATTGAATCGGTCCAAACATTGCGGCGAAAGTCGTTTGCGCATTTGCTTTTGATTGGCATTCAGCAAATGCGGCACCCATCTCGCGCAGAGCTTTCGCATCCTTAATTCTTTGTGCAAGATGTTTCGTACCCTTTTTTTCGATATTCCTATAGCCTCAGCTATCTCACTTACCTTCACTCGCCTATCGTTCAACACGATATCATGCACCTTTTCGATGGTTTCCGATGTGGTGGCGGTTTATGGGTCATCTTCGAGGTACGTGCGACCACGTTTAAATTCAGGTGCTCACTTTTTAATGGTTGACATGGAAGGAGCAGAGTCCCCGTAAACTTTTGTCAACTTTGGATGAATTTCCTTAGGGGTTAATCCATCCAAAACGAAGAATCTTATGACCACACGATATTCAAGTTTATCTATTTTAACGAAAAACACGCAAGATGTCCACTGCAAATATTTATGAAAGCAAACTACTTGAGAGAACAAGTTGAAACTTGTCATAAAAACTAATGACACGTGCACCCAGGGCAGGCAACATAATTTTTTGCTGATTGCAACGCCACCTCTGGGTCAGGCCGAGAACTTTTCACCTTACCCTCGTAAACTGATCATAAATAAAGCAAGTCAATTATAGAAATGTAAAGAATTCATTTCAAATTGATTATATTGGACATACCACCTTTACCTTACTGCCTACTCATTTTCAAATAATGTTGCTCATTGCTAATGTGTTTTATATTTTTTTATCGTACATTTTTTTGATTTGGAATAACAAAAAAGTATCCTGTTTTACTTCTCACCTTTCTGGCTATCCCTATGCAAAAAAATATGTCAATCCCTAGGGAGTTATACACATTGACGTTAATCAGCAGAGACAGAGAACATTTTAATTACTGAATCTGCAAGTCTAGGCATCTACAGGGCTTATGACATGACATTGGCCTGTCAAAGTGTTAATTTGCTAACATGGATGCTTAACTTTTCTTTTGGATTTTTAAACTGATGGAAGAATCGAAGAAACACTGATGTTCAAACAAAGGCCACATGGTGAATGTTACAGTGCGTAAAGTGGCCACTTAAACCAGCCAAATAAGACCCTTGACTCGTACACGGAAGGTTCCGGGCTCGATTCCCGGTGAGAGTACAAAAAATTCTGCTTTGTAATTCACCAGTGTAATTGGCCTTTTGTGGTGGAAAAAAAATACTAGCAGCTACTACATTATAATACTAGTAGATACTACATTACATTTTATATCAAAATTTATCAAAAATTTTTTTTTTCAATCAAAGTGGTTAATTAATATCTATTTTTTTTATGTTTGCATCACAATAAGTCAAGTGGGCCAATAACAATGGTGAATCAATGCACTAATCACCTGAGCTCGAGAAAAAATACTAAAATAAAATAAATAAATAGATGTGATCATAGCGGGAATCGAACCTGGAACCCTGCGTGTAAGGCAAACGATTTGTCCATTGCGCCACGGGGTCTACTATATTCAAATATGTTCCGAAGTTTCGATTGTTTCGCAAATGACCATTGTTTTTCCTGAAATAAATACATTCAAAGACTCGAGATTTAACAGTAGTTGCGTGACGCCATTTTAAAAATTTCGATAATTTATAAATTTATAGTCAACCAGATTCAACCGTGTCGCAACGTGAAATATATGGATTAAATTTAAGACAAGCGTACGCCGTACAATGTACGTAATTAATTTAATGTATTTTCGCTATCATAGTTAATTACAATTAGTGATCACTAAACATGCAATTAAAATACATTTACACTGATTTATTTCAAAACTAAATTGATCTTATTCTAAAAATAGTTTTCACTAACTTTGAAACTAGATACATTTGTAATTTAAATAATACGACACATTAACCCTGATGATCTTTATGTAATGTTACTTAACACAAGAATCACTAATCTAAAAATACTTTGTACCAAGGAGTAAAAAGTACGTTTTTTGTACTAACATCGTGCGAACAAAATTGCGGCTTTAGACCGCGTAGGCGCTGGTCAGTGTGTCACAAAAACAAGATGAAAATTTTCCATAGCTACTAATTTCATTAATGTGAGATAGGTTCCGTTTGGCCTCGTGGGTAGTGTCGTGAATTCGAGATTAAGATATCCGAGGTTCGAACGTAGCTATACCACAAGTGGTTTTCCGTTTTCTGGAAAGGTTATTTACGGCTAAAAGAAAATGCCTCCAGAATTGAAATATTTGGGTAAATCATATGACAGCAAATACGTTATTATCAAATTTTCGTTTTCAATTTTCTTATTTATTTTTTAGTTTATTTCAAAAATTAGAATTTATGAAAAAGTTCGCTTCAATAATAAGACATAAGGGCCAATGTCGTAAATCATAATATTACAGGAAGAATTACTTGCCCATTTTTGGCGTTGGAATGAACTGTTTGACGTCTTTGAGAACAAATATTCATAAAAAAACATTACAACACATGTGAATAAAATTGTTAAATAAACACATTTTTTAATTGACATCGACCCTCTACAAAATGGTGGAAAGAAAAATATGAAATCTGACATTAACCCTTAGTCACAGATATTTTGTTTCAAGTACTGGTATGCCTGTATAAATTACAATTTTAAAATGCAAAATTTTGATGACTTTTAAATGAAGAAGCTTAGTGCGACCGAAAAAAATACTTTAAACATGTTTTCTTGGGCATGGTAACTATGCGAATATTTTATTGCATCTCTAATATAAATAAAACACATTTAATATGTACACAATACTACAAAATACACATTGAGTGTGTCATCCATCGTCATTCACAAATTATTTCTGTAATTTGAGACGGCGCGGCGCGGCCATTTGAAAAAGATACTATGATTTTGTAAAACAAATAGAGGAGGATTTTACGACTAAAAATACAAATAAAAAAAAGGACAAATGGCGTCAAAATAACACGAAAAAATGTATTGTTTTGTTGGCAGAATAACAAATACAAATTATTCAAAAATAGTTCCTTATGGTGTTTTATTTACAAATTATGTAAAAGATCAAAAATTATCATTTTGACTGATCGATTTAAGATTGTTGGTACAGCGAAATTCTAACTATCCGGATTAATTAATGCCATACGTTATCCGGATATCCAGAAATCCAGATAGTTGAATTAACCTTTAGATAAGGGAACTGTTTTGAAAGAAAATACAATATTTACTCTAAGATAGCTTTTTTATGGATTTTTGAAATAATACATTGAATTACAATCACATAAAAAACTTACTTAAAACATGTCCGGCAAAGTTTATTGCTTCGACGAAGAAACTCGTTTACGAGCATTTCTCTTTATTTATTTCTTGATAATGATCCGAATACTTGGCAATCCGGATGACTGGAGTTTAGATAAACGGAATTCTACTATATATTTCATGTAGTCAACTAGGCAGCTACTCGTTTTAAGGAAACATTATGCTCCATCAGAAGGTGAACTTACGAAAAAAATATAAATATTTTTTTACCAAGAAAATCTCGTTACCCAGAATCTGTAAATCTTTGGACATTTGGCAAAAAGTTTTCATAATTGTCAAAGACCGAGTAAATTAACATTTTGTTTTTGATATTAAATACATTAATTGGTATGTTTTTTTACTTCTCCAGGTGTGAGCGCTGACGAGCAAGATATTCCTTCAGAATCACAATGTAGACCCTACATCGAAAAGGCACTCAAAGACTTAGAAGGAGACGGGCACTCAGGTAAAATATTAAATGTAATTAATTATATATCCGCCTGGTGTAGTGGTCAAGGCGTTTGCCTATCATGAAAGAGTTCTCGGGTTCGATTTCCGTCATGGTTGACATGAAATATTTATTTGAAAATGTGTTTTTACACTAGAATATTTCATAGTCCCCGGACTGGCACCTGAAGCGTAAGACTGATCATTTTACCTTCATGTAACAAAAATGATCAAGATGTATCAATGCAGTGTCCTATGCACCATTAGGCGCGGAAGGGGAGTGATGATGATGAATGATATACCCATTGCATTTGTGTCTATTACGAAAAATATAATAAACATTGCTACAAAAACTCAAACACGCTACATGTTATTTTTAATTTAATCGGCATTCACTTCGTAACATTTCATTTTAAATTATTATGAAAATAAAACTTTGTTATTAGTGTTACACAATTTTTATTATTTTACAAGAACATTACTACAGTTTCGGGAGAGCACTCCTCCCATCGACGGGTGATTGCCAGACAAATTCAACAGATTTTGAGAAAAACTGCCAATAGGGATACGTTCTGTGGCATCAGGTGTGCGGGGCGGCAGGGGGGCAGTGTGCAGGGGGGGTTTAAAGTTTCTTACTGATTGAATTATGTTTTATTTGTACTTATATTTTTTTTTTGCATTTTACAATAGGTAATAAGTTAAAAGTACAAAAAAACAATTACATAAAAACAAAAAAATCCCACAAAGGGATGGCCTGTGTGTTATAAATTTGATTTAAAATTGAAATCAAGTCTACTGGAAGAATACGATAGATATCAAAAAGTTAAAAAATGAGTTCTAATATTAGAACACAATTATTTTGTTGCTAAAAATGAGAAAATCATATTAAAAGTATATTCTATTTATTAAAAAAATTTGCTATTTAAATCTGTTTTTTTATCCAAAATTTTAACAAAAATTGAAATCGGAACAAATTCAAATAATTAATCTGTATCTTTGAATCCTTTAACATTATTTTTTGGGTGCTATTTTGAATAAACTTTAAATGCGTAAACTTAAGAATGAAACAGGAGAAGCGGTAAAAGTCATAATATGTTAGTTCTCTTATTATTATTATTTTTATGTTGTTAAACGCAATTTTTATACAAGTTATTTGTACTTGTTTATCTATTATTCTTTTCGAATTGTACGACATTAACCAATTTTATTATTAAAATATCGAAGTGAATATTTAATTCTAACTCGTATCGTTTCACCCAACCTTCCGTAGACCTTATAGAGTGGAAGCACATACTTACTTATTTTTTCAATGAAAAAGTTCAGCCCCAGTGGCGGCATAAAGGGGGGGCGGCGGAGGCGGTCCGCCCCGGGTGCCCAGCACCAAGGGGTGACACCGTCCACAGTGCAGCTCAGAAAAAATACTCGCACAATAACGCACAAGCACGCGCGACAAGCGGGGTGAACGCGGGGGCGAGCGAATTCTGCATTCATTTTTCATATAAGACACAAATTTGTATATTTTTGAAGCGCGATCGTAAGTTATTGTCGTATGTTTACACGCAGAAAATCGTTAAAATAGCTAATAACGTAAATATGTTCTTTGTTTGTTACGTTTTTGAAACCATTATATATATATCAATATCTATTTAAACTTTTACATAAGCCGCCAGCATTTCTTGCCAAGTAGCAGTACTACCTTGCAGGTTCCGAGATTCATTGTAATATGGGAATATTCTGAGTCCGTTTCGAATCTACCGCTGTGTCTCAGATCTTCCTAACTATTTGCGTTTCGGTGTTTTCGTGTGAAAGAAGCTTTTCAAAATTAAAGTTAATTAAATCGTATTTAAAATCAACTATGAGCCAAGCGCGATTATCCAACCTCTATATTTTGTCAATTGAAAGCGAAAGAAAAGTAAACTTTGACCATGTTATTTAATATTTTAGTAAAATAATGTCGCGTAAGCACGTTAAGTAAGTATTTATTGTTTTATTTTGGAGGGTGCTCATTTGAAAACAGCCCCGGGTGCCAATCAACGCTACGCCGCCACTGTTCAGCCCTACGGGAAATTAGTTATAATAAAGGTTTTTTTTTTCGATTACAATTTATTTATAAAGATTCTATAATTTTCCAAAAAGAGACTAGCTCTTGTGATTGGAGAGTGACTTACACTGTTGTATTTATTAAGTAATTTGAAGTTATATTATTTGGAATATGCGAGTACACGAGAAAAAAAAATTATACAGTGCATTTTTACTCGGGATCCAAAAATTTTCTATTAATTTACTTTGAATTTGTTTACTGATATTATTAGTTTTAATAGTTTTCGGTTCTTTGGGGCAGAGATTAAATTATCAGTTTTTTTGCAAATGTATGCAAAAATAATGAAAATGTTTTTTTAACAAAAAAAAAACTACTTTGCATGACGTCACTAGTTCTTCCGAATCAACCAATGATAAAAGAATCGTGATGAATTTACGGTTTGTGGAAAATCAGCAAAACTCATCGAGAAGAAGGAGAGAGACTTAATTTAAAAAATACAAAACGTTAAAAAATTATAGCGCTGATAATACGATACATATTTTTTTTATAAAAACCACTGAACTTCCTAATTTTAGTGACATCTCTACCTAAATGCCACAGAGTTTTGTTAGAGGATACCATGCGAATTTAAAAGTGAAATGGTCTCTCTATTTATTTTAGGCAGTAGGAAAATGGCACATACTACGAATATCGATGAAAATATTTAGAATAATTAATTGTATTTTCAAAATCAATATGGATATTGTGGAGTAATGTTTTCATATGTAAATTTAAAAAAAAATTGTTAAAATACGTTTGGCCTTGATAGTTGTGAGGTCAAGATTCGTGACAATGTTCGAAACAAATTTAAATGGTCGGTAACAAATAAACATGAATCGTGATGTATTAGGGGCGTGGCCAATGGAATGACCGTTTTTGAGAGAATTCAAAATTACAAATTTAAAAATATTTTTTATGCTACTAATAAGTAACAGAAAACATTTTTTTTTACTAAACAGTATTTCATAGACCTTTATTACTTTAAAAATGTGATATTTCCCTATAGGCGGTACGACATATTGTAGATTATTTACATGCAAATATTCATGTTACGACGTGCGCGAGATACCTCGCTTGCGGCACCTAGAAGATTAGAAAGGTTGGATATAAAAAGCATAGCATTTATAAATATGTATCGAGTGAAATATTAAGTTAAAACAAAAGCATAAAATTATAACAAAAACTCTCTTTTGGTACTTTTTCATTAGTTTACAAGAGAGAAAGTTTTTTTCTATGTACCTATATAAGAAAGACATAATAAATATTATAAACAAGTCGTATAATAAGGAAACAACATTGTACGAAAACACAAATCATCATCATCATTCCTTTACTGATAGTGATGGGATTTTTGTTGGTACACAAAAATATTTTTGAAAAAAAAAATACAAAGGGGTAAAGTCGAAGTTAAATGAAATAAAAATACTAACATACAGACAAATAATATTTTTAATTAAGATGATTTTTTTGTATAAAATTATTAACTCTAGAAAAAAACGCAGAATTTGAGAAAAACTTGTTCATAATACCAAAGATAGGGAAAAAATCAGACCCTTGTTAAGAAAAAAATCAAAATCATAAAATTCTGTTTTACTCAACGCAGTAAGATGGGAAAACACATTTACGCAGAAAAAAAAACAAAACTCGAACTTAAGGTTAAGACATATGTGTTAAATAGTTTATAAATAATTTATATATGATATGTACAATGTAATTATTAGAGCACACATAATAATATTTATATGTGTTTCTTACTTCAAGATTCAAAATAAATATAAAAATTACATTAGTTGCGGAATTCCGCCTGTAAAATGTAGATTTTCACTTAATTTTTTTTTTTTTTTTTTAATTTGTTTTATATTTGTAGGTGGTAAATTGTTTTTAATACAATTATAATGATACAGTATGTTCATATTTATCAATATACCCACCCTTAAATGTATATAAACTGTATGAATATATGTATACCATTATTTTATTGCTCTTGTTTGTCTTTGCTACATAATTTTATTTATTTTTTTGTTCAGTTTCTTGTATATTTGTTTATTTATGTAACTGTTGTAATTGGCTTAAGCCGTATATATAATAAATAAATCAATATGTACATAAGTTTTTTAACAAAGTAATGAAAATAGTAATGTGTATAACATATTTATTATTATTTATAGACAACTTGATTTTTTTAAATCTATTGTTCGTTTTAAGTATATTAGATCCTACCTGACGAAAAAGTATTTATATTAAAACGTTAAAATAAATATATTTTGAAATTATATTTCAACCGATTTGTATGAGGAATTCAATGTTTATACCCGTATGCAGAGACAAAACTTAAGGTGAGGAAAGTACATTCTAATTTCAAATGCAGAGAATAACCCGAAGGTGAAGACAATAGAATGTACTTTCCTCACCTTAAGGTTTGTCTCTGCATACGGGTATTAGTTTCAGATAAAATTGTACAGCTTAAGATCAATACTTTTCAGTATTTGTTTAATGACCTCTTTCTAATATTGCATTATCTTAAATTTACACAAAAGTAACACCGTAAAATTATAAGTGAAATACATTTTTTTTATAAGCTCGTAAAATTTGTGTGTTTCATTATTTTTGTGCAAAATAAATACTTTTTTAGTTTTTACCAAGAAAATAAATTAATGATTTGTATTTACGATATAATTTTGTAGTGATTTAAGATAGTTTATTTTCTTTATTTTAGGATCAACAGAATCAGATAGTAAAGAAGTATATAGCACGGATGGCTCAGAAGAAGATAATAAAGGAGAGGCAGCCGATGAAGATAGTAGTGTAGAAATCCTATCTGAGGAACCTGCAGCCGCGGATTCCAATGAAGACCAGAACCAGGACGAACCTTCTGTTGAAGTGGCGGACGAACCCTACGTCGATGAAGCTATTGTCGAGGCTGATGAAGCTGAAAATGATTCCAAGGAAGACAATGCAGATGATCAGGGTAATGAGCAAGCTACTTCTGATGACAGCAGCAAGGAGGACGAGAGCAAGGAATCTGGTGACCAAGACGGAGACAGCAACGAAGCATCAGCTGAAGATACCAAAACCGAAGATGGTGAGATAAAACTTTGTTTTTATTTTGAAATTTTGCAAATACGCTACATCTAGATATCGCAAGTTACTTATAGCCAAGTTGAATGTTGATAAGCAGGATGAATTCAATTTCACACCCGGTACAGAAAGAATAACTTTTTTTTTGTGCTTCAATTTTTTTTAACATTTTATAAACTTTAGTAGTGTATAAGTGTGGCACTACTACAATTATTTGCAAAAAATATTTTTGAATTTTCATACAGCTGAATCAAATGATGATGCTTCTGTAGAAGATGGAGCAGATGGTGAAAGTGAAGAAAAACCTGAAGAAGATGATGGAGCTGATGATGGTGCGGAAAGGGTAAAGCGAGATGTAGAACACGATGATTCCAAAGAAGATGATAATAAGACTAAGGAAGATACATCTGCTGAACAAGGTGATTCAAAGGAAGAGGCAGATTCTAAAGAAAATGATTCTGGTGAACAAACTGATGATTCTAAGGAAGGCTCAAAAGAAGACAAAACATCTTCTGAAAATTCAGCCGAAGACAATGACTCTAAAGAGGATGCTGACCAACAAGATGGACCTGATTCTAAGGAAACTGATGATTCCAAGGAAGCTGACGATTCCAAGGAAGCAGATGATTCTAAGGACAGTGATGATGCCAAAGATTCTGATGATTCCAAGGAGGCTGACGGAAAGGATGACGAGAAAACAGATTCCCTTGAACAACAAGATGAACCAGTGAAAGAGACAGTTGAAAAGGAAGAAGCCGGTGAACTGAATGCAGAAACTGAAGATGATTCTAGCTCTGAAAAGGAGGGAGAAACAGATGGTGAAGAATCTAGTGAAATGCCAGAAGAGGATCTTTTGATGGTAAGCATTTACTATTTTATTTTAGAACAATTGCTATATTTTATAAACTAAGTAGCCAGCCAAACAAATATTTTCAGTATTTGTACTTATTGTAAAAAAAAAGTAACCTATGATGCGGTGTATAATGTGTACATATTATAATTACTTTTTACATTCATTTTATGGTTGTGTTTTCAGGAAATCGACATTCCAGATAACTTACGATCTCGTGAGCACATTTCTCAATTATTACGATTGGATGAAGATTCAACTGAAGCAGAGATGACGGTCGAGAAATCAGCTGATATAACTCTGCGAGAACTCAAAAGGCTCTATGATACCGCCATCAAACCTTTGGAAATTCTGTACAAATATCGTGATTTGAGTAACAGACACTTCGGTGATCCAGAAATATTCTCCAAGCCCCTGATCCTCTTTATGGGACCATGGAGTGGTGGAAAATCTTCTCTGGTTAACTATTTGACTGACAATGAGTTCACTGAATGGTCCCTCAGAACTGGTAAAGAAATTTCATTATTTTTTAGCACCTAACAAAATTTTGCATTGTTGGAAACTGTCTTTGGTTTAAATTCAGTGAAGTTATTTTGATTTGAATAGGTGCTGAACCATCGCCAGCTTATTTCAATATTCTGATGCATGGACCGGAGCCACAAGTATTGGATGGAACTCAGCTGGCTGCTGATTGGACATTCTCCGGTTTGCAGAAGTTTGGACAAGGACTTGAGGAACGTCTCAGAGGACTTAGGTTACCCAATAAATTACTTGAAAAGGTAACAACTGAAAGCATTGAGATACATATTAGCAATCAGAATTACAGATGATTAGAAATTGTTAGAAGACTTAATTAATGGGACATTTTTAATATTGAAAAACAATATTACATAATAATATGTCTAAAATGTTGAGTATGTTAAAATTAACTCTCAAGGGGTAGACTTCCATATTCTCTTCATAAAGAAGTTCTCCCTTTCTGTCATCAGATCAGGCGATATAGATAAATAGAGACAGATCAATGCATGTATTGTGTGACAAAAAGTGGTCTTGACTTAACTAATTTTTAGCTGGTCAGGACCAAAATATTTTTTTTTTATCTGAATTAAAAAGTTAAAATGTAATGCATATTTACAGGTAAACATTGTGGAAATTCCTGGTATACTCGAGGTCCGCAAACAAGTATCTCGTGTTTTCCCCTTCAACGATGCCTGTCAGTGGTTCATTGATCGAGCTGACGTTATTTTCTTAGTATACGATCCATCAAAGTTAGATGTGGGACCTGAGACTGAAGCTATTCTGGATCAACTCAAAGGAAGAGAGGCCCAGGTACATTGTTTGTGCATATTATTATACTATAATTCAGCTATGTAACAAAAAACTTGGTTTAACCGTGATTTGATTTAGCATGCATATTCTGTCACAATTTCGTTTTGCGAGTTTGGCATACATTCATCTCACTCTACCACAATCAAAATCGTATTTTGCTCTCATAGGATGTGAATAAATTTACAAAACAAATTAGTAACAGAATAAGGTTGCAGATACTCAAGTGCTTCATCTTAGAAGTAAAGTTTGTTTCTTGTGTACAAGTCCATGCTAAGTCACATTTATTAAGAGTAGCAGATCAAATTTGATGGGTATGCTTAGGTTAATTTATATAACTTTTAATATAAAATACTTGTTTATTTTTCCACTTAATTGTTTGACCAATTAGCATTGCCTCCCTCTAACAGAGATGACATGCGTCTGAAGTATTCAAACCTGAGTCTGAAGTATTCAGATACAAGTCTGGAATATTCAGAAACGAGTCACCGAAACACACCAGAATTAGAATAAACAACTTGTTGTTATAACCCACTTAAGTACCTACAATTTAATTTAATGGTATGAAAGAAGAATCAACAATAAACTTCATTAATATTGAGCCTTTAACCATAAATGACGAGCTTGTCAGATTAGGAAACGCTTTAAATCTCATAAATATGTATATCCCAGTTAGTAGAGTGGTTTGACAAATTATTATTCAACAGACATATTTTTACAAGTTTAAGCAGACAGACTAATAGCTGTTTCCCTTTTTTTAGACAAGAATCATTCTCAACAAAGCTGACCAAGTGAAACCGGAGGAACTAATGAGGGTACAGAGCGCCCTGATATGGAACATCTCTCCCTTGATGAGTTCAGCTCAACCACCTGTCATGTACACCACATCTCTGTGGTCCCTGCCCTACGAGGCAGGAGCCCCAGTGCGTCTATTGCAGGCACAGGAGAGAAGCTTCCTGACAGATCTTCGCACTGCCATTGACAGAAGAGTGGAAAATAAGATTGCCAGTGCAAGAAGATTTTCAGTAAGTTAATATACACAAAATATGGACAAACTATCAACTGTACTAGATTTAGAAGTACATATAATAAAATAAATTTAAAAAGAAACTAATCCAAAGATCTTAACAGGAATTCATTTCAATGAATCACCAATAGGCACTGCATTGACATAATTAGTCTATCACAATAATTTGTAACATAAAAGAAGTTCAAGGGCTGTGGATGTTGCAATGAAAAAACACATTGCATTCTCCCAAGCATAATTTTGGTGCAACTAAAACATATTCCATCAATATCACAATTGGGGCGTCCAGTCTTGACACGAATTCGAGTCTCGAGACTGACGAAATTCGAGACTAAGTCTCGGAATTTTGAGACTTTTCGAGACTATTTGATAATAATGATAATTCGTATATAAAAAAATAGTGAACGCAGCAAATAAATGACATCATAGCACACTATTTATTCAAATGAATACAAAATATACCAAACAACTATTCCCATATCACCAAACACACAGATCACAATAGCCTAACCAAAATAATGCAACAGAAAAATCTTTTTAAATCGACAACTAGTTAAGAGTGAAATTGGTTAGCAACCAGAAGGGAAATTAGTAGATCAATTACTAGCAATGCGTTCTCTACCTTTTAGAGTGTTCAGAATCGCACTGCTGGTCTTGAAATTTCGATACTAGCATCTTGAGTCATGAAAAAATTGTGTGCAGTAATAATTATTATTTTTTTGTTAGTATTTAAAATATATATAATGGTGTAAATAGGTGTATGTTGCGTGAAAGAAGAATTTCAAAAATCAAAGAGAAAGTTGTGGCTCATGTGTTAAATTATTATGCATAAATTAATAATACTATGTATTTTACTAGTAATATTTTAAGATGTAAAAATAGATGGTATTATTATTTTTGATATACTATATTTAATTTACAGGTTAGAGTGAGGAATCATGCGAAGATGGTAGATTGTTATCTGACAACATATTACAATCACAAAACAATATTCGGGAACAAGAGGGTGGTGGCTGAAGCCATCATCGAACATCCACAGAACTACCACATCTATGAGGGACTAAGCACTCTCACTAACATCTCTCGCTACGATCTTCCCGATCCAGAAACGTACCGTGATTTCTTCAGATTAAATCCTCTGTACGAGTTCCAGCAACTCTCGGCCACCTGTACATACTTCCGGGGATGTCCCATCAATCGATTAGATGTCGCCATTGCGTACGACTTGCCAGAGCTCGTCGGCAAGTACAAGAAAATGGTGGAAACATCCACCCCACAAGGAATGCCCAAAAGTTGATGAGATTCCCAAGAGTTGTGAAAACTTGCTATCGTAAAAAAAAAAAAAACTACAAAAACGTGAACCGCAATACGATATCAACAAATTAATTAAATACGCCAAAGTTCGAAAAAAGTATTAATACTGAAATTCATTTTACTGCACGAAATTTAGATTTTTGATAAACTAAATACTTACATGTTTACACAACGTCTAGTCAATAATGGTTGTTAAAGCATAAAAAGAGAATGTTAAAGTTGTATTTTGTAAAGAAACCTAGACAACACTACCGCGTAATAGATATTTTTGTTATTTATTTAATATATATATTTTACGTTAACTTAGCATATTATGTATTTACTAATTTCTGTTATCCTCTTTTATTTGCTTTGTTTGATTGGAATGTTTGAGTTGACAAAAACATGTACATTTAATGTGTAAGATATTGATCAAAAATAGAACATTGCTACCATTGTTTAAATGAACATCGACTATCATTTGCGAAAACCATTTCATTTTATCATCTTTCTTACATAAAGAAAAATTAATACTTTTTATTTTGATGAAGCTTTTACTTATGATATTTAAAATTTGCTTTTCTTATAACAGCATTTTATGAACCACTTATTATTTACATGTAGATAGTAAGTAACTGTTCCTCCACCGAATACATCAGTGATTTTTCCAAGTTATTATTTAAATTATGTATATTTGTTATGTAAATACCTTAAGTTTTACAAAAGGTTTACAACCTTAATAAAAAAAAAGAAAAATGGATGCTCCGTGTTTTTATTTATAATTTAATTTATTTCCATGAATTTTTAATAAGATAACAGGAGTGATCAAATAATTAGTTTATTTTGGAAATGATTCTTAAAAACATTTTTTTAAAACCAATATTAACAGTTTCTATCAGCTAAAACCTTTTCATATTCTTCAGGAGTAAGAAGTTCATCTTTAGACTTTAGATTGGTTGAAATAAGTGTTAGCACAACCGCAATATATCCATAGGAGTCTGGATCTGTCTTCAGAAGATTGGGGTTCTGAATAAGCGCTTCATTTACTTCGATAAGTTTGCCCTTGATGCAGCTGGATACAACAAACTCATTTTCATCAGCACATTTTATTTTGCAAAGTGTGGAATTAACTTCCAAGATCTGCCCCCCCTTTTTGCCTTTTCCTTTGACAGCATTCTTAGATCGATCAGTGTTACCAACGAGATAGTCGATAGAAAACTTATCTTTTTTTAAAGCGGGATGAGAAGGTGCTAAAGTTATGATACAAATCTTATTTGAATGAAACAGCAAGAGGTGATCATTGCCTATAATCCCTTTGACATTAATGCAGTACCGTCGAGAAAAATAACGGTCAGTTACAGATTTATATACATCGTTGATGTTAATTGAATCAACTATACTAGGAATTGGGTTGTGAGCATAATTTTTTTCATTGTGATTAGACATTGTATAAATATTTTTAATTATTAAATGGTGTTTTTTGTGTTTTCTTTCATGCGTTGCAAGTGAGCTTCTCTATGAATGATGGCGTCAGCGTTGTTTTTTGCTCTTTTTCGAAGTCTTTCTTGTTTTAAGCATTTAACCATCTCTGTATCAAATGCATTACAAGCTCCTACTAATCTTTTAAACGGATTCTGAAATCAAAGGAAAAAAAGTAGGTTCTATCTATTTCTTAGTACTTAGTTAAATGTTATAATTTTCCTTAACAGAAATAGACCAAAAATGCATATGTGGAAAAAAAATGATTTGAGAAAAAAACTAACATTTGTTTTAATTTAGGATCTATATTCAACATTTAATCAAGATGTTATAATTGTTATAAAAAATAAAAATCAATTTGTGGACGAGCGGGCATTAGACCTCTGATCCTGTGTGTAAGCATTATGTAACCTAAATTCTTTGTACCAAACCAAATACTTTGTACTATATTATTAATTTGAGCAAATTTCCGCTAACTAACTTTGATATTTAAGCTCTAATGTCCAACAATAGCTAAAATTCTCTATTCACAGGGTTGATGATTTTACATCATTCTACATAAAACATGAACAAGGGTAATATCGATTTAAATATTTATTATGTTTGGAAGTATCAAGGCGGCAAGGCTAAGACACTTGACTCACGCAGGGAAGGTTCCAGGTTCGATTACCGGTGAGAACACAAAAATTGAATGTGATTTTTCTAAGCCTGTGTGTTCTGTCTCGTAATTCACCACTGTAATTGGGCGTCCTGCCTGTTGTGGTGCAAAAAAATAGTCAATATTCTAAATCATTGTTGACATCAAATCAATGATAGTAAATAATCATACTAGACAATTTGTGAAAACAAACACGATAATGGTATTGCTTAATATAAATAAAAAAGAATTATTTAATCCGTGGGTAATGTAATTTTTAATGTTATTTGAATAAAATTAATAATATTTGGCGCGTGGACGAAAGTTTTGACATTTATATAAAGTTAGGTAATAACATAACCTATAAACATTTACTTACATCTTTGTGGCATTGGCTAAGGGCTTGTATTAATTTATTGCACTCTTCAGTATGCAAATGAGGAGATAAATCTGTATGCATAACTGTTATGTAGCGAAAATCATTCAGTTAACAGGAAAATATAAAATGACTTACTACTCTGTTCTATAAGTACACTAGCCACAAATTACCAGTGGCGATAAACTGAAAAGCATAGACTATACCACAGACTACAGATATCTTGACTATACTAAAGTTACAGTGATAACCAGAGACTATTTAATTGCAGAAAAATAAAATAGACGATTGACTTTAACCACAGACAATTTACATATTTCCTGGCAGTCGATGTCCAAAATTTGAACTACTGTGGCCTTATGCTGTAACTAATTCGTTTCGTTAATTCATTCGTATCGTATGAGAGCGAAATATGGTTTTAATTGCGTCAGAATGGGATGGATATATAGCGAACGAACAAACTTACGAAACGAAATTGTGACAGAATAAGCCTGCATATCATTTACGGCAGCGATCGGAAATTAACGGCCCGCGAAATTATCTTTTTCAGTTTCCAAACGGACCACGACCACAGTAGTACACGCAGACTACAGGTAGTACATGCAAGATCGGTGTTGATTAGACGTGAGCAGTGATAGGTAATCCCTTAATCCGGCCTATGCTTTTGGAGGGGCTCTCTTCAGAGGACCGCACGTGTGTGGCGATAAAACTCGGAGACCTTGAGATCGTTTTTATTTCTGTATATTTTAAGTTTGGGGACCCTCCTGGTCCTCATATCCTGGGCCTGTCTAGTGCTCTCAATGCTCTAGGGGGACGTCCTGTTATCGTGGGTGGGGATTTTAATGCTCGTTCGCCCTTATGGTTTGATAATGGTGGAGTGGCTAGAGCTTACCAAAGGGAAGCTGTTGAAGAGTTCATTGCCTTGTATGGCTTAAATCTCCTCAATAATCCTGGGCAGCCTAAAACGTTCTCTAGCTATGCAGGTGGAGAGAGCAACATTGACCTCACCCTGTGTTCGGGACGCCTCGTTGGGGTTGCAGGAGTCTGGAAGGTACACCCGGGTGTGATAATCAGTGATCACAGACTTATAACATTCAGCGTTGGGAAACGCATAGAGCCAGAGGCCCGTTCCACGTGCCATTTTAGAACCAGGGGAGCCAATTGGGAGAAGTTTGGTAGTTGCCTTCAGAATAAGTTGTATGATTTTTATGAATATGCCGCAGAAACACCTGAAGAATTAGGCAACTTTTTCAATAAAGCAGTTGTCCGATCGGCTGACCACGCCCTGGGACGCACTAAGCCTGGTGCTCTCATTAAGTCAACATGGTGGACATCTGACCTTTCGTCTTTACGTGCCATATATAGAAGGGCTTACAGGCGATGTGGGGGGTAAGGAGGGGGGCTCTCACTAGTGATAGGGAAGCTGCTCTCTTATCCGCTCTCCGCGTTGCTCGGTCGGCCTATCTTAAAGGTATCGCCGGTGCGAAGAGAGGGCTGGGGGAGGTGGGTCACAGGGGTGGGCAATGCTGATCCATGGACTCTTTACAGCGCGGTCGGTGACACTGGTAAGGGCTAAGACCGTTACCTTTCTAGTATTATAACTGTCGATGGGACAGAGTGTCTGGACGTAGAGTCCACCCTGCAAATGCTGTTGTTGAAACTCGTACCCCCAGAGTCTCGAGTTGGAGAGGGGGACCATCACAGACAGGATCGCAATCTGTCTCGGCTTCCTCCACGCGATGGGGCTGGGTGCTCAGGATCTGCTATTGCACCCTTTTCGGAGGCGGAAGTTGAGGTTGTCGTGCGGGGACTTGGACCAACAAAGGCGCCAGGCATAGACAGAATCACGGGCATAATTGTGAAGAATACATGGAAGTTTGCACGAAATGAGATGCTTCAGGTGATGAATACATGTCTTCGACGGGGAGTATTCCCCAAAGAATGGAAGTGATACCTAAAGGGAATGACAAGCTGAGGTCGGATCCCTGGGCTTATCGGCCGATCACACTCCTTCCGCTAATGGGAAAGGTTTATGAAAAGCTGATAACGGGAAGACTTAATGTCTCCCTGTCGCCTCCCTGTGACCGTCAGTTTGGATTTGTCCGAAGGAAATCTACTGAGCATTCCATTTTATATGCACTAAATTGGGTGAAAGATAGCAGCGAAAAGTACGTCATGGGTGTATTCCTGGATATATCTGGTGCTTTCGATAACGCCTGGTGGCCGATGGTTCTCTTAAAACTGAAGAACAGGCTCTGTTCGGGACAGCTTTTTAAGATTATTCCTAGTTATTTTGTTGACAGAGAGGTGTCCATCAGGTATGACGATACGTGTGTGGTTCGGGCATCTACCATGAGCTCTCCTCAGGGTTCGGTTCTTTGGCCGACCCTGTGGAACCTTTTATTCGATGACCTTTTATTACTTCCGCTGCCAAAGGGTTGCACGACGGTGGCTTATGCGGATGATGCGCTACTTCTTGTCTCTGGAGGATCAAGAGCTATGATAGAGAAGAAGGCTAGTGATGCTTTGAACGACATCTTAAAATGGGGTGAAAGAAACAAACTCTCATTCTCTCCTCACAAGACCATTGGCTTGATGTTACGAGGGAACCTGAATAGGGAGAGAAACCCTGTTGTTAGGATGGACGGGAAGAGCATCAGGTTTCAAGACCATGTTCGGTATCTTGGTGTTCAACTAGACAGAACTCAGTCGTTTCTCACGCACATCAAGACCGTTTCGGTAAAGGCTAAAAATTTGTTTTTCCATTTATGTCGCCTAAGTTGTGTTGAGTGGGGAATCCGCTCTCCAGCCCTGCGGATCCTATATCGTGGGTCCTATGTGGCCCAGGTTACGTATGCGGCCCAGGTACGGGAACATCGTTTGAATATCGGAGTGGCTCGACTAGCACTTCTTGGACAGTGGACAGAGGGTTCATCTGCTGGCACTGACAAGAGCATATCGGACTGTGGCGTCTGAGACTCTTCCTGTGCTTGCAGGAGTTCTTCCAATAGATTTTGAGACAAGAGAAGCAGTAGTAAAACGCTCTGTGAGGAGAGGAGAGAATATGGAATACTTTGGTGTTGAGCTGCGCCCTTCCGAGACAAAATTTAGCGTACTATGTGATATTATGCGAGGCGTAACTCTCAATCAATGGCAGAATAGATGGGACATGGCATGTACGGGGAAATGGACGTGGTCTTTTTTACCTTCCATCAGACACAGGATGTGTAGTAAGTTCTTGGTGTTTGACCATCATACTGCACAAATGGTTCCGGGACATGGGGAGTTAAGAGACAAGCTTCATAAACTTGGACTTGCCCCTGTCTCGAGCTGTGCTTGCGGAGATAACCATCAATCGGCCGAACACATCCTGTGGCACTGTGTGCTATTAGATGACGCCAGAGATGAGTTCGCAACTCCTGATTTGGATTCAAATATGCCGTGTTGTGTCCTTTTAAAGTGTAGAAATACTGCTAGGATCTTAAAGAAACAGGATGCAATCACATTTCATTTGTAATTAGCAAATGAATGTGTATGTAACAAATGCATTACTTAAAAATTGAATTATTTTTCCACCTGTCAGATTGTCAAAGAAATAAAATGAACATTTCGTTAGTGTTGCCAGGGTAGTAAATTTTTTAACCCTACTTTGCTCATCTAATGAGAGAACTAATGAAAATTGGATCTCGGATTAAACAACGCTATCGAGGACATTTGACTGACATTATCTTTAAAACATAAAATATTATTTAACATGATATAAAAATATCCGTTTTATAATAAAATTTGTTTTATGTTTTAAATTTAAAGTTCATTAGTTCAATACTCTTATTGAATGACTCTTTACTTATCTACTCTGTTGTGTCAATCAATATTTCAGCATGCACAATAAAATTTTAGAGAAATTAACAGATTGCTTTTTTTTACCTTAAAAATAGTATTATAATTATATTTTTTCCCATCGTGCAACATTACGCTGCGGCATCACGAATGCGCGCGGCGAAAGTGAGCCAACGGACTGTCAGCTGCGGGCGTCGGTAAGCGTGGTTTTAGGAGGCATCCATAATAATCAGCAGCTGAAAGCAGCTGCCACAACCACAAAGAAAATAATACCCACAAAATAAAAAAATGACATGAAAAACTTTGTCTGATTGTACTTTGGTTTGTGTACCTTATCTGTCGGATATAGCCCTCCCCCTGCGACTTTTCAGTCATAAACAACTATTTTTCATGTCAATTTTTTTCCAGGTGTTGTTATTTTCGTTGTGGTTGGGGTAACTACTTTGAGTTCATGATAATTCGAGTAGGGATAAAAATCAGGGTAGAAATATTACCCGACATAAATTATAGATGATCGGGACATCAGCAGTATAGAGTGGCCAGGGTATATTTATAAAAGCAATAAGACATGCTGTGGTCTTATCTGTAACTAATTGACTTTATAAAAACATTCATATCGTATGAGAGGTAACGAGAGCGAAATGCGATTTTGATTATACGATTTTGATTGCGAGTGAGATGGATATATGACGAACAAACGAATTTACTAAGCAAAATTGTGACAGAATAAGCCTGCTGATGCAAATGCTCATCGAGCATATTCAGAATAAAGACCGGATAGTTTATTGTCTCGTGACTAGTTTTGCTGACGCAGGGTTCAGAGTTCACCGAGGGTTGAACCTTGTACCTCTGAAGGTGATTTTGTAATAGTGAGTAATAAGAAACTTGTTGAAAATGAAACATTTGAGTAAATCATCAGACACAAATATTGCTTTTAATTAAAAGAAAAAAAACTAAACTGAAACTGCAATATTTTTTTGAAGGTATGCCTTTGGCCTCATGCAAGGCAATGTGGCTTCTAGTCGATCAAAACTATGGATTGGTCTTGGTCCCATTTACACATTCTAATGAGTCATTTGCATATTACCCCTCAAAGGGAATACGTCGGTTTTTGGAACACACTTCATCGGTTCAAATATCGGTATAGTTCTTTGTGCCAATTTGCGCCACAGCGCCAAGACTGATAGAATACAGAATTATAATTTTAAAATAAGGACATCCGTTTTTTCCTTTACATTAAATTTTGTGTAATAAATGGTGTGCCAATTTTGGAAATATTAAAGAACAGAAGCCTATCCCCAAAATTATTGTTTGATGCAGGCACATATTAATGCTATGTATCACTCTTTGGGTGCATTGTCGAGAATTAAAAGGTGTTTACAGAGTTACCTTTTGAAGGAAAGTAAAATTTCTGTCGGAAAAACTAAGAAACAAAATAAAAGTTAATTTATTTATCTAAATAATCATGATTTATTTAGATAAATTACAAAAGCCGGCCATACACATGATGAAGTTCAACTTTGATCATACATGTAACGGCCTATCTGTGACAATTTTCAGTCAACGGTGGAATCAGACAGCGTAATACCGATTCATATTAGCAGATTTTGGTACAAATAGAAGAATTTCTGGTAGCTAAGAATATTAAGTTTTTTGAAAAAATGCAGGAGAAAACATTAAAATCCAATGGGCAGAAAGCTTCGGAAATAGTTACATATGTCTTCCATATGTCTTTGTTGCCGATGATGCATTATGCCGATGCACTATTATAAAGCAACAAACAGATATATATTTTTTAATGACACATGCAGTAAATTGCTATGCTCCACAAAAATGTTTAAAAAAAAATACTAACAGGATGATTTTTTTGAATACATCCTCTTTGGTAGAGTTTGTTTGAATACATCCTCTTTCAAAACGTATAGTTAATGTTATGTTTTTGTTCTTTTATTGTGCGTTTTATAATATAAATAATAAAGGTATACAGAAATCAAATATAAACATAAATACGTAGTGTTCAAAACTATCTAAACATTTTGTAATTTCTCTCTGTATATTAAGTTTTCTTTGTATATTCTCACATGTAAAAAAATATAAAAAAGTATATTGTTGTGTCCTCGGCACGGGTAACCCCAGTGAGGTCACATTATGTTTATTATTGTTTGTAATGTGAAAAAAGTGAATAAATGAAATGAAAACAAGTCTCTGACTTATGCAATTGGATGAAATTACGGCGCGCTTGTGAGAATCCATTTTTTCCAATCACAACCTTTTCCTTCACGGAGGACAAAATGACAAATAACACAGGTAGAAAATACATATTATTATTTCCTGAACAGGTATATTTATCAGGTAAAACATTAGGTGTATGGCCGCCATAAGTTGATGTCTACAAATTAATAAATACATAAAATACTTCTTCACTGCGTAATGTCATTAGGTATTTTTTCAAGATTCTGAAATTCGTAGTTGTTTTTAAGAATGATTTGGTTTGATAATACATAATGCTCTTTTTGCCAATGGAAGTATAAACATTCAAATAAACTTAGAGCATTTAAAGTTTATTAAATGTGAATCATGAATATTTAAATAATATTGGTGCTGATAAATTTAAGTATTCATGGACAAACTTGATGAAAAATATTTGTTTGTTTTAAATTATGTTTCTTTGATTACAATATCATTAAGTTAACAGGAGTTAGTATTGTAATTGGATAAAGAGGATTGATTGTATTATTTTAAATATATTTACTGGTTTCCTAAGATAATAATGTGTATTTGTAACCTCTGACCCCAGATATACATTTATCAATGTAACAGTCAACTGATTTTTGGTAGCAGTGTTAAATGTACCTTTCGACTTAAGACATCATGTTTATACGAAGCAAGTGTTTTCAAATTATATCCAAAGCCAATGGATGTAAGCCTCCGATGAGACTTGTGAATACAAGTAACGTTTTATGTGATTCAACAAGTGGTGGGGAAGTAAAGAAAACGTCGCTTTACGAGTTTCACGTAAAAAATGGAGGAAAAATGGTTGACTTTGCTGGACATCTCCTGCCTGTACAATATTCTGATATGGGTGTTGCTGCCTCTCATCTTCACACTAGGAGCAGTGCCTCTCTTTTCGATGTGTCTCATATGTTACAGACTCTCATTAAAGGTAAAGATTGCCTCGCCTGGTTCGAAACATTATGCCCTGTGGATCTTAAAAACATGGAGAATGGTTCCAGTGCTCTGACAGTATTCCTGAATGAAAACGGCGGAATCCTCGATGATCTGATCGTTACCAAAGTAGACTCGGATAATTTGTATGTGGTATCGAACGCCGGACGGATGGAACATGATAAGAATCATATGACAGAACACCTGGAAATATTCAAAACAAAAGGCAAAGATGTACATATGAATTTTCTGGATGTTTCGGAACGAGCTTTGATCGCTATTCAAGGACCAAAAGCGGTTGAATCATTCCAGAATTTGTGCACCAAGGATCTCTCCAATCTTTATTTTATGAATTCTCTGGAAATGAAAGTAGCGGGAGTAGAAGGCTGCAGGGTTACACGCTGTGGCTATACTGGAGAAGATGGCGTAGAAGTTTCTATTCCAGCTGACAGTGCCACTCGAATCTGTGAAATTTTATTAAAATCACCAAGTGTCAGACTTGCGGGATTGGGTGCGAGAGATTCATTACGGTTAGAAGCAGGATTATGTTTGTACGGAAATGATATTGACGACACAGTTACACCGGTCGAAGCTAATCTTACATGGTTGGTAGCAAAGAGAAGGAGAGAAGAAGGTAATTTCATCGGTGCCGGAGTTGTGTTGAAGCAGATCAGGGACGGAGTCTCCAAACGTCGGGTGGGTTTAAGGTTGGAAACGGGTCCTCCAGCTCGCAGAGGAGTGCAGATTTTAAATCCTTCCGACTCCCGAGTAATAGGAACAGTCACTAGCGGATGTCCGAGTCCTTCTCTGGGTGGAAATGTTGCAATGGGATATGTCGAAGAGAAGTTTAAAAAACTGAATACCAACATATCTGTCAACATCCGCAATACCAACACTGAATGTCATATTTCTAAAATGCCCTTTGTACCATCCAAATACTATTTGAAAAAATAATAAACAAAAAATACATTAGTAAACCTTATATATTACGAGATAGAAATCTTATTTTACAAAACTGAAAATAATTTATTTATCAAACGCTTGATCATTAAAGTCTTTTGTCAGCTGAATTGTTGGTTTTTACTATTTTGTATTTGAGGCATTTTTTCAGAATACTTGGACTCCAATTCCATCAGCTTTGTTCCAGACTAAAAATAAATAAGTGGCATAATTATAAATTGATTGTACTATTAAAAGTTACAATTAAAACTATTAAACAATAAGTGAATAAAACAAACCTTTTCATTTTTATTGTTTAAGCAATTTTCTAAACGCTCCTGCATTTTTTTAAGTGAATTTTCATAATTAGACTTTATTCTCTTTAGTTCACCATCCACGTGTTTATCCTTTTCAATAACGTATTCCTGAAATATATAAAAAATGCTATACGGTACTTCAAATGAATAATAAATTCATTCACACATATCGGAGATTAAAATAGTTTTTGAAAATAATAATACAGACTTATAAATTAATACATTATAAATATTTAGGATCAATTTATTTTTCTACTAAAACGGTGCATTTCGTAAATGTATGGAGTTGTAACACAGTACATTGATAATATCAATAGAAATTATTACAAACCTTATATTTAAGAGCTGTTTTCTTTAAAATCCTATATTTATCTTTTAACCTTTCAAGATCTTTTAGTGTGTTTGCAAACTTTTCTTTTACTAACGCAGCTTCAACTAAAGTTTGCTTCTGATTCTTAATATTCTCCACATCGGTATTTAAGTTATCGATTCGCTGGTGATATTTTTCCAAACTTCTTTTGTATTCCTCTTTGAGCTTTTCATTTTGGATATTCATCTTTTCATGTTCTCCTAACTTTGACAAGACTTCTTGCAGTTTTGCCCTTTCTGTTAATATAACACTCTGTAATGAAGCCACTTCTCTGGTTTTAAGTTTTAGTACATCACCGAGTTGGGTGACATTACTATTGTACTGATCTTCGACTTCGGATAGTTTTTGTCTGAAGCAAATTTCCGTTTTTTTAATCTCTTTAGCAAAGTGTTGAGCAACTTCTTCTCTGATTATTTCTTCCATTCTCACATTGACCTAGTAACAAAAGAATAAATGAGATGACTTAATACGGGTAAACATATTTGTACATAATATATATCTGCGGTTTGGATCTAAATAGATTTCTTTTTTTTTTCCCAGCATTTTGTAGAGGGTCAATTTCAATTGAATAAACAATACATTTAACTATTTTATACATATGTGGTAATGTTTTTTATTAATATGTATTTGTTATCAAACACATCACTAATAATTGTATATTGATCAATTCAGTCTAAGAGCATCCGCTACAGGAAGTATTGACAAAATCAAAACACTTCCAAACGAACACAATACATTGCTAATGCTTAGTTTATGTAAAGCAAAAGAAACTTAAAATCAAAAGTGAACTCAATAGCAAAAAAATTGTTTGTGATTATGTAAAAACTTTTGACTTTGTCGGTTTTCCTTGTATGCTCACAATATTCATACACGGTGTGTCCGGAAAGTAACTTTAGTGAGATGATTACAAAGAAGTTATTGAACTTTTCGTTACAACACATCAAAATTCCTCAAAATAGGCTCCTCAGAACAGTTTCCGCGGCAGTCTTGCCAAGTTTGACGCAAAATTCTCAGGTCAAAAAAACGGTAAGTGCTGGTTTCTTCCATCTCTGACAGATCAAATCCGTGCTGAGAAATATTCCTATAGATGCAACTAAAGCTCTTGTAAATGCTTATGTCGTTTCGTGTCTAGATTACTGTAATAGAATATACGCAAATCTCCCAAAATATCCAACTAATAAACTTCAATCTGTTTTCAATGCAGCAGCAAGGCTTATTACGGGAGTAAAAAAATATTCTCACATCTCACAACATCTTCGAGATTTGCACTGGTTAAAAAGCCCAGAGAGAATAAAATACAAGCTTTGCTGGACAGTATTCAAATCCCTTCATGAAATGGCTCCAAAATACCTATCGGACCTTTGTATTTGGGAAAATACATGTCAAAGAAAATCTACTCTTAGGTCAGCATTTGATTCAGAGAGAGGAAAACTTGTCAAAATCCGGCGCTCCCTAAACACTAGATTGGGAGATCGTGCTTTTGCCCGTTGTCGGCCCCTCTGCCTGGAACCAATTGCCTTCAAACTTACGAATCATTGACAGTCCCAGTCAGTTAAGATCCCAACTAAAATCCCACATCTTTAGACTATCATACCCTCAATTTTAAATCTAAATATAATATATCACTTTAGTTTAGTTAAAATGTAAGTTTAGGTATACACTTGTAAAGCGCCATTGAGGTGATTTTTTACAAAAATGGCGCTATATAAATCAGCCAAATATTATTATTAAAACTTGATCGCCATCCTTTACTGTACCGAGTGCTGCCATTTGACTTTTGTACAAGGTCCCAAAATAACTTCCGCGGAAACGCCTGTCCTCACTAGACAGGCGTTTAGTGAGACAGGCGTCACAAGACTGAGAGACCCAGCGTTCATTAGCTGACTTCCCTCATTATCATTCTCAACCGGTACGGGCGCGCTCAGATGTACAGTCGCGCCAAAAAAAATTAATGACATTACTTTCCGGACTCACCATGTATATGTCAACTGATTTCAGTACAAAATGACATTTTTTCTCAATTCGATCTCCATTTAGGAGCCCCCTTTATAAGGGTATACAAGTTCTGCCCTGATTGGGAAGAGTTGAACTAAGCACTTTACAAATCTAAAGATAACGTGAAAATGCAAAGTAAAGCCAAAAACACTGTATCTTCGATACAAAAAAATATAATAAAACGAAGAAAAGTTGGACACCGAATCTACCGATTTCAAATAAGTACCTTAAATATTGAATTTACCCCTACCTGTTGTGTTACATTAGTTTTCCTGTGATCATTATCCGAAAGGTGATTGGTAATTGAAATTTGTTCTTGAATAAGAGTGGGGACAGGTGACGTGCACGCATCTCGTCTGTTCATTAGTTTAGTCTGTTGTGATTGTATGTACTGTTCAAACTGTTTCCCTTTCTCCTTCAAGTCAGTAATCAATCTGTCTCTCTCGCCCTGTAATTCTAAAAAAGTATCGCAAAATTAATGTTTTTGTTCGTAAACATTAATTACATTAGGGTAATCATTACTGTGTAAGCAGATCGGTACACGACGGGATTTTTTCTTATGTCTATGATTTTTAAGTGTTGACCACAGAAAAATACAATACAAGATTTTTTTTCTTTGTCTTTTACCAAAATATGATAATATCGGCCGAAAACAAAATACGTGTTGTCGGTATACTGGTAAAACAATAGCGGAAATTAAAAAAAAAAAAAAATTTAAATTTACCTTTAACTCATCAGTCATCCGTTCATCTAGAACCAGGATATATAAAAATATAGATTTTTAGTCAGTTGCTTGCTATTTTTTGTCAAGTTGTGTGTTTCATTATTTTATTTTTGCGATAGGCCGCATTGTACATATTATTACAGATCGGGAATAACATTAAAAATATATTGTTAACATATTACAACAGAAATGGAGAACATTTTAGAGAAGGGAATATAGAAGTCTAGGCATCTACAGGACTTATAATCTGTCATTGGTTGGTTTAAGTGACCACTTTACGCACTGTGTAACATTCACCATTCTACCTATATTTGAATACCTATATTCTTTCAATTCTTCAATCTGTTGATTTTGTGAAGTTAAAGAGCTGAAACCTTTATTGATGTGGGTGAGATTAATCCGATTGCATTATTCTCTTCTCTAAGCTGTTCTCCATCTCTGTTGTAATATGTTAATATTCACAGCTCCCTAGGGGGTTGAATCTAGTATATATTTATAAAAATTTGGACAAACTCAAAACATTGTTGAAAAATATATTGAATATTTAGAGCAGGTTTTAACGATTCTAATGCAGAACTATCAATCTAAAAAAAAAGTTTTCATTTATAATTTTCGAGCGAAAAATGAGCACGTACAAAACGGCACGCAGTTGGCGTCATGTCATTTTGTCGTCACATGTTATGCTCCCCAAGTGTGCTTCTGACAAACATTGGGTACAAGTATGGCACGGTAACGTAACACGTTTCGTTTGTTCCACAGGGTGCGAAACGTCTTGTTTTTAAGCAATTCTAAACATGCATTTTTTAAACCTCTGTAGAAAATTTATCTGACGTCGCACGGAACAAAATATTGTTAGCTTATTTCACACAATAAAAAAAAAAGTAAAAAGACCCCATATAAAATGGGAAATATACAACATACCGACTTCTGCATTCAATTTCAGAGTCATCTTTTTAGATTCTTCCAGTTCAAGAAGTAGTTTATTCAACTGTACAGTTTGATCATCACATAAGTGTCGGAGATTTTCATTTTCTTCTTTAAACTAAAAAATAAATAAAAAATATAATTGTAAAATAACTTTTTAAACTTTTATTTTATTGGTTGGTTGGAAGAAATTGCCATTTGGCAATAAGCCCGCCAATGTACAAATAACATTATGTACAAAAAGTTAAATAAATAAAATAAATAAAAAAATAAATAAATAAAATATATTATATAAAACCATGTGGGAGGAAAAATTATTTTACTTGATTACACAGTCGCTTCGTAAACGAGATTTCCTTTATCAAAAAAACATTGCGTAATTTTTTTTCATTTCAGTGCATTTTTTTAATTGCAAAAAATTGTATGTTCCTTACCTGATTTGTTATTTCTAAATGTCTTGCAGTAATACTATTTTTTTCCTTTGATTTCGTGTCAGAAGCTTCCATAGTTTGTTGATCTTAAAGTATACAAATTAATATTGTTTATTAATTTATAATTAAACTTAATATGTAGCATTATACAAATAAAAGGACAAAAGTATGCAAAGTTAAAAGTAACCAAAATAAAAAGGTAAAAAAAACACCATAATGATTTTGAGTATGTCTAAATGTTTGGGGTCTAATACTGTATTTGACTATCTGAGTTTATCAAGATTTACAGATTTTGGAATATTATGGAATATAGCAGTCTAGGCATTTACTGGGCTAGCGACTTGTCATCGGCAGGTTTAAGTGTTCACTTTACTCACCGTGTATCTGCCTATGCAGAACAGTGAATGTAGACCTAAGAGTAATAGTACGCCACCCGCTTATAGAGCCGCACATATAGACAAAAAACATTATTTTATGGTACTCAGGTCGAGAATCGCAAGCACAAACCAAAACCGTCCGTTACACGTTTGTTGTTAAACCAAAATTTGGAGTGCTTTTATTTATTTGACGGACTTATGCAGTCCATTCTAACAATGGTGAATACAATTTCTTATAATAAATACAGGCACTAGTAAAATAAAATACAACTATATTTAGTTGTATTTTATTAAATTAAAGCTAGGACAAAAAAGTTACACCAAAAAAGTCCAGATCTTGTCTCGAGTTTACAATACGACACAATCGGGACATTGGTGCATGCAAGCCATAGTTTGTACTGTGTTGATCGAGGAACAGCACATTATTATTTCGCAACCGGCTGATTGGAACATTGAATGCCGCTTGTTCCAGTAACGATGGTACATCAATTAAGCCATTCAGTAAATTAAACATAAATATGGAGTCAATGTTATTCCTATGTTTTTGTAGACTTGAGATTTTTAACATTGACTCCATTTCTCTGTTAGTGTAGTCTCCCCTCTCGAGGCCAATCATCCATGCTACTTTTCTTAGCAAACGATGTTGCACCGATTTGATATGATTTATCCGGCCTACATAGAAGGGGGACCAAATCACGGATGCATATTCTAAAAGAGGACGAACAAGTGAACAATATAGTGTTTTAACCATGAACATATTAGTAAAGTCACTAGATGTCCTGCTATCAAAACCCAAGAGTTTTGGTGACTTGTTAATCATAGTATCAATATGTTCATTGAAGGTAAGTTAGTATTCTATGCAATAGAGCGAAAGGATGTCTGTATAAGCGGGTAGCGAATTATTAGTCTAAGATGCAGACACAGTATTAATAAAAATTTTTAAATGTAAATCAAATATTATAAAAAACAATCGTAGCTGAATCGTATATAACGATAATATACTAAATTTACATTTTAAAAATATTGTATAAAAGATATTTTCATTCTTCATACATATATTATTTGTTTTAAATAAATACAGTCGAACTTGGTTATTACGAGGAAGATGGGACCGATAAATTGATAAATTTGCTCGTTATAAGCGTAATTCTTTATACCAGAGAAAGGTTTTATTTATACAATCGCTATTGCACATTGTCACTAAGTAAACAAGTAAATACATATGTGTACATTTACTCATAATTCACAGAAAAAATTAAAAAAAATGTTAAAGAAAATTATAATAAATGCTTACAAACATACCTATCACATGAAGACATTATTACATTTAAAATCGTCGTATCCAAATTTTTTTGCGAGCTTTTCCGCATGCGCCTTCAATATTGATCCATTGATGGAAAATCCTGCGTTTCTTTGGGTACAAAACTGTTGGAGCAATGCTTCATTGACATATTAGTACAATCGTACTTTCTAATTTTTTTTGTTTCTGTGATATTCTTTTCAAATGCAGACAAATAAACATGCTTATTTTTCCACAATGTTCACACTGTGGATGATAATAGAGAAAACTTTGTACACACTTCCACATTTTTCGCGCCACGTTCGATTTCACGAATAAATGCCACTTTTTTACGAATTAAGAGACACTTTCTCTTGTTAGTAGACATCTTTATAATTCAAGGATTGGGTTTTAACTGATCTGTTCTAGAACTCATTTGACATCACCCACTTGTTATGTTTGCTGTGTATTGAAATAAGCATAGAACATTAAAAAATCTAAAAAAAACCCCAGAAAAACCCCCGAAACAAGCATGTCATTCATAAACTACAAAAGCAGCTGTAAATTGTAACAATGAGCCGAGCCGGCACTTACTAAGTTCACAAAGCTTGGATTTTTAAAAACCATGTGTGTTCATTTTTCAATATTGTCGGCGAAAAATCCAATTAGGTACGTAGACACTTACATAGCTATCATAAACATAATCCGATCCCAACGCCCGGCGGTAATAATCCTTTACGTTACGTAGTCGAAGGTTTGGATTTTATTACTTAGGTTTTTATTTCGAGAATGATGTTTTTAACAATTTAAGATTTTTTGTATAATTTTTGACAATATTTTTGTTCAGTATGTCCGAGAAGTAGCTCATTATAACAGTGAATAATTATATGGGGAAAACCATGAACTAAAATGTCAACTAATGTTTCCTCGTTACATCCGAGATCTCGCTATTTCCGTGATCGTTATAACCGAGTTCGACTGTATGTCATTATAATCTAAGCCCAGCCATACATTTTTATTTATACAACTTCAGTTATTTTTAGAATAAAATAAATACCAACTGCTTGAGGCCGTTGCTGCATAGTGATCTTATACAAGACTAGAAAAGAAAAGATCCACTTACAATTCTTCAAATGGTCA